>NC_141758.1:108501516-108848183 GCF_982258835.1 Parasteatoda tepidariorum
CCACGCTTATACGGCGATCGTGCTACAACATAGCTTCATGTCCCCTTCAACGGTTAGCTAAACAAAAGATTTAAGGAGCCATAGCGACCCCCCTAATTGATCTATAAATAAATTCTTTGGAGGGTTGTTTTGGCTTGTAAAGGCCCACCTTCGGTCCGAGTTTGAAAATTATAACTTAATATAAAAAGGAGATAGGCGGTCTTGAAATTTGAAACTTTTTCCCGCCATTTTATTTTATTTTACTTTTTATTCCATTATGCCTTCTTTCACAAAGAAACACAATTGATTTTACACATAGAACACCTTCGGTATGCTAAATTATCGTAAAAATATTGTAAAACAAATTTAAAAAAATAATATGATATAAATAAACTAATTTTCCGTGATTTTTCCAGTTTTTAAGCGTTATTTGAAATTTCTCAAAAAAAAAATTATTTTTTGTATAAAGGATCCTTTAATTTATCGAAAAACACATTGAATAAATAATATAACGTAAAATTAACAAAAGAAAAAAAAAAGAAAATTCTTGAAAAATTGACCACTGCGGGGTTCGAACCCTTGCCCGCTAGCTCCAGGCGTAATTCTCAAGCACATGGTCTTAGCCGTTGGACCACGCTTATACGGCGATCGTGCTACGCCATTTTATTTTATTTTACTTTTTATTCCATTATACCTTATTTCACAAAGATACACAATTGATTTTACACATAGAACACCTTCGGTATGCTAAACTATCGTGAAAATATTGTTAAACAAATTAAAAAAAATAATATGATATAAATGAACTAATTTTCCGGGATTTTTCCAGTTTTTAAGCGTTATTTGAAATTTCTCAAATAAAAAAAAATTTTTTTTGTATAAAGGATCCTTTAATTTATCGAAAAACACATTGAATAAATAATATAACGTAAAATAAACAAAAGAAAAAAAAAGAAAATTCTTGAAAAATTGACCACTGCGGGGCTCGAACCCTGGCCCGCTAGCTCCTGGCGAAATTCTCAAGCACATGGTCTTAGCCGTTGGACCACGCTTATACGGCAATCGTGCTACAACATAGCTTCAAGTCCCCTTCAACGGTTAGCTAAACAAAAGATTTAAGGAGCCATAGCGAACCCTCTAATTGATCTATAAATAAATACTTTGGAGGGGTGTTTTGGCTTGTAAAGGCCCACCTTCGGTCCGAGTTTTAAAATTATAACTTAATATTAAAAGGAGATAGGCGGTCTTGAAATTTGAAACTTTTTCCCGCCATTTTATTTTATTTTACTTTTTATTCCATTATGCCTTCTTTCACAAAGAAACACAATTGATTTTACACATAGAACACCTTCGGTATGCTAAACTATCGTAAAAATATTGTAAAACAAATTAAAAAAAATAATATGATATAAATAAACTAATTTTCCGGGATTTTTCCAGATTTTAAGCGTTATTTGAAATTTCTCAAATAAAAAAAAATTATTTTTTGTATAAAGGATCCTTTAATTTATCGAAAAACACATTAAATAAATAATATAAAGTAAAATAAACAAAAGAAAAAAAAAGAAAATTCTTGAAAAATTGACCACTGCGGGGTTCGAACCCTTGCCCGCTAGCTGCAGCCGTAATTCTCAAGCACATGGTTTTAGCCGTTGGACCACGCTTATACGGCGATCGTGCTACAACATAGCTTCATGTCCCCTTCAACGGTTAGCTAAACAAAAGATTTAAGGAGCCATAGCGACCCCCCTAATTGATCTATAAATAAATTCTTTGGAGGGTTGCTTTGGCTTGTAAAGGCCCACCTTCGGTCCGAGTTTTAAAATTATAACTTAATATTAAAAGGAGATAGGCGGTCTTGAAATTTGAAACTTTTTCCCGCCATTTTATTTTATTTTACTTTTTATTCCATTATGCCTTCTTTCACAAAGAAACACAATTGATTTTACACATAGAACACCTTCGGTATGCTAAACTATCGTAAAAATATTGTAAAACAAATTAAAAAAAATAATATGATATAAATAAACTAATTTTCCGGGATTTTTCCAGATTTTAAGCGTTATTTGAAATTTCTCAAATAAAAAAAAATTATTTTTTGTATAAAGGATCCTTTAATTTATCGAAAAACACATTAAATAAATAATATAAAGTAAAATAAACAAAAGAAAAAAAAAGAAAATTCTTGAAAAATTGACCACTGCGGGGTTCGAACCCTTGCCCGCTAGCTGCAGCCGTAATTCTCAAGCACATGGTTTTAGCCGTTGGACCACGCTTATACGGCGATCGTGCTACAACATAGCTTCATGTCCCCTTCAACGGTTAGCTAAACAAAAGATTTAAGGAGCCATAGCGACCCCCCTAATTGATCTATAAATAAATTCTTTGGAGGGTTGCTTTGGCTTGTAAAGGCCCACCTTCGGTCCGAGTTTGAAAATTATAACTTAATATAAAAAGGAGATAGGCGGTCTTGAAATTTGAAACTTTTTCCCGCCATTTTATTTTATTTTACTTTTTATTCCATTATGCCTTCTTTCACAAAGAAACACAATTGATTTTACACATAGAACACCTTCGGTATGCTAAATTATCGTAAAAATATTGTAAAACAAATTTAAAAAAATAATATGATATAAATAAACTAATTTTCCGTGATTTTTCCAGTTTTTAAGCGTTATTTGAAATTTCTCAAAAAAAAAAATTATTTTTTGTATAAAGGATCCTTTAATTTATCGAAAAACACATTGAATAAATAATATAACGTAAAATTAACAAAAGAAAAAAAAAAAAATTCTTGAAAAATTGACCACTGCGGGGTTCGAACCCTTGCCCGCTAGCTCCAGGCGTAATTCTCAAGCACATGGTCTTAGCCGTTGGACCACGCTTATACGGCGATCGTGCTACGCCATTTTATTTTATTTTACTTTTTATTCCATTATACCTTATTTCACAAAGATACACAATTGATTTTACACATAGAACACCTTCGGTATGCTAAACTATCGTAAAAATATTGTAAAACAAATTTAAAAAAATAATATGATATAAATAAACTAATTTTCCGGGATTTTTCCAGTTTTTAAGCGTTATTTGAAATTTCTCAAATAAAAGAAAATTATTTTTTGTATATAGGATCCTTTAATTTATCGAAAAACTCATTAAATAAATAATTTAAACGTTAAATAAACAAAAGAAAAAAATTTTTTTTTTGAAAAATTGACCATTCCGGGGTTCGAACCCTTGCCCTCTAGCTCCAGGCGTAATTCACAAGCACATGGTCTTAGCCGTAGGACCACGCTTATACGGCGATCGTGCTGCAACATAGCTTCAAGTACCCTTTAACGGTTAACTAAACAAAAGATTTAAGGAGCCATAGCGACCCCCCTAATTGATCTATAAATAAATACTTTGGAGGGGTGTTTTGGCTTGTAAAGGCCCAACTTCGGTCCGAGTTTGAAAATTATAACTTAATATTAAAAGGATATAGGCGGTCTTGAAATTTGAAACTTTTTCCCGCCATTTTATTTTATTTTACTTTTTATTCCATTATACCTTATTTCACAAAGATACACAATTGATTTTACACATAGAACACCTTCGGTATGCTAAACTATCGTGAAAATATTGTTAAACAAATTTAAAAAAATAATATGATATAAATGAACTAATTTTCCGGGATTTTTCCAGTTTTTAAGCGTTATTTGAAATTTCTCAAATAAAAAAAAAATTTTTTTTGTATAAAGGATCCTTTAATTTATCGAAAAACACATTGAATAAATAATATAACGTAAAATAAACAAAAGAAAAAAAAAGAAAATTCTTGAAAAAATGACCACTGCGGGGCTCGAACCCTGGCCCGCTAGCTCCTGGCGAAATTCTCAAGCACATGGTCTTAGCCGTTGGACCACGCTTATACGGCAATCGTGCTACAACATAGCTTCAAGTCCCCTTCAACGGTTAGCTAAACAAAAGATTTAAGGAGCTATAGCGAACCCTCTAATTGATCTATAAATAAATACTTTGGAGGGGTGTTTTGGCTTGTAAAGGCCCACCTTCGGTCCGAGTTTTAAAATTATAACTTAATATTAAAAGGAGATAGGCGGTCTTGAAATTTGAAACTTTTTCCCGCCATTTTATTTTATTTTACTTTTTATTCCATTATGCCTTCTTTCACAAAGAAACACAATTGATTTTACACATAGAACACCTTCGGTATGCTAAACTATCGTAAAAATATTGTAAAACAAATTAAAAAAAATAATATGATATAAATAAACTAATTTTCCGGGATTTTTCCAGATTTTAAGCGTTATTTGAAATTTCTCAAATAAAAAAAAATTATTTTTTGTATAAAGGATCCTTTAATTTATCGAAAAACACATTAAATAAATAATATAAAGTAAAATAAACAAAAGAAAAAAAAAGAAAATTCTTGAAAAATTGACCACTGCGGGGTTCGAACCCTTGCCCGCTAGCTGCAGCCGTAATTCTCAAGCACATGGTTTTAGCCGTTGGACCACGCTTATACGGCGATCGTGCTACAACATAGCTTCATGTCCCCTTCAACGGTTAGCTAAACAAAAGATTTAAGGAGCCATAGCGACCCCCCTAATTGATCTATAAATAAATTCTTTGGAGGGTTGTTTTGGCTTGTAAAGGCCCACCTTCGGTCCGAGTTTGAAAATTAAAACTTAATATAAAAAGGAGATAGGCAGTCTTGAAATTTGAAACTTTTTCCCGCCATTTTATTTTATTTTACTTTTTATTCCATTATGCCTTCTTTCACAAAGAAACACAATTGATTTTACACATAGAACACCTTCGGTATGCTAAATTATCGTAAAAATATTGTAAAACAAATTTAAAAAAATAATATGATATAAATAAACTAATTTTCCGTGATTTTTCCAGTTTTTAAGCGTTATTTGAAATTTCTCAAAAAAAAAAATTTTTTTTTGTATAAAGGATCCTTTAATTTATCGAAAAACACATTGAATAAATAATATAACGTAAAATTAACAAAAGAAAAAAAAAAGAAAATTCTTGAAAAATTGACCACTGCGGGGTTCGAACCCTTGCCCGCTAGCTCCAGGCGTAATTCTCAAGCACATGGTCTTAGCCGTTGGACCACGCTTATACGGCGATCGTGCTACAACATAGCTTCAAGTACCCTTTAACGGTTAACTAAACAAAAGATTTAAGGAGCCATAGCGACCCCCCTAATTGATCTATAAATAAATACTTTGGAGGGGTGTTTTGGCTTGTAAAGGCCCAACTTCGGTCCGAGTTTGAAAATTATAACTTAATATTAAAAGGATATAGGCGGTCTTGAAATTTGAAACTTTTTCCCGCCATTTTATTTTATTTTACTTTTTATTCCATTATACCTTATTTCACAAAGATACACAATTGATTTTACACATAGAACACCTTCGGTATGCTAAACTATCGTGAAAATATTGTTAAACCAATTTAAAAAAATAATATGATATAAATGAACTAATTTTCCGGGATTTTTCCAGTTTTTAAGCGTTATTTGAAATTTCTCAAATAAAAAAAAAATTTTTTTTGTATAAAGGATCCTTTAATTTATCGAAAAACACATTGAATAAATAATATAACGTAAAATAAACAAAAGAAAAAAAAAGAAAATTCTTGAAAAATTGACCACTGCGGGGCTCGAACCCTGGCCCGCTAGCTCCTGGCGAAATTCTCAAGCACATGGTCTTAGCCGTTGGACCACGCTTATACGGCAATCGTGCTACAACATAGCTTCAAGTCCCCTTCAACGGTTAGCTAAACAAAAGATTTAAGGAGCCATAGCGAACCCTCTAATTGATCTATAAATAAATACTTTGGAGGGGTGTTTTGGCTTGTAAAGGCCCACCTTCGGTCCGAGTTTTAAAATTATAACTTAATATTAAAAGGAGATAGGCGGTCTTGAAATTTGAAACTTTTTCCCGCCATTTTATTTTATTTTACTTTTTATTCCATTATGCCTTCTTTCACAAAGAAACACAATTGATTTTACACATAGAACACCTTCGGTATGCTAAACTATCGTAAAAATATTGTAAAACAAATTAAAAAAAATAATATGATATAAATAAACTAATTTTCCGGGATTTTTCCAGATTTTAAGCGTTATTTGAAATTTCTCAAATAAAAAAAAATTATTTTTTGTATAAAGGATCCTTTAATTTATCGAAAAACACATTAAATAAATAATATAAAGTAAAATAAACAAAAGAAAAAAAAAGAAAATTCTTGAAAAATTGACCACTGCGGGGTTCGAACCCTTGCCCGCTAGCTGCAGCCGTAATTCTCAAGCACATGGTTTTAGCCGTTGGACCACGCTTATACGGCGATCGTGCTACAACATAGCTTCATGTCCCCTTCAACGGTTAGCTAAACAAAAGATTTAAGGAGCCATAGCGACCCCCCTAATTGATCTATAAATAAATTCTTTGGAGGGTTGTTTTGGCTTGTAAAGGCCCACCTTCGGTCCGAGTTTGAAAATTATAACTTAATATAAAAAGGAGATAGGCGGTCTTGAAATTTGAAACTTTTTCCCGCCATTTTATTTTATTTTACTTTTTATTCCATTATGCCTTCTTTCACAAAGAAACACAATTGATTTTACACATAGAACACCTTCGGTATGCTAAATTATCGTAAAAATATTGTAAAACAAATTTAAAAAAATAATATGATATAAATAAACTAATTTTCCGTGATTTTTCCAGTTTTTAAGCGTTATTTGAAATTTCTCAAAAAAAAAATTATTTTTTGTATAAAGGATCCTTTAATTTATCGAAAAACACATTGAATAAATAATATAACGTAAAATTAACAAAAGAAAAAAAAAAGAAAATTCTTGAAAAATTGACCACTGCGGGGTTCGAACCCTTGCCCGCTAGCTCCAGGCGTAATTCTCAAGCACATGGTCTTAGCCGTTGGACCACGCTTATACGGCGATCGTGCTACGCCATTTTATTTTATTTTACTTTTTATTCCATTATACCTTATTTCACAAAGATACACAATTGATTTTACACATAGAACACCTTCGGTATGCTAAACTATCGTGAAAATATTGTTAAACAAATTAAAAAAAATAATATGATATAAATGAACTAATTTTCCGGGATTTTTCCAGTTTTTAAGCGTTATTTGAAATTTCTCAAATAAAAAAAAAATTTTTTTTGTATAAAGGATCCTTTAATTTATCGAAAAACACATTGAATAAATAATATAACGTAAAATAAACAAAAGAAAAAAAAAGAAAATTCTTGAAAAATTGACCACTGCGGGGCTCGAACCCTGGCCCGCTAGCTCCTGGCGAAATTCTCAAGCACATGGTCTTAGCCGTTGGACCACGCTTATACGGCAATCGTGCTACAACATAGCTTCAAGTCCCCTTCAACGGTTAGCTAAACAAAAGATTTAAGGAGCCATAGCGAACCCTCTAATTGATCTATAAATAAATACTTTGGAGGGGTGTTTTGGCTTGTAAAGGCCCACCTTCGGTCCGAGTTTTAAAATTATAACTTAATATTAAAAGGAGATAGGCGGTCTTGAAATTTGAAACTTTTTCCCGCCATTTTATTTTATTTTACTTTTTTTTCCATTATGCCTTCTTTCACAAAGAAACAAAATTGATTTTACACATAGAACACCTTCGGTATGCTAAACTATCGTAAAAATATTGTAAAACAAATTAAAAAAAATAATATGATATAAATAAACTAATTTTCCGGGATTTTTCCAGATTTTAAGCGTTATTTGAAATTTCTCAAATAAAAAAAAATTATTTTTTGTATAAAGGATCCTTTAATTTATCGAAAAACACATTAAATAAATAATATAAAGTAAAATAAACAAAAGAAAAAAAAAGAAAATTCTTGAAAAATTGACCACTGCGGGGTTCGAACCCTTGCCCGCTAGCTGCAGCCGTAATTCTCAAGCACATGGTTTTAGCCGTTGGACCACGCTTATACGGCGATCGTGCTACAACATAGCTTCATGTCCCCTTCAACGGTTAGCTAAACAAAAGATTTAAGGAGCCATAGCGACCCCCCTAATTGATCTATAAATAAATTCTTTGGAGGGTTGCTTTGGCTTGTAAAGGCCCACCTTCGGTCCGAGTTTGAAAATTATAACTTAATATAAAAAGGAGATAGGCGGTCTTGAAATTTGAAACTTTTTCCCGCCATTTTATTTTATTTTACTTTTTATTCCATTATGCCTTCTTTCACAAAGAAACACAATTGATTTTACACATAGAACACCTTCGGTATGCTAAATTATCGTAAAAATATTGTAAAACAAATTTAAAAAAATAATATGATATAAATAAACTAATTTTCCGTGATTTTTCCAGTTTTTAAGCGTTATTTGAAATTTCTCAAAAAAAAAATTATTTTTTGTATAAAGGATCCTTTAATTTATCGAAAAACACATTGAATAAATAATATAACGTAAAATTAACAAAAGAAAAAAAAAAAATTCTTGAAAAATTGACCACTGCGGGGTTCGAACCCTTGCCCGCTAGCTCCAGGCGTAATTCTCAAGCACATGGTCTTAGCCGTTGGACCACGCTTATACGGCGATCGTGCTACGCCATTTTATTTTATTTTACTTTTTATTCCATTATACCTTATTTCACAAAGATACACAATTGATTTTACACATAGAACACCTTCGGTATGCTAAACTATCGTAAAAATATTGTAAAACAAATTTAAAAAAATAATATGATATAAATAAACTAATTTTCCGGGATTTTTCCAGTTTTTAAGCGTTATTTGAAATTTCTCAAATAAAAGAAAATTATTTTTTGTATATAGGATCCTTTAATTTATCGAAAAACTCATTAAATAAATAATTAAACATAAAATAAGCAAAAGAAAGATTTTTTTTTTTTGAAAAATTTACCATTCCGGGGTTCGAACCCTCGCCCTCTAGCTCCAGGCGTAATTCACAAGCACATGGTCTTAGCCGTTGGACCACGCTTATACGGCGATCGTGCTGCAACATAGCTTCAAGTACCCTTTAACGGTTAACTAAACAAAAGATTTAAGGAGCCATAGCGACCCCCCTAATTGATCTATAAATAAATACTTTGGAGCGGTGTTTTGGCTTGTAAAGGCCTAACTTCGGTCCGAGTTGGTAAATTATAACTTAATATTAAAAGGATATAGGCGGTCTTGAAATTTGAAACTTTTTCCCGCCATTTTTTTTTATTTTACTTTTTATTCCATTATGCCTTCTTTCACAAAGAAACACAATTGATTTTACACATAGAACACCTTCGGTATGCTAAACTATCGTAAAAATATTGTAAAACAAAATAAAAAAATAATATGATATAAATAAACTAATTTTCCGGGATTTTTCCAGTTTTTAAGCGTTATTTGAAATTTCTCAAATAAAAAAAAATATTTTTTGTATAAAGGATCCTTTAATTTATCGAAAAACACATTAAATAAATAATATAACGTAAAATAAACAAAAGAAAAAAAAAGAAAATTCTTGAAAAATTGACCATTCCGGGGTTCGAACCCTTGCCCTCTAGCTCCATGCGTAATTCACAAGCACATGGTCTTAGCCGTTGGACCACGCTTATACGGCGATCGTGCTGCAACATAGCTTCAAGTACCCTTTAACGGTTAACTAAACAAAAGATTTAAGGAGCCATAGCGACCCCCCTAATTGATCTATAAATAAATACTTTGGAGGGGTGTTTTGGCTTGTAAAGGCCCAACTTCGGTCCGAGTTTGAAAATTATAACTTAATATTAAAAGGATATAGGCGGTCTTGAAATTTGAAACTTTTTCCCGCCATTTTATTTTATTTTACTTTTTATTCCATTATGCCTTCTTTCACAAAGAAACACAATTGATTTTACACATAGAACACCTTCGGTATGCTAAACTATCGTAAAAATATTGTAAAACAAATTTAAAAAAATAATATGATATAAATAAACTAATTGTCCGGGATTTTTCCAGTTTTTAAGCGTTATTTGAAATTTCTCAAATAAAAAAGAATTATTTTTTGTATAAAGGATCCCTTAATTTATCGAAAAACACATTGAATAAATAATATAACGTAAAATAAACAAAAGAAAAAAAAAGAAAATTCTTGAAAAATTGACCACTGCGGGGCTCGAACCCTTGCCCGCTAGCTCCAGGCGTAATTCTCAAGCACATGGTCTTAGCCGTTGGACCACGCTTATACGGCGATCGTGCTACAACATAGCTTCAAGTCCCCTTCAACGGTTAGCTAAACAAAAGATTTAAGGAGCCATAGCGACCCCTCTAATTGATCTATAAATAAATACTTTGGAGGGGTGTTTTGGCTTGTAAAGGCCCACCTTCGGTCCGAGTTTTAAAATTATAACTTAATATAAAAAGGAGATAGGCGGTCTTGAAATTTGAAACTTTTTCCCGCCATTTTATTTTATTTTACTTTTTATTCCATTATGCCTTCTTTCACAAAGAAACACAATTGATTTTACACATAGAACACCTTCGGTATGCTAAACTATCGTAAAAATTTTGTAAAACAAACTAAAAAAAATAATATGATATAAATAAACTAATTTTCAGGGATTTTTCCAGTTTTAAAGCGTTATTTGAAATTTCTCAAATAAAAAAAAATTATTTTTTGTATAAAGGATCCTTTAATTTATCGAAAAACACATTAAATAAATAATATAACTTAAAATAAACAAAAGAAAAAAAAAGAAAATTCTTGAAAAATTGACCACTGCGGGGTTCGAACCCTTGCCCGCTAGCCCCAGGCGTAATTCTCAAGCACATGGTCTTAGCCGTTGGACCACGCTTATACGGCAATCGTGCTACAACATAGCTTCATGTCCCCTTCAACGGTTAGCTAAACAAAAGATTTAAGGAGCCATAGCGACCCCCCTAATTGATCTATAAATAAATACTTTGGAGGGTTGTTTTGGCTTGTAAAGGCCCACCTTCGGTCCGAGTTTGAAAATTATAACTTAATATTAAAAGGAGATAGGCGGTCTTGAAATTTGAAACTTTTTCCCGCCATTTTATTTTATTTTACTTTTTATTCCATTATGCCTTCTTTCACAAAGAAAGACACTTGATTTTACACATAGAACACCTTCGGTATGCTAAACTATCGTGAAAATATTGTAAAACAAATTTAAAAAAATAATATGATATTAATGAACTAATTTTCCGGGATTTTTAAAGTTTTTAAGCGTTATTTGAAATTTCTCAAATAAAAGAAAATTATTTTTTGTATATAGGATCCTTTAATTTATCGAAAAACTCATTAAATAAATAATTTGAACGTAAAATAAACAAAAGAAAAAAAATTTTTTTTTGAAAAATTAACCATTCCGGGGTTCGAACCCTTGCCCTCTAGCTCCAGGCGTAATTCACAAGCACATGGTCTTAGCCGTTGGACCACGCTTATACGGCGATCGTGCTGCAACATAGCTTCAAGTACCCTTTAACGGTTAACTAAACAAAAGATTTAAGGAGCCATAGCGACCCCCCTAATTGATCTATAAATAAATACTTTGGAGGGGTGTTTTGGCTTGTAAAGGCCCAACTTCGGTCCGAGTTTGAAAATTATAACTTAATATTAAAAGGATATAGGCGGTCTTGAAATTTGAAACTTTTTCCCGCCATTTTATTTTATTTTACTTTTTATTCCATTATGCCTTCTTTCACAAAGAAACACAATTGATTTTACACATAGAACACCTTCGGTATGCTAAACTATCGTAAAAATATTGTAAAACAAATTTAAAAAAATAATATGATAGAAATAAACTTATTTTCCGGGATTTTTCCAGTTTTTAAGCGTTATTTGAAATTTCTCAAATAAAAAAAAATTATTTTTTGTATAAAGGATCCTTTAATTTATCGAAAAACACATTGAATATATAATATAACGTAAAATAAACAAAAGAAAAAAAAAAGAAAATTCTTGAAAAATTGACCACTGCGGGGCTCGAACCCTTGCCCGCTAGCTCCAGGCGTAATTCTCAAGCACATGGTCTTAGCCGTTGGACCACGCTTATACGGCGATCGTGCTACAACATAGCTTCAAGTCCCCTTCAACGGTTAGCTAAACAAAAGATTTAAGGAGCCATAGCGACCCCTGTAATTGATCTATAAATAAATACTTTGGAGGGGTGTTTTGGCTTGTAAAGGCCCACCTTCGGTCCGAGTTTTAAAATTATAACTTAATATTAAAAGGAGATAGGCGGTCTTGAAATTTGAAACTTTTTCCCGCCATTTTATTTTATTTTACTTTTTATTGCATTATGCCTTCTTTCACAAAGAAACACAATTGATTTTGCACATAGAACACCTTCGGTATGCTAAACTATCGTAAAAATATTGTAAAACAAATTAAAAAAAATAATATGATATAAATAAACTAATTTTCAGGGATTTTTCCAGTTTTTAAGCATTATTTGAAATTTCTCTAATAAAAAAAAATTATTTTTTGTATAAAGGATCCTTTAATTTATCGAAAAACACATTAAATAAATAATATAACGTAAAATAAACAAAAGAAAAAAAAAGAAAATTCTTGAAAAATTGACCACTGCGGGGTTCGAACCCTTGCCCGCTAGCTCCAGGCGTAATTCTCAAGCACATGGTCTTAGCCGTTGGACCACGCTTATACGGCGATCGTGCTACAACATAGCTTCATGTCCCCTTCAACGGTTAGCTAAACAAAAGATTTAAGGAGCCATAGCGACCCCCCTAATTGATCTATAAATAAATACTTCGGAGGGTTGTTTTGGCTTGTAAAGGCCCACCTTCGGTCCGAGTTTGAAAATTATAACTTAATATTAAAAGGAGATAGGCTGTCTTGAAATTTGAAACTTTTTCCCGCCATTTTATTTTATTTTACTTTTTATTCCATTATGCCTTCTTTCACAAAGAAAGACACTTGATTTTACACATAGAACACCTTCGGTATGCTAAACTGTCGTGAAAATATTTTAAAACAAATTTAAAAAAATAATATGATATTAATGAACTAATTTTCCGGGATTTTTCCAGTTTTTAAGCGTTATTTGAAATTTCTCAAATAAAAGAAAATTATTTTTTGTATATAGGATCCTTTAATTTATCGAAAAACTCATTAAATAAATAATTAAACGTAAAATAAACAAAAGAAAAAATTTTTTTTTTTGAAAAATTGACCCTTCCGGGGTTCGAACCCTTGCCCTCTAGCTCCAGGCGTAATTCACAAGCACATGGACTTAGCCGTTGGTCCACGCTTATACGGCGATCGTGCTGCAACATAGCTTCAAGTACCCTTTAACGGTTAACTAAACAAAAGATTTAAGGAGCCATAGCGACCCCCCTAATTGATCTATAAATAAATACTTTGGAGGGGTGTTTTGGCTTGTAAAGGCCCAACTTCGGTCCGAGTTTAAAAATTATAACTTAATATTAAAAGGATATAGGCGGTCTTGAAATTTGAAACTTTTTCCCGCCATTTTATTTTATTTTACTTTTTATTCCATTATGCCTTCTTTCACAAAGAAACACAATTGATTTTACACATAGAAAACCTTCGGTATGCTAAACTATCGTAAAAATATTGTAAAACAAATTTAAAAAAATAATATGATGTAAATAAACTAATTTTCCGGGATTTTTCTAGTTTTTAAGAGTTATTTGAAATTTCTCAAATAAAAAAAAATTATTTTTTGTATAAAGGATCCTTTAATTTATCGAAAAACACATTAAATAAATAATATAACGTAAAATAAACAAAAGAAAAAAAAAGAAAATTCTTGAAAAATTGACCACTGCGGGGTTCGAACCATTGCCCGCTAGCTCCAGGCGTAATTCTCAAGCACATGGTCTTAGTCGTTGGACCACGCTTATACGGCGATCGTGCTACAACATAGCTTCATGTCCCCTTCAACGGTTAGCTAAACAAAAGATTTAAGGAGCCATAGCGACCCCCCTAATTGATCTATAAATAAATACTTCGGAGGGTTGTTTTGGCTTGTTAAGACCCACCTTCGGTCCGAGTTTGAAAATTATAACTTAATATTAAAAGGAGATAGGCGGTCTTGAAATTTGAAACTTTTTCCCGCCATTTTATTTTATTTTACTTTTTATTCCATTATGCCTTCTTTCACAAAGAAAGACACTTGATTTTACACATAGAACACCTTCGGTATGCTAAACTATCGTGAAAATATTGTAAAACAAGTTAAAAAAATTAATATAAAATAAATAAACTAATTTTCCGGAATTTTTCTAGTTTTTAAGCGTTATTTGAAGATTTCCGAATAAAACAAAATTATTTTTTTCATAGGATCCTTTAATATATTGAAAAACTCATTAAATAAATAATTAAACGTAAAATAAACAAAAGAAAAAAATTTTTTTTTGAAAAATTGACCATTCCGGGGTTCGAACCCTTGCCCTCTAGCTCCAGGCGTAATTCACAAGCACATGGTCTTAGCCGTTGGACCACGCTTATACGGCGATCGTGCTGCAACATAGCTTCAAGTACCCTTTAACGGTTAACTAAACAAAAGATTTAAGGAGCCATAGCGACCCCCCTAATTGATCTATAAATAAATACTTTGGAGGGGTGTTTTGGCTTGTAAAGGCCCAACTTCGGTCCGAGTTTGAAAATTATAACTTAATATTAAAAGGATATAGGCGGTCTTGAAATTTGAAACTTTTTCCTGCCATTTTATTTTATTTTACTTTATATTCCATTATGCCTTCTTTCACAAAGAAAAACAATTGATTTTACACATAGAACACCTTCGGTATGCTAAACTATCGTAAAAATATTGTAAAACAAATTAAAAAAAATAATATGATATAAATAAACTAATTTTCCGGGATTTTTCCAGTTTTTAAGCGTTATTTGAAATTTCTCAAATAAAAAAAAATTATTTTTTGTATAAAGGATCCTTTAATCTATCGAAAAACACATTGAATAAATAATATAACGTAAAATAAACAAAAGAAAAAAAAAGAAAATTCTTGAAAAATTGACCACTGCGGGGCTCGAACCCTTGCCCGCTAGCTCCAGGCGTAATTCTCAAGCACATGGTCTTAGCCGTTGGACCACGCTTATACGGCGATCGTGCTACAACATAGCTTCAAGTCCCCTTCAACGGTTAGCTAAACAAAAGATTTAAGGAGCCATAGCGACCCCCCTAATTGATCTATAAATAAATACTTTGGAGGGGTGTTTTGGCTTGTAAAGGCCCACCTTCGGTCCGAGTTTGAAAATTATAACTTAATATTAAAAGGATATAGGCGGTCTCGAAATTTGAAACTTTTTCCCGCCATTTTATTTTATTTTACTTTTTATTCCATTATGCCTTCTTTCACAAAGAAAGACACTTGATTTTACACATAGAACACCTTCGGTATGCTAAACTATCGTGAAAATATTGTTAAACAAATTTAAAAAAATAATATGATATTAATGAACTAATTTTCCGGGATTTTTCCAGTTTTTAAGCGTTATTTGAAATTTCTCAAATAAAAGAAAATTATTTTTTGTATATAGGATCCTTTAATTTATCGAAAAACTCATTAAATAAATAATTAAACGTAAAATAAACAAAAGAAAAAAAATTTTTTTTTGAAAAATTGACCATTCCGGGGTTCGAATCCTTGCCCTCTAGCTCCAGGCGTAATTCACAAGCACATGGTCTTAGCCGTTGGACCACGCTTATACGGCGATCGTGCTACAACATAGCTTCAAGTCCCCTTCAACGGTTAGCTAAACAAAAGATTTAAGGAACCATAGCGACCCCCCTAATTGATCTATAAATAAATACTTTGGAGGGGTGTTTTGGCTTGTAAAGGCCCACCTTCGGTCCGAGTTTGAAAATTATAACTTAATATTAAAAGGAGATAGGCGGTCTTGAAATTTGAAACTTTTTCCTGCCATTTTATTTATTTTACTTTATATTCCATTATGCCTTCTTTCACAAAGAAAAACAATTGATTTTACACATAGAACACCTTCGGTATGCTAAACTATCGTAAAAATATTGTAAAACAAATTTAAAAAAATAATATGATATAAATAAACTAATTTTACGTGATTTTTCCAGTTTTTAAGCGTTATTTGAAATTTCTCAAATAAAAAAAAATTATTTTTTGTATAAAGGATCCTTTAATTTATCGAAAAACACATTGAATAAATAATATAACGTAAAATAAACAAAAAAAAAAAAAGAAAATTCTTGAAAAATTGACCACTGCGGGGCTCGAACGCTTGCCCGCTAGCTCCAGGCGTAATTCTCAAGCACATGGTCTTAGCCGTTGGACCACGCTTATACGGCGATCGTGCTACAACATAGCTTCAAGTCCCCTTCAACGGTTAGGTAAACAAAAGATTTAAGGAGCTATAGCGACCCCCCTAATTGATCTATAAATAAATACTTTGGAGGGGTGTTTTGGCTTGTAAAGGCCCACCTTCGGTTCGAGTTTGAAAATTATAACTTAATATTAAAAGGAGATAGGCGGTCTTGAAATTTGAAACTTTTTCCCGCCATTTTATTTTATTTTACTTTTTATTCCATTATGCCTTCTTTCACAAAGAAAGACAATTGATTTTTCACATACGACACTTTTTGTATGCTAAACTATCGTGAAAATATTATAAAACAAATTAAAAAAAATAATATGATATAAATGAACTAATTTTCCGGGATTTTTCCAGTTTTTAAGCGTTATTTGAAATTTCTCAAATAAAAAAAAATTATTTTTTGTATAAAGGATCCTTTAATTTATCGAAAAACACATTAAATAAATAATATAACGTAAAATAAACAAAAGAAAAAAAAAGAAAATTCTTGAAAAATTGACCATTCCGGGGTTCGAACCCTTGCCCTCTAGCTCCAGGCTTAATTCACAAGCACATGGTCTTAGCCGTTGGACCACGCTTAGACGGCGATCGTGCTGCAACATAGCTTCAAGTACCCTTTAACGGTTAACTAAACAAAAGATTTAAGGAGCCATAGCGACCCCCCTAATTGATCTATAAATAAATACTTTGGAGGGGTGTTTTGGCTTGTAGAGGCCCACATTCGGTCCGAGCTAGAAAATTTTAACTTAATATTGAAGGGAGATACGCAGTCTTAAAATTTCAAACTTTTTAACGCCATTTTATTTTTTTTTATTTTTTCCATTATACGTTTTTTTCACGAAGAAAGTCAATTGATTTTATTTTTAGGACACCTTTTGTATGCTAAACTATCTTGAAAATATTGTAAAGCAAGTTTAAAAAAATAATATGATATAAATAAACTAATTTTCCGGGATTTTTCCAGTTTTTAAGCGTTATTTGAAATTTCTCGAATAAAACAAAATTATTTTTTTTATAGGATCCTTTAATATATCGAAGAACACATTAAATAAATAATGTAATGTAGAATTAACAAAAGGGAAAAATTTTTTAAAATTGTCCACAGCCGGGGTTTGAACCCTTGCTCCCGGCGTAAGTCACTACCACATAGTCTTAGCCGTTGGACCACGCCTATACGGGGAGCGAGCTACTACATAGATTCTAGTGCCCCCTCCTGGCTAGCTAAACAAAAGATTTAGGGAGTCATAGCGACCCCCCTAATTGATATTTAAAAAAAATACTTTGGAGGGGTGTTTCGGCTTGTAGAGGCCAATCTTCGGTCCGAGTTTGAAAATTATAACTTAATATTAAACGGAGATTGGCGTTCTTGAAATTTGAAACTTTTTCCCGCCATTTTATTTATTTTATTTTTTGTTCCATTATGCCTTCTTTCACGAAGAAAGACAATTGATTTTTTACATAGATCACCTTCGGTATGCTAAACTATCTTGAAAATATTGTAAAGCAAGTTAAAAAAAATAATATGATATAAATAAACTATTTTCCGGGATATTTCCAATTTTTAAGCAATATTTGAAATTTTTCGAATAAAAGAAAATTATTTTTTGTATATAGGATCCTTTAATTTATCGAAAAACATATTAAATATATAATATTACGTAAAATAAACAAAAGAAGAAAAAAAAGAAATTTTTTTAAAAATTTGCCACAGCGGGGTTCGAACTCTTGCCCTCTCGCTCTAGGCGTAATTTACAAGCACATGGTCTTAGCGGTTGGACAACGCTTATACGGCGATCGTGCTACTACATAGATTCAAGTACGCTCTCTCGGCTAGCTAAACAAAAGATTTAAATGAACACAAGTTCGCTGAATTCTGTTGTGGTTGGAGGTTTCATTCATGATCCGAATTTCGATTTGCATTTGTACTGTTGGCTTTGCATGTTTAATAATATTTTGATCACGAATACGATTAAGAACAAATATTACGTTTATTAATCTATTCACACACACACACACACACACACACACACACACACACACACACACACACACACACACACACACACACACACACACACACACACACACACACACACACACACACACACACACACACAGATATATATATATATATATATATATATATATATATATATATATATATATATATATATATATATATATATATATATATATATATATATATATATATATATATATATATATATATATATATATATATATATATATATATGTATATGTTGGATTGAGTGTGCAATACAGAAAACAGATTGTAGGCCATTGAGAAATGAACAGGTAGAGGTAGTTAGAAAAGCATAACATAAGGATAAATTCAGGGTTACGTCGGGATTCGAACCGACAGAGCGTTTGGCGGAACAACGGCAAAAAATTTCATAAAATACTTTTAAAATTATGCTGTCATGCAAAAAAGATGAAATATAAACTCTTAGTCAATACATCAACAAGCATATTTTTTACCAGTCCTTTTGTAGGGAGGTACTTTTTTTTACGTCCCGCTAGAGCTGCACAATGGGCTATTGGCGACATTCTTGGGAACATCCCTGAGGATGATACAAAGATCCACTGCAGCGGTAACCCGACGACCTGCGAGTAGTATATAGGGGGGGCTACAGGACACTTTTGCCCTTCCCTATATACTACTATTAATTTCCTATTTTTAATATTAAAAAAGTTTAAAATAGACCAATATTTTACATTTTTATACGAAATATCAGTATATTTAAAAATTCTTATTTTTATATTAATAATTTTTATTTTTTTAAAAATCCTGTACCTTATTGAAAATATCGTTTTTTATTTTACATGCTATCTCTCTTAAAATCTTACGACTGGGAAAAATAAATCCCTGAATGTTTAGGATGACTGTAATCTTATCCATTTATTTAAGAACATTTTACTACCTATAAATGGAAAGTATTGAAAAAGAGAGAAATAAAAAGTTGTTAGAGCAATTAAAAAATGATCTAAGATTAGTTAAACTACAATCAGAAATTAGGAAAAATAATGAAATAAAATTAGAAGAAGATATAGGAATACAAAAATCATTAGCCGATTTTCACGAACCTGTACTTCATCAAATGGAAAAACTAGAAACTTCTAGACAACAAAACTTGCTAGATATAAAAGATGCTGTTGATAATTTATCTTTCACTATGAATGAGACCTATAGATCTTTACCTCAGATAGAGAATCAGTCAGAGGAAGATTATACTGAAGATGTAGGAAGTATGTTTTTAAAAATAGATATAGACAAAAATTTAGATAAAGAATTATTAGAAGAATTAGAATTTGAATTACCTTCAATAATGTGGAATAAAACTGATGAAGATATTGAAGAAGTTATTAAAAGGGCAAAAGCAAAAAGAGATCAATTTAAAAGAGAAAAAGGAAATGAAACCAAAAATAGAAATTTAACAAACAACAAAGATGAGTATCAGAAAAGGATTGATAATGCTGATTATAAAATGAATATGATGAAAAGATATTTAGAAGCTTTATCAGCTATTAAACAAGGTAGACATTACACAGGAAAAGGTTTAGAAGATAAACTGAATATCTTAGTTGATTTGACAGATAAAATTTGTAAAGGTTCTAAAAGTAAAAAATTGTATAATAAAACTGTAGATTTGTTGGATTTACTTTTAAGAGAGGGAACTATGACAAACGATCAGGTAAAGGAATACTATGGAAAATTTCTTAGTATATAAATGAGTAATTATATTGTAAAAAAAGTATACTTGAGCGACAGTCAGATTTCTAAATTGAAATCAGCTTATAAAAATGGTGAAGAACTTAGTTTACAAATAGATAAAAGTAAAACACCCAATTTTGATTTACATTTAACAGCTACACAAATTAACCAAATTGATAAAGGTAAAAGAATTAAAATATCAAAGACTCAACTGAAAAAGAATGGAGGGTTTTTACCATTTTTAGTACCTTTACTTTCTACTTTAGCATTAGGAGCTGCTAGCGGAGCAGCTGGTTGGGGTACTAAAAAAGTATTGGACAAAATTTCTGGATCAGGTAAAAAAAAAAAAAACCTTGTGGAAAGGGAGTCTATCAGCCATGGGAATATCCAACAAAATGATTGAAAACAATATGAAAAATGAAAAAGGATTTAGAGGTATATTTACTATAGATATGTTACCTAAAAAGATAAGAAAATTTGAAAACGGAATTATAAATTTAGATGTATCTACAGGTCCTGGAACTCATTGGGTTTGTTATTATAATGATCCAAAATATAATTTTGTTGAATATTTTGATCCTTTTGGAGAATATAAATATAACAATAGAATAATAAAAAATGATTTTCTTCCTCAAAACATACTAAGTTATTTAAATACTTCTGAAAAAGAAATTAGATATAACGATAGTTTTTTACAAAGTCCGAGTTCTGTAAGATGTGGTTTCTATTGTATGAAATATATAACTGAAAGAAATAAAAATAAATCTCCTATTGAAGTTTTATATTCATTTACTCAAGAACCTAGTAAATTAAATGAAAAAATTGTTCTTTATAAATGAAGTATATTATATTAGATTCGAAAAACGTCGATAAATCTGAAGATTTCACCATTGAGTATTCGAGACCTTTTCATTTTACAGAGATAGCTCTTCAGTCTTTTTCAATGTATATTTCATGGAATAATATTACGGAGAAAAACAATAAATTTTCATATTTTGATGGAGTCAAATGGACAGATTTCATTATTCCTCATGGTCATTACAATATAAGAGGTTTGAATCGTTATATGGTAAAATATTTTGGAAATGATTCACCTATATTATTTGGAATAATAGAAGAAAGACAAAGATTTAGTATTAAACTCGAGAAGAATTATAAAATTGATTTATCTAAAAGTGAATTGTACAAAATTTTAGGCTTTGAACCTAAAATATATGAAGAGGAAGAGCAAGAAGGTAAATTTATTGCGGATATAGCTAATGGTAATGATAATATTTATATTCACTGTGATATAGTGGATGGTGCTTATATAAATCAGTTTCAATCTCAAGTTATTTATTCTTTTACATCATCAAATCCTCCTGGAAGTTTATATGCTAAAGAATTTGATAAACTAATATTTTTTCCGGTTAAATCTGATTCTATTAATCGAATTAGAATGAGAATTACAAATCATAGAGGTGAACTAATTGATTTAAATAAACAAGAAGTACAGTACAAATTTATTGCTAAATAAATGAATAAACAAAGATTGTACAGAAAGAGTAAAAAAATACAAGGAAGAGGCTTCTTTTCAGACTTTATAAGTCCTATTGTAGAAGATAAATCTAAGGAATTTGTGAGAGAAAAATTGAATGAAATATTTTCTAAAAATAAAAAACATGGTACTGGATTGAAATTTTTTATTCCTAAATAAATGGATAAAATTTACGATTTGAAAGACACTAGTTATTATTATAATAACGACGTTGAAAGTTTTGAATATAGAGAATTAAAAAGTGAAAATAGAAATAATATTCATGAAAATGCTACATATAATTTCTTTATCAATGATACAAATGCTAATATTTTATATTCTGCAGGATATCTGCAACAAGAATTAAAAATTGTAAAAGGAGATGGAGGTGTAATAAGTAATGAAAATGTTACTCTAGTGAATGGAGGAGGTCTCATTAATTCAAACAGGTTGATTATAGGAAATACTGAAGTTGAATCCACTATAAATTATAAAGCCATTATGAATCAAGTATTAGGGATGATACACTTCACCCCTGATTATTCAACATCGGAAGCTACTAACATGTTCTTTTATGTAGATACAACTGATTCTGTAGATAGAAACAATTTCAAATATAATGGAACTCTGATAGATACTACCAAAATAACTGATTTTTTTAAAAACCTTAAACTAAATGAAAGTTTTAATGAAGGATTTTCAAAAAGATGTAAATTTACTAAAAATAGTCAAACAGTAAAAATATGGATTCCTTTAAAGTATATATTTGATTTCTTTAACGAATATAAAAAAGTAATGACAGGTTTCCAAGTTAAAATAGAAATTCAGAGAAATGATAGTAAAAATATGTTGTATACAGATATTCAAAATCCAGATTTTAAGGTTCTTGTTGAAGATTTATCACTTTGGTTACCTTATGTTAGATTTAAAAATTCCGCATCTGTAAAATTCAATGAATTAAAATTATCAAATACTCCTATAGAAATAAATTGGGATCATTATAACATTATCAAATCAAATGTATTTTATAAAAATTCCAGTGGGTCTTATTCTATTCCTGCTACATCTGATGAAGTTTTGAGTTTATATGTCATTCCTCAATATGAAGATAGAAATGAAAACATGAATCAAAATAATATGATGTTTGATCACTTGGATATGATAGAATGTTGGTTAATGATTAATAACATTAAAGTTCCCACTGTAAGTTATATGATGGACTTTAATAAAAATGATTATAATCGATTATATTATGCTCTTTTAGAATCAGGAATGAATAATATAAATTCTGAAACTGGTTGTATGATAAACTATTCAAATTTCAGTAAGTATCCTATAATTTGTTTCAACTTGGCAAACCATGAAAATTATACGAACTTGAGTAATTTAATGATTGAATTCAATTGGAGATTGAGAAATAATACTACTAAAAATTATGTTTTTTACTTTATTTTGAAAGAAAGAAACAAATGCTCCTTGAATATGTCAACTCAGGATATAAAAATGATTAAAACTCTGAAAACATAAAGGATTTTTTCTATTTTAATAAATGGCTGCTTATTATCCACTTTACGACAATGAAATAAAAGAAGGACCTTTAGGACCACCAGGTGTAGGATTTAAATTAACGAATGATGGTAATTATGATATGGAAAGTAAACTATTAAAAAATGTTTTACATCCTCAGGAAGATAATGATTCTTCAACTAAAAAATATGTAGATGATTTAAAAAATAAGTGTTTGATTCGTAATAACGGTTATTTTAATGCTAGAAATAAATGTATTAGAAATATAGCTACTCCTCTAGAGGACAATGATGCTTCAACTAAAAAATATGTCGATGAATTAAAAGACAAAAGTTTAATACATGATGAAAATAATTTTGATGCTAAAAATAAAATCATATCAAATGTAAAAGAACCTGAAAAGGAAGGCGATGTGGTTACCAAAAAACATCTTGATTATTATTGTATACTGTGGGATAAAATTAATAGAAGTTATTATGCTCACAACGAAAGAATATCGAGTGTAAAATGGCCCATAAATGATACTGACGTTGCTAATAAATATTACGTTGATAATAAAACTTTTTGCGCTACCACAGATAGACTTGTTCAGTTTACAGGTGTGGGTTACAAGACTTTTGAATTCAACGAAACTACTTCAAAACTTTTAGATTCAAACTTAAAATTATCACAAAACATGTATATGAAAATTACAATTTTTTTAGCCTGTGACAAAATGAATGAAAAGCCAAAAATACGTTTAGAAAAAGTGAAAGAAGTACTTCTTGATAAAGAGATAAATGTTAATGAAGATTCAATAACTATGTTTGCGTATGGAAAGTTAAATGAAGTTTTAACATTATCAGTGCTAACAGGAGGAGGCTGTAAATTAAAGCCTTATTTACATATTGAAAAGATAAATTTTTCTTCTTAATAAATGGCCAATGAAATTAATTGGAACGACTTTTCTAGAAAGAAACTTTCAGAAGATGTAATTATAAGTTTAGCAGATTATTTAAAATGGGAATATGTGTTTCAATTTTCTGAATTATCTGAAGTTTTAATCGAACGATATGTACAGCCAAATGATTGGTATATTATTTCTCAATATCAAAAACTCAATGAACCTTTTATTGAAAAACATGCCTCTGATGTAGATTGGCAAAAAATATTATTGGAATCATATAATTTGTCAGGTATCGAGTAGCTCGGTTCGGGCAAGTTGGGGGGTAGGAGGAAGTAAGAGCTTGATTATTTTAGCATATTAATAATTTATTTACAAACAATATTTACAGACATCAGTAATTGTATCATTCTTTACATCAGGCTCATTTCGCGCGCACCTCTACGCTCTCTCTACACATAATTGCTACTGCCATCTAGTGGCCAATCATTTTCTTTTTAAACTTTAATAAAATTAAAACTTTGTGCTAACATTCGGCCAGACTGACCGATTAATCTCCTGATTAATACAAACAATATCAATAAACTAAACACAACACAATACATACAAGTTATTTCAAAATATGACAAAAAATAAAAAAAATATGCATACTTACAATTCTTCTAACTATTTCAATTTCACAGTTTACAAAATTTTAGAAATTAAAAACAACTTTCTTACTTTTGCTAACCTACTTATAAAAATAAAAAGAAATTATTAGTACAGGGTGATACACTACATTTATACTGTAAAACGATTTTTTTTTTTTAAAGTTCAATTTAGTATAATAAAAGTTAAATTAAATGAAAGTTCATAAAGTTCAAAATTCTTGTTCAGTGTCACTGGAATCACTAGAGTCTGGATGAATTCTCCAAGGTTTTAATTGACTCACATGAGCGGTAGTTGTGAAAAAGTGTCCCTTTTCCTTTTCTTGTAACTGAGTTACTCTGTAGGTGTCACCTGGTAATACTTGCGTTATTATCAATGGCCCCCTGTATTTTGGCTGAGTTTTCAAAGGTTGACCTGTTGCTTGAGGTGTTTTCCTCATGACCACTATTTCACCTTTAACGTAGTTGATTGTTTTACATCTTTTTTTGTCATAATATGATTTCATCTTTTTCTGCTTTTCTTCGATTATCTGAATCGCCTCTTCACGCACTTCTTCAGGATCCTTATATTCCTTAGCTTCGTCATCTGCTAATTTACTTATAAGTCCATCATAAAATCTAGGTGAGTAACCATGCAGCATTTGGAATGGAGTTTTGTTGGTTGTTTTATTAACTGCATTATTTAAATTACGTTCGGCCTCTTTCACCTTCAAGTCCCAATCTTTGTGTTTTGGATCTTCCATACTTGTAGAAATCGTAGATAGTAAGGTTCTGTGACTTCGTTCAACCATACCATTCCCTTGAGGATGCTTTGTAGAGTTTAGAGTATGCTTAATTCCATTCGTGGCACAAAACTCTTCAAATTGATGCGAAGTAAAGCATGACCCTCGATCACTTATCAACCTATCAGGTAATCCAAATTCGTTGATGAAATTCTGTAAAGCTTTCAGCACATTTTGAGTTGAAGTACTTCTCACTGGTGTAACTCTGACAAATCTGGTTAGATTATCTATTATTACTAATAGTTCTTGATTTCCTCTACAAGTTTTAACAAAAGGTCCTAAATGATCAACGTGAATGACAGAGAACGGACGTTTCCCTGGTGCAATTGGGTTCAAAAATCCCTGTTGTTTCCCTCCTGGTACTTTATTCAGCAAACACTCAAAACACATTGAAATATGCCTTCTTACGTAACGCTTCATCGAAGCAAACCAATATAATTCTTTTATTTTACTAACAGTTCGATCAACTGAAAAATGTCCCATGAGATCGTGGGATCTGACTACTATACTTTTCCTCATTGCCTTGGGTATTACATATAATAAAATTTCTTTATCTTTAACCTTGTGTTTTCTATAAATCTTATTCTGCTTGTAAACATATCCTTCGATCATTCTTTTTTCAGCTTCGGATCTATCATCACAATTTTTCTTGAATATCTCTATTAATTTACGCAGTTCAATGTCTGAATTTTGCATCATCAAAACTTGCTCGTCTGTAGTCAAGGTAACACAAACTTCAAATTTTCTCTCAATAAGAGTGTTCAAAGTGTCTTCTGGCTCTTCAACAGCTGCTCTGCTTAGCGCATCAACGTGCTTCATTCGTTCACCTGATCTGTGTCGGATCTCAAAATCATATTCTTGCATTAGGTTAAACCATCTTGCCATTTGAGGATTTGATGACTTTTTAGCGTTTAAATACACTATTGCTTGACAGTCTGTAACGATTGTAAACTTTATTCCTATCAAAAACTGCCTTAATCTGTCTAATGTCCACACAATTGACATCAACTCTAATTTACTTGAATGGTATTTTTGTTCAGTTTCCGTAGTTTTCTTACTAACGCAATACACCATTCTCCAATTCTTTTTACTATCTCGCTGAAACAATATTCCGGCCAATCCAATAGAACTAGCGTCGCAATGTACTTCAGTTTCACTTTGTGGATCATAATGAGCTAGAATAGGCGCTTTAATAAGATTACTTTTAAGTTCCTCGAAAGCCTCGCTTTGCTTTTTTGTCCAAACAAACTTTGCTTCCTTTTTTGTAAGTTCAGATAATGGTGCTGCTTTGAGAGAATACTTTGGAACAAATCTTCTAAAGAAACTAGTAAGTCCTAAAAATCTTTGGATGTCATGCATATTTTTTGGAACTGGAAATTTTTCAATAGCTGCTACTTTACGTGGTCCAGGTTTCAAACCATCTCTACTAAGTATAAAACCAAGAAATTCAGTCTGTAACTTTCCAAATTCACATTTTGGTAGTTTTAAAGTCAAATTGGCTCTTCTTAAGCACTCAAATACTTCAGTAAGTTTCTGTATCATTTCAGTCCATGTTTTGGCTGGAATCAAGATATCATCTAAATAACAGAGTACTTTTTTGTTGATCAATGGACCCAAAACAATATTCATTAGTCTTTGGAACTCTGCTGGTGCATTTGCCAATCCGAAAATCATTCGCTCAAATTGACCAGTATCGTCTGGAGTTATGAAAGCCGTTTTCAATTTTGCTTCTTCTGTTAATGGCAATTGTAGATATCCACTAGCTAAATCTAAAGTCGTGTAAAACTGGCTTCCTCCAAGACATTCTAAAATGTCATCAATTTTGGGTAAAGGAAATTTATCCTTAACTGTTTGAGAGTTCAATTTCCTAAAATCTATAACTAATCGTTGTTCTCCTGTTTTTTTCTTAACTAATAATACAGGACTGGAATATGGCGATCTTGTGTCTGACACTATTCCATACTTCTTCCATTCAGAGACTATTTCTTTTATTTGTTTTCTTTCTTCGGAATTGGTTTTATATGGTTTCTGAAAAATTGGCTTACTGCCCTCTATTTCCTTAATGTCCATTTTGCATAAATTCGTGCAGCCTAACTCACTTACGTTTAAAGCAAAACAGTCACGATATTTATTTAATAAACTTAAAAGTTCAAATCTTTTAATACTTTCCAAGGATTCGTCAAAATTAATGTCCGTCATTAAAATAGGAGACTTCTCATTGTTAATTGTATTTACTTCTACTTTTTGACAATCAATTTCCACTTTATTAGACAGCATTAAGCTTTCCTCACTTACCTCCATTCCCCTACCTAAGCACTGATCTTTCCTAATTTTTAAGTTAAATTCTTCCTTATTTACAACCGGTACAATCGTTTCACCGTTAACTACCTCAAGAATTGAATCAAAATTCTGGCCTATACTTTTTACTAAAATTGTCCCATTAAGAATCGAGTTTTCGCTTTCTTCGACTCTTGCCCTAATTAAATTAATTGATTTATTTTCGATTTCTGTTTCGTTTACTGTTTTCAATTTAACCGCATTTTTATTCATATCTACTTGAATTTCAGAAAAAACGTCATTATATGCGTATCCAAATTTTAAATTACCTCCAATACGCACAAAAGCAATGTAAGGTAAGTCTAGCCATGTTCTTCCTAAAATTAAATCACACGGTTGTGAATCATCCTTAACAATTAATAAAGTAATACATTTCCCTACTACGTCATCCACCCGAATATTTACTACAGCTTTACCTATAGCTTTCGTAACTGGATTATTTTGATTACCAAAACCAAATAAATCACTGTTATCTGGTTGCAAGTCCAGATTAATTTTTAAAGCGATACTTTCTTTCAAAAGACAACTGCTACTTCCTGTATCAATTAAAGCCGTCATCTTATTACCATAAATATAAGCATCTTTCAAATAATTCGTAGGCGCCAATGATGCACTTGAATCAGAGTTTTTTTGACTAACGGATAAATTATTCCCTTCTCGCTTTTGTTCGGTTTCAAATTTACACGTTCGAAGAGAATGACCTTGCTTTTTACATTTCTTACAATAAGCAATAGTTTTAGGTGCCGGGCAATCACGAGATATATGGCCATAATCATTACAGTTGAAACATTTATATTCCCCTTTCTCATTTCGGATATCCGAGCTTACATACTTTTTTCGATTTATACTTTTGTTTTCATTAAACGGAATTGATTTCTTTTCCGCCTGAAATTTATCACCACGAGAATAAAAATTTGATGAGTTTCTTAATTTATAACTGTTAATCGATCGCACATTATCATAATTATCTAATTTATCTGCTAATTGATCTGGTTTATTAAATTTAGGCCATTCGTCCACAAAATGTTCCCGCGTTGTTGAATTTACTTGTTTTTTCAATTGTTCAGTAATAATCAAATTCTTTAAACTATTGAAGTCCGATATTTCGAGACCCGTTATCCACTCTTCAAAATAGTTTTGTAATTCAAAAGAATAATCCTTCCATGTACCTTCTGGATTTTTAACATGATTTAAAAATTTAAATCTGAACTTATCAGCGCTTAACTTATATCTCTTAAGCAATAATGATTTCACATACTTATAATTATTTGCATTATCTTCGTTTTCACGCGCGATTAGTTGCGTAATTTCATAAGGGAGTAGTCCCAATAATTGTGATACCCAACACTCTTCACTTAAACCAATACGTCGCGCCTGCCGTTCAAATAAAACTAAATAAAAATTTATATCTCCATCTTTGATCTTATATTCGTGCATTAACTTTCTAAAATCTGTGTTTACGTTTTTACTTTCCTCGTTACTACTTAAATCCGAAATGTTTACGTTTTGAGCCCTACTTTCTATGCGTAGACGTTCAAGATCATACTCGCGGTCTGCCAATGTTTTGGCTGCTATTTCTGATGCTACTCTATCTTCCGAAATTCTACTTAGTAAGCTCTTACTAAATTCTTCATCGTATGATTCCGATTCGGTTATAATACGTTTTAAATCAATTATTTTAGCATCTTCTGGTACCGAAAGACCTAACTCCGATGCTAATTCTATTAAATCTACTTTTTTTGCCTTCCCCCAAAAGGCCATGCTTCGTAAATTATGATACTTAAATACTTAATACATGGAAATATTTTATCAATAACGAAATTTTAGTACTTTCATCCTCGAAAACGAAATTACTTCTATTTAATTACTTCGTTGAAACGAAATTAAGAAAATACTTTATACTTATAATTCTCAAAATCGTTTACTACTTAACAATACGTTTTTTATACGTTACTATACATTTGAATACTTAACACGAAATAATTAAAAATCGCCTACCTGATAGCGTTGCGGGAAATCCCGGTTTGTTGTAATCCCACTTCTGAATTTATTGGAATCATATAATTTGTCAGGTATCGAGTAGCTCGGTTCGGGCAAGTTGGGGGGTAGGAGGAAGTAAGAGCTTGATTATTTTAGCATATTAATAATTTATTTACAAACAATATTTACAGACATCAGTAATTGTATCATTCTTTACATCAGGCTCATTTCGCGCGCACCTCTACGCTCTCTCTACACATAATTGCTACTGCCATCTAGTGGCCAATCATTTTCTTTTTAAACTTTAATAAAATTAAAACTTTGTGCTAACAATATGTAGATACCAAACCTTATCTATCCGTTTTATTGAGAGACATTTAGATAAAGTGACTTGGTATGAAATATCAAGATTCCAAAAATTGGATTTAAGATTTATAGAAAATTATTCTGACCGTTTAAATATGAATGTTGTATCTAGATATCAAAAATTATCAATGAACCTTATAAGAAAATTTCAAGATTATGTAAATTGGGATTATATTATACAATATCAAGATATTGATAAAGACTTTGTAATAGAATTTGTTTCTAAAATAGATTTCTGTCTTTTAATAAAAAATAAAAGTAATATATTACCAGAAGAATTTTATAATTCAAACAAAGAAAAAATAGTTTGTATACTTCTTGCGGAAATTTGTCATAATACACGAGTACCGCTATATGAACCATTAAAAGAATAAATTATTTAAAAAAAAAAATTATTTTTATTTTAATAATAGTTTTTACTCGTAGTAGATTATTTTTTACTCGTAGTAGATTATTTTTTACTCGTAGTAGATTATTTTTTAATTAATAAATGTATTCTAAAATTGTAATTAAAGACTATAATGAACCAGATGAATTTAAAGATCCAAATCAACATCCTCTATTGCCTATACATCCCTTTAGATTAATCATAAATGGTTCTTCCAACAGTGGAAAATCAAACTTATTAATCAATTTAATTTATGACTATTTACACTTTGATAGACTTTACATGTGTACAAAAGACATATTTGAATCTAAGTATAAAAAATTACAAGAAAAATACATTCAATTTACAGATGTAGAATTAGAAGATATTCAAAAATGTAAAGGTTTAAAGAATAAAAAAGAAGTTTTGAAAGAATATAAAAAATTTAAAAAAGATCAAGTTTTGTTTTCTTCCAAACTAGAGGATTTTATTACCGTAGATGACTTGGATCCTTCCTATATGAATTTAGTTGTATTTGATGATTGTATATGTGAAAAAGATCAACAATCTATAGAAGAATTTTTTATACGAGGAAGAAAGAAAAATACATCCCTTATCTATATAAGTCAGTACTATTATAAAATACCTATAACCATCAGAAGTAACAGCAATTATTTTATATTTTTCGATATGAAACAAAAAGAAATTAAACAAATAATACGAGAAATAGATGGTCAATTAACAAAAGAAGAATTTAATAAAATGTATAAGAACTGTATCAAAAAACCATATGATTTTTTAGTTTTAGACTTAGTCAATCCTAATATGAGGTACCGAAATAAAGAATTTGTGTATATATAAATGGAAGAATATTTAGAGAAAAGAATTTTTATTCACAGAAAAAGTTATAATTACTATCAAAAGATTAGTATCGCACTATCTATGAGTAAGTTTTTATTTAGCGCATCTGGCTTATCTGGTTTTATTTTAATCCCTTTATCAGCTTTGAGTTTAGGAGCTGGTGTGATTGAAGTGGTTGACAGATCTTTAAATATATCCGAAAGAAAAGAAGAATATAAATATACTTACAAATTTTATAAACAACTACTGAATTTGTTTAAAGCCAATACATTAACTGAAGAAGAAATTCATAAAAAAGAGGCTGAATTTATTCAAAGTTTGAAATATTTTCCTTTAGAGAAATACGTTAAAAAAACTCAATTGAATGGCTATAAATATATATAATTTTTATTGCCTATAAATGACGTGTAAAAGTAATATATTCAAAGTTGGAAAATTAAGTAAAGACGGAAAGTTCAAATTTTGTTGTAAAGAATGTGGTCAAAAAGGATCTGGCTTTATCAATTCAACAATTAATAATTTACCCTTTGAAATGCATTTACCAGGACATCAATTTACAGGACCTGGAACACAATTATTACATGGAAAGAAAAGATTAAACGATGATTTAACATATAAAGAATGGAGTAAGCCCATTAACAGAGTAGATGAAATAGCATATAAACATGATGTTTGTTACCTTAAAAATAAAGATACTAAAACTAGAAATGATGTATGTGATAAAAATATGATAGAAGAGTTAAATACAATTTCAAATCCTACAATCAGGGAAAGAATAGAAAGAGGAATTGTTAAACCTATTATCAAAGCCAAAAGAACATTCGGTATGGGTATGATTTATTGTTTAAAATGTAAAAATTTTACTAATACTAAAGATGTTTATGAAGAAACTTCTAAAAATGGAAGATTGACGAGGAAAGGTATATGTGAAGTTTGTGGATCTAAAAAAAGTACTTTTTTAAAGAAAACGGGGTCATAAAAACAGTTTATTATGATCCCGAAAAAGGTTATTGTGGTATCAATGAATTAAAAAGAAAAACAGGTTTATCTCAAAAACAAATTACAGAATTTTTACATGAACAAGATGTTTATACTAGACATAAACCAATTATTCGTAAATTTAGAAGAAGGAGATGTTACGTTTCACATATTGATGATCAATGGCAAGCGGATTTATTATTTATAAAACCATTTAGTAAATATAATAGTGGAGTTAATTATATTTTAACAGTTATTGATATGTTTAGTAAATATGCTTGGGTTATTCCAATAAAAAGAAAAACAGGCGAAGAAGTATCAAATGCTTTCAAGTTAATATTTAAAGAACGAATTCCAGAGAAACTACAAACGGATAAAGGTACGGAATTTATTAATAAAGATACTCAAAAATTATTCAAAGATAATAATATTCAATGGTTTACTACTGAAAATGTTGAAATAAAATGTTCTATTGTTGAAAGATTTAATCGAACAATTAATGGAAAAATAAGAAAATATATGGCTACAAATAATACAAATAAATACTTAGAAGTACTAGATAAATTAGTTTATAATTATAATAATTCTTATCATCGATCTATTAAAATGACACCCTCACAAGCCAGTCGGACAGAAAATGAAAGTATCGTATACAATAATTTATTTTCTAAAAAAGAAATAAAGAAACCAAAGTTTAAAATAGGCGATAAAGTTAGAATTTCAAAATATAAAGAAACATTTACCAGAGGTTATCATCCTACATTTACAGAAGAAATTTTTATAATATCTGAAATATTGAAAACAGATCCTATAACTTATAGAGTGAAAGATTTAAATGGTGAAGAAATTAAAGGAACTTATTATGAAAAAGAATTAGTAAAATATAATAAGAAAAATGAAACATATAAGATTGAAAAAATAATAAAAAGAAAAGATAATAAGTTATTCGTAAAATGGCTAGGTTACCCTGAAGAATTTAATAGTTGGATAGATGAAAAAAATATTATTCTAATTTAGGAATCAATTGAATTATATCATTTTTAAATCTTTCAATATCATAATCTTTTAATTTTAAATGATTAAATTTAGTATAATATTTTCTTTTATTCTGTTAAATAAATTAATAGCATTCGGATTATATTGAATTTCATGAGCTATTTTTAAATTAGGATATCTAAGTTTTAAATCTCGTATAGTTTTATTATATAAACCTCTTTGACATCTAATAACATAATAATGATAATCAGAATCATTTTTATTCTTTTCTATTATTGTAAACATGTTTAATTTTCTAGGTTGAGATGTTTTTGGTGTTACGTCTTCTTTATAGTTTTCATTTTTTATTTTTAAGTCATTCATTTTAATTTTTATTATATCTAATTTCTTTTGAAGTTTATCATTATCATTTTTATATTTTTCATTAAATTTATTAGCATAATAATTAATTACAACATCGTTTACTTTTTTAGAAAATTCAGGTGAAATCCAACATTGTAATTAAATCCTTAGAAATCCCATTATATTTTAATTCTTCTACCTTTAATTTCATAGTCTCTAGAGGGCCCGAATTCGGGCCTTCTAGGATTTTAGCTAAATATAAAATTAACTCTTTAGATTCTTTATTTTCTAACCACTTTTTAAATCTTTTACCTCCTGATTTACATAACTTAGAAGCATTGAAATATCCAGTATTTTTATCTATTATTAATTTAAAATCTCCAAACAATCCATAATAATAACTATCTTTAATTTGCTCATAACAAACATTTTTATAAATGCTTTTATTTCAAATCAGTCGAGCAACAAATGATTCATCGAAATGACGTCGTTTCCTTCTAGAAGTTTCTACACGTTTCGAAATCATTTTACTTCCGTGTTTCGTTCATTTGAGTTCAAATCGTCGAAGGAGTAGGTTATTATATTTAAGATTTAAGCTAAGTAGATTATTCTTTTCTTTTTTTTGTATTTTCAAAGTATTTTTTCCTGCACGTTTTTTTAATTCTTATTGTATTTTATTATTCTGAAAATGAATTACTTATAGTTTTATTAAACGAATTACTTAAATATTTCTTATTTTAAATTTTCTTATATTTCTTATACTAATTATTCTTATTTTAAATTTTCTTATTTAACGTAAAGTTTCTGACTTATTTAAAGTAAAAAATTATATTATTATTATTTATTTTTTATTATTATTTTAGACTTTATTTATTATTATTATTTTAGATAACTAAAAATAATAAGACTTTATTTTCTAAGTTTATTAATTTAAAGATTCGATCTGTTGAATTAACTTTGTAAAATTCCTTTAGTCTTAATTGTTTTAAAAAAGATTCGGAAAAGCTGATGTCTTGCGAAAGAGAGCCATCTAGATGGCTGTAATGATTGCGAAATAAGGTCTGTGACGTAAGAGAGCCATCTAGATGGCTGTAATGATTGCTTAATAAGATCTGTGACGTAAGAGAGCTTGGCTCTCATAGGAATTGTGCAATAAAAGCCATCTCGGTGGCTGTGATTGCGCAATAGAAAAGAAAGAGCACATATTTAAATATTTTTTTAAATAAATAGAAAATGTTTATTCAGAGATATTTAAACAAATTAAGAATAAAAAAATAAGTTACGATTCAGAAGAAGATGAATATTTTTATGACACGAAAGATTTTGATATTTTTTTAAAACAGAGATACAATTCGAGAATTAGTTTTTTTAAAAAGTTAAAAAGAAAATTGAACTTGGTTTTTACGGTTGAAGCAGATGAAATGTTTTTAAAATTTTTAGATTATATGTATTTTAAAAAGAGTTTAAATTATAAATATTTTATGAAAAAGATATGTGAATATTATAATATTTCTAACAATATTAAGTTAGGTAGTCCTAAAAAACAAAACATTTATGATGAAATTTGGAATTCGTTTCTTAAAGAGACAGAAAAGTATTTATAAAAACTCCATTTAATAAATGGAAGATAAATTTTGTTGCGATTGTAAGACTTTGAAATCAGCTGACGAATTTTACAAATATAAAAAATATTTATTTAAAAGATGTATAGATTGTGATCTTAAAAGAAAATATATATATTATGAATGCGATTGTGGCAAAAATTATACTTATTCACATAAACAAAGACATTTTAGAAGTAATTTTCATATAAAACGTATGAACTCCTTTTTATAAAAGTATTTATAAATTTTCTTCCTTATAAATGAGTAACATGACAAAGGAGTTCAAACACTTGAGTAATGTACTCTCAACTTTCAGTATTAAAAAACTAAGAGAATTGATAACTAAACTTAAAATTCCTGTCCTGACTGATAAGAGATTAAAATCAAATATTATTGAATCAGTAGTTTCTTATATCAAAAGTACAGGAAATTATAAATCTGTTTTATCAGATTATTTAGGATTGGATGTTTCTTATTATATGGAAAACAAAACTAAACTATTTAATAAATATCCTAAGTATAGAAATGAATTAAAAAAAGTTTTTGATTCTTATAATTTAAAATATAAAGATGGTAAATTTATACCAAAAGTAGAAAAAAATATTTTAACTGAAACTAATTTAAATGCTTTGTATAGGCCTCAAAAAATAAAAGATAAGGTAAAAGTAGAGGTAAATCTTAAAAATTTCTTTAAACCAGATTATAAAATTATTGAATTCAGAGGTCAATATATTGAAAAATATAAAGTTTATAGAAAACAATATAGAGTGGTAGGATCTAAAATTTTACCTGAACAATATTATAATATTTTAAGAAATATATTTAAAAGGGCTATTGGAAATATTACAGGAAAAGTAGATGTAATTATACATAATCCTAAATTAAATGTACCTTTTCATGATAAAATGATGTCAACTAAAACTGCTTTTAATGAATACATTGATAAATTATCCAACCAAATTGAATATAAAGAACTCGATATAACAGAGTGTATATTTGATTTTAATGTCATCGAATTACCTCATGGTGGTAGACACAAGGCTTTAAAAATGTATTCTGAAACAGATCCAGCAAAAAAGAAAAGTATTTGTCAAATAAAAAATGATGATAATATATGTTTGGCTAGATCAATTGTAACAGCTTTAGCTATCCAAAATCCTGAACTGTTAAGTGATAAATTATGTACTGAAAAATTATCAAGTAATGAAATAATTTATATTAAAAAAGGTCGTGTTTTACAAAAAACATTAGCTATAAAATTACATGATGTATGTAAAATTCCTTTAGAAGTGTGTAGTTTAGAAGAAGTTAAAATATTTGAAAAATGTTTAGACATTCAGATCAATATAGTTTGTAGAGAAAATGGTAATGAAATTATATATAATGGTGATTATAAATCAACATGTATTTTTATATATAAGAATAGAAATCATTTCGATGTCATTACATCAATGACAGGATTTTTAGGTAAGAATAATTATTGTAATTATTGTAAAGTGGGTTATAAACGTTCAAATCAACATAAATGCCCTTTAAAATGTGATAGGTGTTTTGTTGAAGAATCTAATTGTGAAGGAGAGGAAATATTTTGTAAAAAATGTAATCGGAAATTCTTAGGAGAAAATTGTTTTGATAATCATAACAAGAAAAATTCAGAAGGTTTTACTGTTTGCAAATTACTATGGAAATGTCTAAAATGTAAAAGAAATATTAATAGAAATGAAAGGAAAACAGAAGAACATATATGTGGTGAATATCGTTGTAATAATTGTTGGAAATGGGTTATGAAAGGTCATGAGTGTTTCATGAAATATGAAAACAGTAAAGGAGGTGTATGTGAAGATAATTGTGTAAAAAATAAATGTAATAAAATAGATTGGTGTAAGAAATGTAAAACAGGAAAATACTTATTTTTTGATGTTGAAACCAAGCAAGATACAGGAATTCATGAAGTGAATCTAGTTATATGTCATGATTTTCATGGAAACGAAACAGAATTTAAAAATGAAAACGATTTTTGTGAATGGTTATTTAGCGAGGAACACGAAGGATATACAGTTATAGCTCATTATGGAAAAGGATTTGATTTTCAATTTTTAGCTAAATATTGTTTCAAAAAGCATATTAAAGTATTTACAATTTACCAAGGAAATAAACTAACATATATGAATGCTGATGGTTACTATATAAGATTTATTGATTCTATTAATTTTACAATGTGTGCACTTAAAAAATTTCCTAAAACATTTGGTTTAAATGAACTGGCCAAGGGTTATTTTCCTCATTTATTCAACAAACAAAAGAATCAAAATTATATTGGTAAATATCCAGATAAATATTACTATGGATATAATTATATGGTTGATGAAGACAGGAAAAAATTTGATAAATGGTATGATTCCATTAAACATGAAACTTTTGATTTCCAAAAGGAATTTATAAAATACTGTAGATCTGATGTAGATATTTTAAGAAAAGGTTGTTTAGAATTAAGAAGATTATTCTTAGTAACTGTGAATATAGATCCGTTTAAATATGTAACTTTAGCTGGTCTATGTATGGCCATTTACAGAGATAAATTCTTGAAAGAAAACACAATAGCTATTGATGAAATTGTCATTCAAAAAGATCAGTACAGTAAAAAATCAATAGCTTGGTTAGATTACATATCAAAAAAGGAAAATATTAATATACGCCATGCTTTGAATGGAGGAGAGAAAAAATTACAATTAGGTGAAAAATGTTATAAGGTAGATGGATTTTATAAAAATACAGTATTTCAATTTAATGGATGTTTCTGGCATGGATGTACCAAATGTTTCACTAGAACAAAAGTAAACACTGTTAATCAATTGCTCATGGAAGATTTATATAAACAAACTAAGAAGATCAATAAAAATATAATTGAAGCAGGTTATGAATTGGTAAATATCTGGGAGTGTGATTTTGATAATAATAAGGATATGAAAAATTACATGAAAAAAGAATGGAAGAGAGATTTTATAGAACCTTTGAATCCTAGAGATGCTTTTTATGGTGGAAGATGTGAACCTACCAAATTAAAATATGAAATGAAAAGTAATGAAAAAGGCAGATATATTGACGTATGTTCTTTATATCCTACTGTAAATTATTTTGATAACTATCCAGAAGGTCATCCAATCAAAATATTTAATCCTAAAAAATACGATGAAAATTGGTATGGATTAATAAAATGTAAAGTACTTCCACCTAGAAAATTATATCATCCAGTATTACCTTATAAAGCAGAAAAATTAATATTTTCATTATGTAGAACTTGTTCTGAAACAATAAAATGTAATCATTTCAAAACCACTTTAGAAAAGAAAAAATGTAAGCAGTGTTATGAGATAAGAAATTCTGAGTGTAAACACACTGATAACGAAAGATGTCTAATAGGAACGTGGACTACCGATGAGATCAGATTAGCTGTTAAAAAAGGATATAAAATATTGAATATATATGAGGTTTGGCATTTTGAAAATAAAACAAATGAATTGTTTAAAGAATATGTTAAAACGTTTTTAAAGATTAAACTAGAAACATGCGATAAATGGAAAAACAATTTCAAAAATGAAGAAGAATACAGACAAATAGTTAAAGAAAAATTAGATATAGAATTAGATAAAATTGAAGAAAATCCAGGTTTGAGATTCATAGCTAAAATATGTTTAAATTCTTTATGGGGTAAGTTTGGTCAAAGAAATAACATGAAACAAACTGAATATGTGATGGAAATTGAAGATTTTTATAGAATTATTCTAAATGATACTATTAAAGATTTGAATATGAATTTTTTGAATGACGATTGTGTGGAAATGAGTTATAAAATGAAAGATATATTTGAAAAAAATAACTTCAATACTAATATATATATAGCTGCTTTTACAACTAGTTCTGCCAGAATTAGATTATATGAAATGTTAGATAAATTAGGAGATAAAGTACTTTATTATGATACAGATAGTGTAGTATATATAGACGACGGAACCAATAAAATTGAAACGGGATGCATGTTAGGAGAATGGACTGATGAATTGGGAAATGATAAATATATTACATCTTGGATAGCTGGAGCCTCTAAAGATTATGGGTATAAATTAAATGATAAATCTGTATATGGAAAAGTAAAAGGATTTAAAATGTCTTATCAGAGTGAAACCATATTAGACTTTGATAATAGGGCTAAAATAATAACAGGTGAAACAGATTATTTGGATGTAGAAATCAATCAGTTTAAAATCGAAAAAGATAGAAATATTTCAAGTATTAAAACAAATAAACGTTATACCTTTGGATACGATAAACGTAGACTTTTAGATAATTATGATACTGTACCTTTTGGCTTTTAAAAAAATGTTTCTTAATAAATGGATAAGATTACAGTCATCCTAAACATTCAGGGATTTATTTTTCCCAATCGTAAGATTGTAAGAGAGATAGGATGGGTTCATTTAAATTTACCAATCGGTGAATATATTGGCGTATTTACACCTAATTGTGAATTGAATGATCAAGAATTGAAGATTGTACGTAAATGTACTTCAGAAGTACACGGATTAAGATTTAATAGAAATAAGAATAGTTTATGGATAAATCATCAAGATGTAAAAAATTATATAAATAACCTATATCAACTATATGGTGGTACATTTGCTTATAAAGGAGGTATTTTAGAAAAAGAGATATTAGATGAATTGAATATACCATCTATTGACATTGATGTACCTAAATGTACTAAAATTTTAGGACCTGGATGTTCGTTATACAAGTGTATGTATTACAGAAATTATATTACAAAAAATGTTCTTAAATAAATGGAAGAATTTAATGACCTCAAACGATTTCCTGAAACATACAAATTAAATGAACTCGAGATAGGTAAATATAATTTAATATCACTGAGAAAAATAAATACAAAATACGGTGACTCTATTATTGCTAGATTAGAAGTAGACAATGATGAGAAAGATTTTTATCTCTCGAAATGTCATGGTGAATTATCTGATAAAGCTATAAGAAAAATTAATAGTGGAAAATATATTTTTGATTTTAAAGGCAAAAATAAATATTACGATTATGAATTACATGTAAAATAAAAAACGATATTTTCAATAAGGTTTTAATAAAATAAAAATTATTAATATAAAAATAAGAATTTTTAAATATGCTGATTTTGTTAAATATTTCTTAAAAAATGTAAAATATAGGCCTATTTTAATTTTTTTTAATATAAAAATAGGAAATCAATAGTAGTATATGGAAAGGGCAAAAGTGTCCTCTAGCCCCCCCCATATACTACTCCTGCGCGTGAAGTCGAGCGCTTTATGGCAGAATAGTTTAAAGAGGACCGATACTGCGCATCTTAGGCAGGGCTAAAGAGAATACAAGGGCTAGTTCACTCCGCTCTTAGAGCTGAAGCTACGATTTCCCTCCTCATGACGTCACTGTGTCTACAGATCTCGGAGATCGCAAGCAAAGATATGATAACTTTGCATCTTTCTCTTGTAAAAATAAGTTAGACTTTTTCTGGTTATTAGCCTTCAAACTTTACGTAATTAACACATTATTTCCGTTCATAAACATAGTTCAAAAAAAACTTTCTTGTTTATTATATTAAAAAAATACCATTTTAAACTTATAAAAATGTTTTGCTAGTTGGTGAAAATGACACGATAAATACTTTATTTTAAAAAGTTCAGTTTTAACTTTAACTATTAAGAAAAATGAAGGCATATATCGACACTTTTTTTATCTACATATTCTTTTATAAAGATAAGTTAAGTTAAATTTAGAATCCATGATTTTGAAATATGTCGTTAATAGCAATTTGTTCATACTTAATCATTAGGAAACATCAACCTTAAACGCTAATTACTGAAACAAAATAATAATTTAGGTTCATAATGACATCAGAAATTTTACAATTGTTTATAGACATTTAAATTTACGATGATATAATACATAGATATTTAAATTGAAGAGAATATAATTTTTAAAAAAAATCATAAATATTTAGAATAACTACATTAAAAAATATGTTATGAAATTAAGAGAATTTCAACTATATACTATATATTTTATTTATACCTTTTACTTACATTTTAATTTTCTTTGACTTTATCTATTTTTTAATTCTTTTCACCTGCCTTTCTTTATGAAGTAGCGAGGCGGTTTCTATTTAGATAATGAATTTTTATAAAAGTTCTTTACGACAGAATAAACGTAATGCGGTTTTATATTAACTGTGTCATTTCGGAATCCATTCTTTACATAGTTGTTCATTTACTTTAGGGAACACGAGAAAAATTATACTTTTTCCTTTTGTTTTTATATCAGAATTTTTGCAAGTTGCAATCGCGCAAACTGGCATTTAAATAATAGTTTTAAATTCTTGTAAATTCACTGCAAAAACTGAAGAAAGTCATTATCGAAAATAACAAATGTCTTAGAATATCTCGCAAAAAGAAATGATCCAATATTAGTTAGAGCTAGTAAGGCCAAACGCTCCGTTCTTGAAGTAAAAGTGCGAGCTTTGCGCCAAAGTGACGTCACTAGAGTGACGTCGGAGGATCGGCGCGGCAAGAGATACTTCAAAGGAATGAACCAGCCCTTCTATTCTCTTTAGCCCTGATGCAGACTGATCAACGTGGTCACCCTCCCGCTTACTGACCGCAGTCAGTGATGCTTGACTTCGGTGTTTACTGGGAACCGTGTCCTTGCGATCAGTCAACGAAGGTTTATAAGACTTAATTGAGCATACAAGGCTGCAAATGTTTGTTGTACCAATGAATAAATTAGCATATGTATGAGTAAAAATAAATACCACCTCTTACAATTTTTTCCTTTCAGATTTGTGCTGAATAGAGTTTGCGACAATGACTTTGGAGAGAAATACAATTTTGAAGTGTAAAATAAGTGGCGAGGTTTGTTGTTTTTTTATGGGTGCTTTCGGCTTTTTTTTCACGATGTGGAAACAAAATACAAACGCCGCTGTAGCTTTTCTAATATTAGGTAAAAAATTTTTTTTTGTATTGCCTAGATTATTTTTAAAATAAAATATTAGCTAAGATAGTTAAGTATGATTTTGAAGTGCTAAAGATAATAATTGTGCTGTGATTTATTACTTACATAGTAGGGTGTACCGCGATTTTATTTTCGAAATTTAAAATCTTTAAAAAATGACTGAGTTTGGACCAATTCTAAATTAGGACCTAAAAAATTTGGAGATCTAATTCTAGGCCTAGGAGACCTGGACCTAGAATTTTTTTTTATTGCACTGAATTACTAATTAAATTTAATTAATAATTCATTAATTTAATTAATTAATTAATTTAATAATTTATTAATTAATTAATTAATAATCATTAATTTAATTAATAATTAATTAAAGAAATTTTGCTGCATAAACGTAAATTTTGTTTACAAAGCGTAAACATGGAATGAACTTTTAATTATCAAATTAAATTGTTACTACACGTTTTAATTATACATTTTTGAGCTTGAAAACTAATTTCTTTTCCTTATTATGTCCCGCAGTGGACTGATCGTTAAGACACGGTTCCCCGCAGATCACTCAAGTCAAGCATCACTGTCTGCGGTCAGCGTGCGGAGGGATGACCACTTGGATTAGTCTGCGTAGGGACCGAGGGTGTGCGGTATGGGTCCTCGTTGAACTGTTCTACAGTAAAGTGCACGACTTCGTGTGCAGATCGCCGAGCTACAGAAGCGGGGGTGCCATATTCTCTGCAGAAGATCAAGATTGTGATCATCCTCAGGGATGTTTCCCAGACCATCGCCAATAGCTCATTGTGCAGCTCTAGTGCGACGTGAATGAACTACAACTACTTTTTTTTATTTATGCATTAAAAATGTAAGATTTTAATCCAAAAAAATTCAACTTCAATAATTTAAATGCGGGCCCAAACTAAGCACACATTTCGGTAAACATATTCTTCCATTTGCCAAAAAAAAAAAAAGAGAAAAAAAAGTTTTGGCGATTATATGACTCCAGTGTAATTATTTTATGGATCTGAAACTTTCAATGTTGTCAAAGTCTTTCGTAATAAAACCTATTAAAGGGAGTTGAACTTATTTTGGAAACAATAGCTTCATTGTCAGATTATATGTATACACAGTGCACAAATTTTAATAACCTTAATCTTAAGGACGTAAATTAAAATTGATTAAGACAGCTTTTAAGTTACTGGCACAGAAACGTACTTTCTAGGATTAAACTTTTTCAGCGGATTCTTTAAAACCCGGAGGGTAACCACAATCTGGAAAATATTGTCTTATGGGTCGAAAGTTGGACACTTAATGTTAATTTTAAATTTTTTGCTATATCTAGAACTTTTTAAGCGAAATCGATAAATTTTTACCTACAAATATAAAATTCGTTCATCCGAAGAAATATTACCCTGCAAGGAAAAATAATAATTCATGATTATTTATTTTACTTTACTCCATTTAATAATTGTAAGAAAAACTTTGAATTGTATACCATCAAAAATCAAATTTCTTGGTGGTCCCACCTAAACATCTTGATGGTTTATGTTGGTTTCAGTGTGATTCATGATGGTCCATCATCATTTGATGGTCACCATCATCCAATATTTTCCATTATGTATATATTCATGGTTTTTGATATGCCAGCAAACTTCCATCATGCCATGATGGAGGATGCTACTTTAATACTATGATGGTTAACCATCAAGAGAAGTTTGATTCTCATGGACCAACAATCCATGATAGTTTGATGGGAATTCTTGTTGGTTCAGCAGAAATATACCATCAAAACTGTACGATCTGGTGAACGACACTCTTTGGTAACATCAAAGAACGTCACTCAACAGAATGTCGTTCACTGAAATACTCTTTTAGGAATCGTTATAGACCATCAATAATATGCACTTTTTCGAATCTTATACAGGGTGCGTAGCCAAATTATTCAACAAAAAATAAGCACTTTTCAAGCACACAAAAATATTTTTAAGCACTCAAAAAAACATCATAATTGGGCAGGGTTGGAAAGTTTTTGAAAATTAACCGTTTTATCTTGTTTTAACCGTCATGCCAAAAAAAAAAAAACTTTTTGGCATTGTTTTTGACAATTGTCAAAAATCATGAAATTTTAAATCATGTAAAACGAATGTTGTTTTCATACCCTACGGACTGACTATACACCGAAATAGATTGGGGTTGAACTAATCCTGAAAACGTTAAATAGAACAATGTGAACTGTGTCTTTGCATAATTCGAAGTGAAAATCAACATGGTAAAGGAAAAATCTCATTTTTAAAAAGGGAAAATTAAGCACTTTTTAAAAACACCCAATGAAAAAAGCACCTTTAAGGGCGTTTAAAAAACAAAAGTAAGCACTTGTTAAAACACGCTACGCACCCTGTTATATGATAGGGATTTTATGCTATAAAAACCCCATCGAAATCACAGTTATAGAGAAGCCGATAAAAATGCTTAATTGGAAGTTCTTGCTCATTATTTCGAAAGCATTCTGTTAAACATTAATAAGAGACCAACAATATTGTTGGTGCTGTGCATATGTACAGAATTTTGATCTCTAATAATTACATATTATGTTATCATGGAAACGTGTTGATTAATTTGTAGCTAAACAGTGCTTAAATCTATCTTTAAGGGATAATATTTAAAATAATATTTTTGTTTACGTCCTTTTTTAATTTATTTATCATTATTTTTTTATAGAAATCGTGTGTGCCATTTCCTTACGTTTGAATGCCAATTACTACAGAATACAAAAAGAGATCAGCTTCAAAGTCTTACAATTCATCAAAATTGCTGCTTTTATTTTATTTATAAGCCTTATGATCTTGGGAATAACAGATATAGTTCTTGGAATCAGAAATAAGCAAGGTAATTCGACTATGTTTATTCATTTTTTATGTCATGCATAGTATTTTCTTTTGCAGGTCATATCACTTCAAAAAACAATGTTGGTGTGTAATCAAACTGTAATGTATTTAGATAAGTAGGTTATTCTATTATGGAGAAGTATACGAATTTTTATACATGAAGCATTTTTAATAAATTTGGCTTGGCGTAGTGTATTTTCTCTTATAATAAAATTTATTTTTAAAAGAATTCTAATTACTTACGTAATTTTATAGAATAAAATAAATTGATTATAATAAAAGAAGGAAAGGCCGGGATAGCCTGGTTGGTAGGGCACTGGGCCCATGTCCAAGAGTCTGTGGATTCGATCCCCGCCGGCCGAAGATTTCCCGTGTAATAAATTGTGACTGATGCACGTTAAGTCTGTCGAGTCTCAAAGTTCTCCATGTTCCCATAACAAATCAATACCTCTGGGGGTACTGATCCAGGAGTTTCCTTGTCTTCTGGATTGTGTTCAAAATTACAAGACTACGGTTGAACATTAGTAGTCGTAAACCCAAAATTGGGTGGGCTGTTCAACGACGGTTATGAAATAAAAGGAAGTGGTGGCTCAAAGAATAGAACGTTCGCCTACGAATGAAATGATTCAGGTTCGAATCCCAGCGATGGCTGGCCGATATGATTTTCGCATTCGGCTGGCACCGACCACAGTGATGCCGTAAAATATCCTCAGTGATAGACGGGTCAAGGATTAGTCTCTTTGCTGTCAGGCTAACCGTGGGAGTTTTTTCCCTCCGTGTAACGCAAATGCGGGTTAGTTCCATCAAAAAGTCCTCCACAAAGGCAAATTTCTTCCAGTATTTGATCCAGGAAGAGTCTTCTGGATTGAGTTCAAACGTACAAGTCTACGGAGTTGAACATTAGTAGCAGTAAGCTCAAAATTTGGATCGTTTGTTCAACGACGGCTATATTATATTATATTTTTAGTCGTTATACATTATTTATTATTATATTATATTAAGAGTGTGTCGCTCTCTTATAACTTTAGAATCGTTCGTCCTGAAATTTGGAGGGAGGGGGTAAGGAGGATCGATCCAAAAAATCGTTCACAATTTTCACTTAGTTCATTTAGGATACGATGCTTAATTAATTTTTGTATTGGGTATTACTAGTATTATGGTAATTGTTTTATGTTTATAACCGTCGTTGAACAGCCGACTCAATTTTGAATATAATTCAGAAGACAAGGGAACTCCTGGATCTAGTATTGGGAGAAATTTGCCTTCGTGGAGGACTTTTTGATGGAACTAACCAGCATTTGCGTTACACGGAGAGGGAGACCACGAGACTCTAACCCATGATCCGTCTACGACTGTGGATATTTCACTTAAGCACTGTGGTCGGTGCAAGCCGGATGAGGATTTGTATGGACCAGACATCGCTGGGATTCGAACCCGGCTCACTTCCTTGGAAGGCCATAATAAAGCTCTATCCCCTGAGACATCGCGGCTCTATTATGGTAATTGGTATTGTTTTATTTGATACCAAGCATGCTAATATTAGTAAAAAGGTACTTACTATAGGTACTGTGGAAATAGAATTTTTTAAGGACCTTCCGAAAGAAAAGAATTAATTGTATCAAGGAAAATTGATTAATTGAAGTAAATCTTAACAACTAATACTAAATTAAGTATTTATTTTATATATACTAGTTACACTATTAGAAAACTTATTTGGCTTAATCTAATAAGGTAAAATCCTAGGAAGGGGATTATAAATAAATAACTGGAATTATTTCAGTTTTATTAATTGTGTCGGTGTCCCGATTTCACACTGACTCACACTGACTAAGTACAGCCCTGTTGTTTTTGGATTAACAGTGAGATATTTCCGTAGTTTTTTCCTCTGTGTAACGCAAGTTTGAATTAGATTCACTCATAAATCATTGACGGAGGAAGGCAAGTTAAGTTAAGGAGGAAGAAAGCATGAATTTAAAATATTACCATAAAGTACCATATTTTCCACATCTACTTCATGAAAAAGACAACTGACCTGTCTTTAGTTTCATACAGAATTTGAAAAATCTATAAATCGAAGATAATTTGAAAAATCTATAAATCATATTATTTAAGTGTCGTTTTTAGTGTTCACACCTAACAGCATTGGGTAATTAATATAGTATTTGCATTTATGTATAGGTAATTATTATACTATTATTATAGGTAATTATTATACTATTTGTATTTATGAATTCAATTCCTGATTCCTATTCCAATAATTGTGAGCCCAACTCAAAATTCCTGAAAATTTCTTGAATAAAATCATCAATGACGCATTTCAAAAAAATTAATGTTTTTATAATTTTAAATCACATATATTTTCACAACATGAAATTCTAAATAAATGATATGCAGCATAATTTAAATTAATAATTATGTATAAATTGACTTTTATCTCTAATCACATTTATTATTCTACCAGAAAAAATATTTATAAATGAAAGAGATGCCAAGTATAAATTCTTGTTCTAAAATTTTTAAATATAAGAATTTTTACACATAATGGTTACATGAATCTTTACACATGATAGATGATTTCTAGACCATGGATTGCTTTCAGCAAAAAATCCAGAAATCTGGCTTTTTTCCTGAGCACAAGCATCTCTGCATGATTGTAAAATTAGATTTTTCTATACTCAACTATTGAAAAACTACAGCTATTTTAATTTCTTTAGAAATACATTAAATTTATTGTTCCTTCGTTTGTTGCTTTTTTAGATTCCGCAGATTCAAAAATGATATATTAGACAACTTAAAAATTAATACATTGTCTTAGTATTTGATATTTCTTTTTGAAAAAGAGTTTTCATTTTCCCCACTTGAGTTGGAAGAAACCTATTTCGGCCAGGGCAGTTTTTTCCACAAATAAGAAACTTGACACGCAAAAAACAATTAGTTTTTCTTAAAAAAAAAAAAAAAAAATCGAGCAATAATTAAATTTCCACAGATACGCAATTTATTTTTAATTAGTTAAATCGACATAATGATTAAAAGCCCTTTTTTAAAAATTTCTTTTTCCAGGTTTTCAAATCGGCAATGATGGATACTACTTCGCTTCTATCCCAGGATTTCTTGGATCTTTTTGGTCACTTGTACTCTTTTGGGATTGCAAATTATTTCAATTTGCTACTGCACCTGGTGGCATGGATCGGAATCAAATTATTTAATTCAACAGTGTGTTAAATTGGGACAGCAAAAAAGGAAATGATATTTGCTTTCTTTCTTCACCAATTTCACAAATTAACATGGACATATTTCACAGACAGATAAAAAGGAATGCATACGAGATGCAAACAATGTCATCAATCAAAACAATGTATATAAAGTATGTTGAGACGTTGTAGCATATATACTGATAGGAAGATTTTTTTTGTTTGTTTAGGTACTGATAATTGCCTTGATGATATCATAACCATTAATGATTACTGGGGCTTGAATGATAATAAAATCTTTACAATTATCAGTTGGATATGTAAGTCTAGAAATTAAATAAAGGAAGAAAGCTTTTACATGCACAAACTCAAATGCATATTAATGAAAACATACATGTACAGACAGTAAAACAAAAAAAATTAGATCACCCTGAATAACTTTTGTTCTAATGATCTGATTTTCATGAACTAAGTGCTAATCTTAATGGTTCCTTGGGGTGACCTCAAACATGCTAATTAATTAGTGCTAACTATTAATTAAGATACGAAATCAGACAAAAAACGTACTAAGTGAGAGTAAACAATGACGGTATAAATACAGCGATGTGTTATTTCAATAAAGTTTTGCAGTAAGAATTAAAAATTACAATTAAGATTTGCTTTCAAACATGAATGTTGTCACTCTCGTTTTGCTTATAGACCACACTTTCAAGTTTTCCTTCATTAAAAATAAGCATGACTAGGAAAATAAAAAAGAATAAGCAAACTTAATTTTATGAATTACATTTTATGTGATTAAACTCCAAAATAGTTGCGAGCATCATTGATTTCCACTTTCAATTCTTTGATACTGTTCTTATATTTCCTTAATTGGTGTTTTACAATATTTCCGGTTAATGCTTTACTTGCCTTTCCAAACATGTAAAGTTAGAAAATACATGCCCCAATCAGAATTTTTAAGTTTTTATTATTATATTAAAATTTTATAAACATGTTATGTAATTAAGCACAATTGGTTCAATTCTTATCTTTATCAGAGAAATTGATTTATGTGATAAAAAGTTAATAAATGTGTACATCACTGCAAGTTGGTATTGAACATAAAATATACATAAATAGATTTGTGTATTTATTTCAGGGTGTGTAGCCAGATTTTTCAACAAAAAATAAGCACCTTTGAAGTACTTTTTAAGCACTCAAAAAATATCTTTAACCACTTTCCAAAAAAAAAAAAAAATCATAATTAGCATCTGTGCAGTAACAAAAATAACTTTTTTCTATCGTTTAAAGTTCTTAATTTATAAACATAAAATCAATAAAACTCAAAAACATTTTCAAAAACTTTACATAATCATGATAAAGTAACTAGTTTCTGATAAATATTGCAGAGAAAATTGTGAAAATCCTGCATTTTTTGTAATTTAGAATGACAATCGACATGGCAAAGAAAAAAATCTCTTTTTAAAAGATAAAAAATGAAGCACTTTTAACAAACCTTAAATTAAAAAAAGCACCCTTAAGGACTTTTCAAAAACATAAATAAAAAATAAGCACCTTTTAAAAACTCTATGTAAAAAACTGCAGTAAAAGTTCAGGAAGTTCAGAAATACTTCAACTAAGTGCAGTACTAAGTTGAAGTATTTCTAAATCTTCTGAAAGAAACAGAGAGCTTAATTACAATATGCATGCTCATAGGCTTTTTTTTTTCAAAATAAATAAATAAAATTATTTTTAATGAGCTGGCAAATTTTATTTTCTAACTTTATTACAAATAAGAATAATACAGAAATAAAATACAGCTTTATAAATTTTATATCCAAGATGAATGATGTTTAAAGAAAAAAAAATGAATCTGCTTTCAAATTAGACTAAGATAATAACCAAACACAGGTTCAATGACACTCAAACAAAAATAAACTTTCCAAAATAATTTATTTATACCTAAACTGTTCAATAATTTGACAAACACTCTATCAAATAAAAAATTTATAAAATTTTTGTTGGGATGAATTTTTCATCATCTCTATCAAGAACTTCTTTTTCCATTGAGAATCCTTTGAAAGTGATAATGGTTGCAGGTTTGTCTAATCCAAACTTTCTAGCAGTATCATAAGCTGAAAAAGAAAAATAACTAATTAAACTCAAAATACTATTTTTTTTAAAAAAAATATCCTATATTCAAAATATTATTTATTTACATATGATATAGCTGTTCTCAGAACAAGGCTGGACATATGTTTTACGGGCACCAAGATGAAATATATTGGGAGCTCTTTATTCAAGTACAAGAATTCTTTTGTATTTTGTAGATTTTTTTTAAATTTAAAATTTGTGATTCCTTATGCTTTGGAAACTATAGGGGTTCTTAGGACACAGAACTTCCAAAATTCTGAGCAAAACTTCAGTGAATTTTTAAATATTAATTCTCAGCCTTTTTCTCCATTTATCAATATTCATTTTATCTATTGATAGACTAAACAAAGATTTCAAAAAACGAGAAGAGAATTATTGGAACAATTGTGGCTTTTTAATAGGATTGAATCAAATAAAAACAATGATTAGTTATTTATATTTAAAGTTATTTGTTACTCAGAATTATTCAAGTTTTCTCCTTCGGTTATTAACAATGAAGAAAAAGACAATAACAATATTTATAAAAAGATGGTTTACTACTCTTAAATGTACATAAATCAGACTTGGCAAGTTTTAGGATTGACTAGATTAATCCACAGTTTAAAACATCCTGTCCAAAATCTCTTTATCCAAAACCCTTTTATTCAATTAAAAAAAAATATTGTGAAAATAAAATTTACGTTTTTGAACAAGAAACAAAATGAATTGTGTTATAAAAAGAAGTTTATTATTATTTTGAATATTGCATTATTTATTTTATGCAAAAACATAATTTATTTGTATTAGAAAAGTACTTATTCACCTAAAGGTATTAATTTTTGTTGTTCAATAAATTGTAGAGCTTCAAAAGTTATAAATCTTTTCCTATTATATTATATTATTTTCCTTTAATAAGTTAAAGCAAATTGTATAAAAAGTATCAAATATTTATTAATATATGCAATTATTATGTGTACAATGGTTATACATATAGACTTTTTGCTTTTTACCAATGTTCAAGGTGTTAGACACTTCAAGACAGTTTTAGGAAATTTAGGGCATTTTAAAACAGTAAAATCCAAGTGTCTTGCCCAAAGCCTCAACCCTGAAATAAATACACCTACAAGTTTATTAAGCTCTTTTTTTTTTTAGTGTGGTGTTAATATATTATTATCTTTGAAAATGCAAAAAGTTTTTACAGTTTAGTTTTTGTGAAAAGATAAACTCAACGGTACTCAAGATTGTTGAGGATCCAGTTAAAACTCCTTATGAAAAATGAAACTCCTTATGAATTATTGATTTTCTTTTAAAAAAAATTTAACTATATACATTAATAAAAATGCCAAAATAATTTTCAAAGACTATACATAATCATGATAAAATAACTAGTTTCTGATAAAGAACTCTTTTCTTGATTATGTTAGTCACCACATAAAGATCGAAAGATTTTTCGGTTTGATATCAGAGGGTGGAAAATGAAGCCTGAAATTGAGAATGTCTTGCAAATTGCAGCAGAGTTGCACATGCGAGTGCAATAATCTCATAGAACCCAGCTCAGTAGATGGACTTGCAAATATTTCATCAAACATGTAAAATTATTGGCGCTTTCACGTGCTATGGACCGACGGTAAGCCGAAATGGATTGTGGTTGAACGAATTGTGAAAACATTGAATAGAACAATGTGAAAAGCAGGCTTTTTCATAACATGTGACGAAAATCGACAAGGTAAAGAAAAAATATCACATTTCGGAAAAGGGTAAAATTAAGCCCTTTTTAAAAACACCCAATGAAAAAAGCCCCTTTAAGGGCTTTTAATAAATGAAAATCGAAAATAAGCACCTTTAAGCACTTTTTAAAAATGCTATGCATCCTGGTTGAGATTTTTCTTATTTCTTCAAAGTTTTCCAGCAACTAAAATTTGCATCTTTATCCTAATATATTTCACAAGAGCGCAGTGAATGTGTGAATTTTTTTAATATATTGTGTATAATATGAGCAGGGAATTTTGTTTCACAGATGAGAGTGACAATTATGTCTATACAAAACTGCAATATTCAACAATTTCCCTTTTGTGCTACAATACATCAAACACCCAAAAAATTCTAGAGGGGACACAACCCATCCCCCAGATGTTCTGAAGAAAAAATTACAGGGTATCTGCTACATTTTAGAATCTCAAATTCATGAATTTCTATGACTAATTCCAATAATTTTTCATGAATTAACAAAGTTGCATTTTCTACGACAAAAACACAACAATAAATTTAAAAAAGCATTATAATAACATTCATTGAAATGATAGGTATAACCAAAACTGTTAACACTCTGCATCTTTATATTTATAGATTTTAAATTTGAAAAATAGAGTAAAGAAAGAGTTGAAGCAATAAAATAGCTGAAAAAGATACAAAAGCAAATAATTTTTTCTTCTCTTCACAATTATATTCTAAAGATACTTTTCTTGTTTATCGGAAAGGAAAGAAATACTTCTGATTTTTCTGTTCTCATTTCAGAATAAAAAAATTTCGTAAATTGATAAATTTCGTAATTCGTTCGTTTGAAAATTTCGTAAATTCGTAAATTGATAAAAAATTTATAACATAAAAAAAATAATAACAAAAATTCTGAAATCACTGAAGTTTAGAAAATAATTCATTCTAGAAATGATGTTTTTTCTTTCATTTTTTGAAAGAACATCACATTTTGTAAAGAACATGATAAAAACATTTTATATTTTAATAAAATATGACTGCGAGTGGGGATTTTGTTACAAATTCAGATATTCGGAACACCATGAAATTGGGGGGTTGTGGTGCATATTCTAATTTAAAAAATTGATTTTTTTGGTGACCTAAATCCATGACTTTCCATGATTTTTTAAAAAAATTGGTTAAAATCATGGCATCTCACGATAAACTTTGTTCAATACCGAAATTCATGACTTTCCGGATGCACAGATATGCTGAAAAAAGCGTTCCTGCAGATGCAAAATTATAACAAAACTTTAAACGTATATGAAAAATAGAAATAAATATATAAAGAAATAATTTAGAAAAGTTACTAACGTGTGTAGGCTTTTCCATCAGTATAGGGACCATCTCTGTTATTGTCTAAATTCTTATTAAATAAGTAAATTAAACCAATAAAAGCTGTTGTAGATGAGACTAAGTAGACAATGCTTGAAGTTGTTTCACCTTTCTTTGCCATTCGTGAATTAATGGGTTTTGTGTGGGATCTGAAGAAAACTCTCAGGTAATGGGAAATAAGTCCCATTTTGCCTTTTACTAAACTAAAATAAAAACAAGTTGCTTGTTCACAATAATTTTAACATGTACTAAAAATACATAAAAAAAAGATACTTTGGGAGTATCCTATTGACTTGTACTTTGGGATTATCCTGCCAACGCTGGCGAATTAGTGCCATCATAATGAAAAGCAATTTTCAAAATAAACCTTCAAAAATCATTAAATTTATCAAATAATAATAACGAGCTGGGATGGCTCAAGGGATAGAGTGTTTGCCTTTCAATGAGGTGAACCGGGTTCGATCCCACCACCTCATTAATTCAATCCAGCTCCGCTGATCGATATGAATTTTGTATGCGGCTTGCACTGACCAAAGTGCTGACGTGAAATATCCTCAGTGGTACACGGATCATGGGTTAGAGTCCCCTTGCCGTCAGGCTAACCGTGGGAGGTAAGTAAATTTTTAAAAAAATGTAAGAGCAAAGATACATAATAATAAAGTGTAACAAAAACAATCGTAACAAAGTAAAACTTCAATTTTTTTAGTAATTACACATTGAATTGTTCTTGAATTTAACTATATACATTATTTATAAATCATTTTGGTAGCCAAAAATCCTTGATAGCTTTTAAAGCGCAAATGAACAAGTCATTATCCTTGTGCAGTCACAGCCACATAAATTCATTTAAATACATCTCCAAGTGTTTTTGGGTAGTTCTGCAGTGTTTTTTGTTTTGTCATTTTTCCAAACCCCATAATCCTAAATATGATAAGATTTGCGGTTAATGGCGTAGAAGCTATCTTTTGGGTTTGGCGATAATGGTTGGCGGAATAATCCCAATTTACTTAAAAAAAAATTCCATATTTTATACTAGGGGTGTATAACCTGCAGCCTTCTGCCTCTCAATTGAAAACTATTTAGAAAAACTACATAATTAGCATATGAAAAAATTTTTCCTTCAAACTAATTTCATAAAATTTTGAAGAAAAAAAAAAACTCTATCAAAACTGAATAAATTAAATTCTAAAATGTAAAGGCTAACTAATTTAAAACGAAAAAAAATAAAAAAATTTTGACATTCAATAATTTAATTTGGTTAAAGAAAATTATTTTAGGCTAAAATATGTTCAATTCATTTAAAAGTCAACGATTTATATAAAAAATAAAGGAAGCAAGAAGTTCATATACAGTAAGAAACTAATTTTTTCTGGAAGAAAGTTTAAAATTAAGTATAATTTAATTTGATTATAGAAAACAAAGATGATGGATTGTGAGATTAGATAGATTATTGATGATTAGAGGTGGAACAACAGCATTAATCATTTTGGAGCAGAAAAAAAAAAAGTGCTTTAGAGCAAATAAATTTGGTTTCTAAAGCAGATTGGTGGAAATAGTTTTTATACTCTGAGAAGCACAGATAAAATTTTTAAATAGATTAAATTTACATAAAATTAGAATTTTGAGCTCATAAATTAACATTTTATATTATATTTCGCAGAGCTTGGAAAAAATGCATTATTTAATTTAAAAAAAAAATGGTGATAGAAGTGTAAAAAAATTACTTTTTATACTTTACTCCCACACACTATATCATATTTAGATAAACATGCATTTGAATTAATTAAATAAAAGAAATATGTCAACAATATTTGAAACTAAGTGAAGTTTCATTTTTAAAAATGAAAGTTCCACCAATAAAAATATAAAATACTCAATGCAGAGCTAATTCTAGAAGGAGATTGTGGGGCTTACAGTCTTGTTTGATGTTTTTTTATTCATTTATACATGGTTTTTCAAATTACAATGTCTTTAAAACATGGTCACAATTCACAAATTTCAGTTTTCACTTTATGAACTGCTGGATTAATGCAGATTATAAGCTCACCACATTTTCTGATCACTTTTAAAATATTTTTAAGTGGTTTATCATTTTTTGATATTTTTAACAACACAATTAATGTTATTAACATACTTGAACTTCGCATTTGAGAAACTATTTGTAAACGATTTATTCAGAAATCGCTTTTTTATATACACACACAGATCACAATATGGAAATCTCCTCAAAAGCGTCACAGAAATGGACAAACTCGCAAAGGTATAACTCATAGGCAAACATCAACATATTTTTTTTTTTTTAAATCTGCAAGTTTAAAATCTATTTGGCACCTTGGCGATTGTAGTTGGCACGACAGATCACTATACGGAAATATCTCTGAAACCAAATGACTCACTACTATATACTTTTTAAATGAATTTCTTGCAATAACAAAAAACCATCACCACCCTAGCGATGACAGTTGTCACGAACAGGTTCCGATACGGAAATATTTTTCCATTAAAATATAACCTATAAAGTATCCTTAATTGCCCACAATTTCGATTTTCTAAGAAATTTTTACCCTGTGAGTATCAGATAATCAAGGTTCAACTGAACATAAAATGTACTAATATAAAAACATACTTAATACATTTACTAATACAAAATAATATACAATGTACCCAATTCAAAAGTAGAAATGAAGTTTGCACTAGAAACTTTAGGTTTAATAGTTTTGTTAGATATTAAAAAAAAATCATCAAACCAAGAAAAGGGATAGATTGAATCAAATTAGTAAATATTATGATTTTAATCCAAACAATCCCATGAAAAAGCGTTTCTGGCTACTTACTTCTGTTATGCATGAAAACTGTTATGAAAATCAACTTTTAAGCCATGGTAGACAGCGAGAGAGCTATCAAACCTCCACTTCAAGTCCATCAAAAACTAATATGGAAGATATATCTGCCTTTATATCTATGCTTTATTTTCATTGTATCACTAAAGAGTTAAACGGTATATTTTTAGGTTTATTTCCATGCTTTATGTCTAGATATCTTGGGATCATCTTACTTTAAGCCCTACGCTGACCTAAATAATGTACTACTCCCAACATAAGCAACCGGAAGCTGTCAATGTAGAACAACTAGTTCTTTAATAAATAATCTAAGTACAAAATGAACAAAACGAGCTGGCTATTCAAACAGAATACGAGTTAATTATTTTCCCGATTTAACTGATATACAGTCTGCTATCGTGTTAGAAGTTTAGATTGTTAACTTTTAAGCTATGCCTGATGATTTGCAAACAAAAGTGCCTTTTTCAGGGCTATCATCAAACAATTTGGAGAATGATTCCGTACAGATTTCAGTTAATTACAAAGTATTGACTTCAGAAAATAATGCTCAGGACTCAGAACAGATTTTAGATAAGGATAAAATTATACAATCAGAGTACAATATGGACTATTTTGAACCTATGGACCTCTCTACAGCTCCAGTAGAGAATAAAATTTCGTGCGAACTTTGCAATCTGACTTTTTCTAGCAACAGTAACTTACGCCGACATGAGAAAAGAATCCACTCCTTAGACAATACTTTGTACACCAAAATATGTGCTCTTTGTAATATAAAAAAGCGTACAATGTTAGATCTGCATAAACACATGGAGGTAGAACATCCGGAAATCGAAATTGTATTTCAGGATAAAATATTTTACTGTCCATCAGATTTCGACCAGTGGAAAACAGAAATCGAGCGCCAAACTGTTTCTTCATTCATTTTAAGCTGCTCGAGAATTGATGGAAATTCAGAACTTCAATATTACAAATGCCACCGAAGTGGTGTCACGAAACCTAGCAAAAATCTGACTGGTAAGAGACGTTCTAAATTTGCTGGATCAATAAAAGCTGGCGTCACTTGTCCAGCAATGATCAGGGTAATCAAGGAAACTTTTTATGAGGCGACTCAAATAACGGTGCGATATCAGTTGACACATGTAGGCCATGAGTGTGAGGTGGAAAAACTTTCCTTACAAAAGGACGAACGTTTGATGTTAGCCGACATGCTGAGTTCGGGGATGTCAGTCGGTGACCTGATGGACAGAATACAATCCGAGTTCTCCCCGACCACACGATTAGGAGTAATCACGCGTCAAGACATTTACAACGTTATTCGGGATTTCAATCTTGATGTTGATAGAGAGAACGAAAGAGCTGTACATAAAATGATGCCAGAAAAATACAGTTCTGTACTAGTCATTGATACGAGAGAAAAATACATTTCTGAAAATGGAGAAAAGGAAATATTGCAAAAGAGGCGCAACACTCCTAGAATGTACCTTGACAATAAAAAATTGGCTATTGAGAAACTGCTAAAGAGCATTTCTAGTGAAGTTCAGTCATTAGAATGTTTTAAAGATCTATGTTGTGTGGAAAAAAATTTGAAAAATATCGTTGAGTATATTGAAGGAATTGAAAAGCCTGAGCTGCGTATTTCTAAAGTTCTTCCTAAAAAAAAGGCATGTCGCCAAAGAAAATATCAGAAAAATGAATGATTAAGATTCAGAATTATAATTGACAGGAATTATTTATTTCCTATAAATAAATTAGGTGCCAAGACGACTAAAAAGGTGCTCCCGTGATCTGATGCAGTAGCTGGGATGGAATTGTACAGAAAAATGAAGCATGAGAAAATTCTGTACTACTTGATGTGAAAAAAGAAATTCCTGAAAATGTTGAAAAGATTAGAATTGGGGGTATAGTAGAGGGGGTATACCTACTGATGAATAATCTATCTCCACTGTTTTTTTTTTTTTTTTGTTAAAAATTTTATTTACGTTAAGTTTGCAGTATTTTTATTTATTCAAAAGTTTAGTTACTTCTGTAATATTTTTATATATTGTAAATTTTTTTTAATCTTTAAAAGTTGATTAAAAAGTAAGAGTTCTACATTATTTTGTGTACTTGCTCACTTATTTGATGAAAGTGCTTTAAGCACTCTTCTATCTGTCTATCTCAGCTTGAGTTTCCTTTTTTTGTTGTCAGATAATATTGTAAATTCCAAAACTTAACAAGGTTTGTTAAGTTTTTTTGAAGAGTCAGAGAGGGTAGAATACTAGACATTTTTGATTTTTTCGGAATTTTTAGGATATGCGACTAGTTGAAAAAAGGTATGCAGGGATGAATATCCTCTGTTTTTCCGCTTTTTTTATTTTCAACCAGCTTTGGATTTTCGTTTGATTATTTTAATCCGATTTTTGCTACAACATCGAAAAAAAATTGGATATGAAGGAAACGAAATTCGGCATTGCACTACAGCCCGAAAAACTCTCTCGCATAAAAGAATTATTACCACCAAGAAGCGCGAACTTAATTTAAGGGTTTGCAAATATTTCACATTTTGAAAAAAGTGCGGATTTGAGATGAAATTGTCACCATTAATGCAGGTCATTGATTATTCAAAAGTGCGATTTATAATTTGCAGATTGTAATAATATTCTATTAAAATAAAATCAATGTTTTAAAAACTATTTGGTGGAAATCCTAAACAGTTGAAATGGCGATTGACAAAACCAAATGGTCATAAATTGAGTCATCAAAAAGTAATTCCCGATTCGAAATTTCAATGTACCATTATAAAACTTCAAAAATAGGTAACAATAACTGACAAAAATGCAATCATAAATTCTGGTGCGATTGTGGGTTCATCGTCAACAATTGAGTGCGAGATGTGCAATTCAAAATTTGCCAGTCAGAATAATATGGTATCAAAACATTGAGATTCTAAAAAATCCGTTTAAATTGCTACCCAAAAAAGGATGTGGATTCAATGTAGAATACCCACTGATCAAGTAGCTTGTGAAATTATCACTAACTGAAATGCATGATTCGGAATTGGGATTTTAAAAATCCTGTGGAAATCTACAGGGTGTTTATAAAGTCCTGGACCCATTTTGATGTTGAATAACTCATAAAATAATAAAGATAGATTAAAATTTTAATAACATAAATGGTTAGATAGACTCAAAAAGTTTCATGACCCTTGTCAATGAACTTCCACGTGTGCCCCCCCCCCTTCGTCGCACGGACAATATCAAGTTGATAGGCAATTTCACGCCAGGTAGCAAAATTATTGTAATACAGTTCCTTTTTCACAACATTGTGACAAAATTTCAAAAAGTTTGAAATAAGGTATCCTGTGGTTAAGGATATTAATCTGAATCATGCATTATAGTTTGTTAATTTCTAAAACATAAAATTTATTAAAAAGAACTTAAGAAGTGATTTGACATAAAACATTGAAATCAATAAAACAAGAATTCAATATTTAATGAAATTTTTAATAAAGATACACAATACTAATATACACTATAGTTACATTTAACTTGTACAATGAAGCTTTTTTACAATAGCTGCTAAAAAATTATATTTTGACTAACTTTTATTATAAACTTAGTCCTTTAATTCATTTTGCTAAATTTAGTGGTAGTTCTCCACATAATTTTTATCTATTAAATTTAAAAACAAAATAATTATCAAAATGTTTAGAATAGTTATGTAATTTTTAGCCAAATTTTTTAAAGATAACACTAGATGGAAGTAATTTTGTTTTTTGGCCTCTAACACAAACACTAGATCCTATAGAGATGTGTTGATTGAACTGGCCTTATAAAAAATACTAATATACTTAAAAAAAAACATTGTTTTAAATATTTATATAGAAAGAAATATTTATCAAACTACATCCTATATTTATCTAAACAATAAAAATTTTCCTAATGTATAATCTTATAGTAGTAATTCTAGATAGTAATTTACGGAATTGATAGAATATATTAATGAATAAAGAAATAAAATAAAATCTAATATTTCAGTGACGAAAACTTATCACAGTCTATTTCTCTTCTTATCAAATTTAGCATATGTTTGCATTGCAACAATGTTATTGCTACCAATAATGAATAAATAAAAAACAATGTTTAACATGCAAACAAAAATAATAAATAAATATATCTTAAATGATATTAAAATATAAAACAAGTGGTACTTTTCGGTTATCTGGGTGCAAGCAAAATATAGCTAAAGAATTTAAACTCCTGAACAAAATAGATGTTCACAAAAAATAAACAAATAAAATTTAAAAAAAAAAAGAAAAGAATTGTTGAATTTCCATAAGCTTGGCTGAACGAAAATTACTAAGTAAACATTGTGACCATAACTAAAATTTGTTACAGTAAATCAGTAGATGATTTACAACAAACATAACCACATATACAATTGACCAAAATAATTACATTTAATAATAGTGCTTCTGACTTGAATCTAGAAATTAATATAAATTTTTATAATAGAAATAATATAAAAATGAGAAACATTTGAAATCTTTTTCTCAAAAAGTAACCACAATGATACAATTTATTTTTGTCACTTCTTCAATAAATTTTTCTATGAAGTATTTAACATTTTATTTTATCAGTTTGAAATTTTTTTTAGCTACAGCTTTTCTAATTGGTGAATGATTTTACTGGTGGAAAGGCAGATAAAAAGTAGAATCATAGAATCTTTTTCCTAAATTTTTGGAAAAATCTTTTCAAATTGCTGAATGACTTCGTGCATGGAATTGCAATAAAAAGGAGAATCGTAAAATCTTTTTAATTCAGAGTAACCTAAAAAAATAGATTTATTTAACTTTTGGTACTTCTCTTATAAAAATTTCTATCGCTTCTGCTACAAATGTATTTAACTTAACATAATCAGTAGGGGGAAGATTTTTGGGCAAAGCTTTTCGAATGGGTGAACTCATTTCTGATATCCCAAGAGTAAAGTTTGAGTTGCTGGCACTCTTTTTCAAAGCTTCGGTTAAACATTTAGTCATTTTCCGCAAAGCTTTTTTGCACAGAAAAGTGGGAGCTGAATCATGATTTTCGACACAAAGTTTCGTGAAGAGCAAATGAACTTCTTGTATAAATTGATTAAACAAAATAGAAGTCAAAACACCAGATCTGAATACATCAAACGATACGTATTCCGTACTCTGGCACTGCAAGTAGTGCAAAAAGTTTTCTTTTTGAAAAGCTGGAACATCGGCAATTAATTTAACCAATAAATCCGTGTAAATGTCCCCGGTAACACCGTCTTCATCGCTGTATTGGCTAATTATTGCATACGATTCCAATAAACGCTCTTCAATAGCAGGATGATATATGGTCATATCCTGAAGTAAATTAACAGCTTTCGCGACTAAATTAGTTTCGCATTCCATTTGAAAGTGAGACGCTAGAAATTTAATTGGATCTTTAGGTTTAATGTCAAGCAATGCTAATATTGCAGTTTGTAATGCTTTATCTAAATTATCGTCTTCCATCTTGGTAACTATCCGTCTAACTGTTAACTGGAAAATTAATCAAAATGAAAAACTTATGCAACATGTGTGTTAGAGGAATACAAGAATAGTTTTCTAAATTAAGCTTTCCTTCATATTTCTATCAAACTCTAGAAAACTATCCAAAACGAAACTAATTAAATGCTGTCATGTTGCCATTTTATAAAAAAGTATGCAATTTTAAAACAAAGGCGACAAGCATACAGGAAAATAATTTAAGTTTATATATATATATATATTTAAAAAAAAAAAAAAAAAACTCTGACCGTAACTACAAAAGGCATTAGTAAACAAACATGGCTGCTGTACTTCGAAATTGTATATTTTTTTGCCGCGGTATGAAATTTAATATTCATTATTCCTTTCAAGTTTTCCCCAATTGTAGCTAACAAAATTAATAGTGACACGGAGTAACAAATTGCGTTAGCTTTGTAATGCTAATAATATTAATATATTGATATTAACTGCGTTCTTTAAAATTGTAATTTTTTCATGGTCAATTGTTTTCCTAATTCTCTCATTACCTTGTCGTCTCTGCTTTTATCATAATTATTTTCTGGAATGGGTTGTAATTTTATATTTTTTAAAGGGTTTCGGTGGCATATGCGAATATTATGTGTATGATGATAATATTTATCTCTTTGAAAATAGGTTTGACTTGAATGATGTAATTAAGTGAAAATTATTTTTAGTACGTATTAATATTGAAATGTTTTGATGCAAAAAAAGCAAAGTTTTTCTCGTCAAATAATCCTATTTCACTTGCGAAATTTTTTGTTGATATTAATTTAAGAAACGTCACAGCATTATTCCACTTCTGTGGGCTTTAAAAAAAAAACTGTGCACCAACTATATTACCTATTACTACTATTTAGGTACTACTGCCGTCAATAGTAGTTTTACAATTTTTTTTGACCTCTGAAAGCAGTTTGGTAGGTTCTTGTGTGGCAATCATTTGTTTAGATATCTAAGTAGCAATTAAAATATACTCCAATAATCCTGTTTAGACTATCCTATTTTGAATATCTTTTGCATGGAAATTTTGTACCATTCAATATTGATGAATCAACATTCCAAATGTGCTTTTTACAAGAATTTTTTTTATTTTTAAAAATAGTATTTTAGCATATCGTAAAAATAATATTCTGCACTTGATAATGAAAATATATTTATTTTCAGATGTACCTATTTTTAAATACACAAATTGGAGACCTTTGTGCTAAAATACAAATTAAGGTAAACGTTAAAGAGCACAAAAATATTATTAAATGCAGACAGCTGTTTCGGATGCTCAAAGAGCAATCTGTTGCACTTATGAATGTTGCCCTTTGAACATTCGAAACAGCTGTCTGCATTTAATAATATTTTTATGCTCTTTAACGTTGTTTACCTTAGTTTATACCTATTTTTGTTGTTCTTTTGTGTTGTATGTTTATTTCTAAATATAATGGAAAATTTGGAAAACTTCAGTTTAACTCTTAAAAAAGTACTGAAGACATCTATGGATTAAGCAATAATAAAAAAATAAAAGAATTAAATAATTATCCTTTTTAATTTTATGTATTGTTTATTTTTATTCCTTTTGGAATTTCATTATTTACATTCATTATTATTATTTTATTTAGGAATGGAATATGGACGTTAAATTTTTCTCTTTTATATTCTTATGCATTTTGAAACTCATTTTTAAACCACCAAGACAATTCTTTAGCATCTACCCTATTTCTAGACATTGACTTGTTTATTTCTTAGTTTGAGTTAACATTCTGTCTTTATTTCCAAAACTAGATCAATTTTGTGTCATCAATGTGCATTTGAGCTATTGAAGAACCACTTCACTCTGTAGAATTTGGATTTTCTCTTATCTCTGAACACTTTTTTAATTATTTCGCTATTGAACCTTTCTAAATGTTTTGTCAGTTACATATTATCAATTCTGAAGCTTCAGAGAAGTATTAGTTGATGTTCAACAGCACTTTTTTTGTGTTATACACATTGAAGAACAACATTAATTAAAAAACAAAGTAAACTGAACAAAGTTACTGAAATATTAAAAAAATAAAATTCGGGAAACTCTTAGCATTTCAAAATGGTTGTAAATCATAAATTATTAATAATTCTCACCGCCACAAACTTGCAACCATAATAATATCTAATTTTTTAGAGTTATTATTTAGTGCTTCTGTTATTTATTTCTTAATTATTTATAATTTTTATTTTTTAGGTGCATCCGTACAAACTAAGTCTTTGTTGAGAAATTTCCATGTTTCCAATGGTTTATTATATCCTAAAGTTGGAGAATGGAGGATAAAGTATTTTTTTTATAACTTTTTTTATTGTATATTATACTGAAGAATTCCTACTTAATTTTTGATATTTGTTCCAGTTTTTGTAATATACTTTTCATATTTTTGTAACATAAAAGAAAATGCTAATGGATTTTATACTGTTACAGTCAACCTTTCATTTAGCTATCATTGACAATGTTCAACATTCATTCATTAACAAATCATTGACAATGTTCAAATACTTGTTTATTAAAAAAATAAATCTATATTATATACTTTGTTTATTTCAACTACTTCTGCACAGTTGATTTTATTTGCTTGCATATTTATTCTATGCGCAGAAAAAAAAATTTTTTTTACTTAAAAAAATTGTTTAATTGTCTAAATAAAATAAATTAATAAAATAATTTAATTGTTTATCACTGATGTATGAACACTAATTGTTTATATTGGCTCTAATTTCATAACAAAATATAACTTTCTTTTTATATGTGTATCATATAGTAAAATGTTCGGAAAATAGATACACAAATTTATGTATAACTTTAGGCATGGAATTCCTGCCAAAGGAGCAGAATATGGTCCTCTAACTGATCTTCCTGATTGGTCTTATGCAGGTAATTATTTTTTTCTCTTACTACTTTCTAATTTTAAGTACACATTTTTTATTTTGCTGCAAAAGTGTTAAATGATGTTTTAATTTAAAAATTAAAACTAAATATTATGAAAATTTGTAAATATATTAAGGGTAATAATGTTTTCATATTTTTTTAATGTTTTGTTGTGTGATATTTGGAGAAGCATTGAAGCTTTTCATTAGATGTGTCCCAGTTACATCTGTATTCTTCTATTAAATATTATAACAGTCGTTGAACAGCCGACCCAATTTTCGGGTACATTGGAATATACATAATATTAAGATTTTTGCACATTATTAATATTCTTTCAATTTTTATCAAAACATTTATAAATATGTATCAATGTTCTTTATATAACATTATGATCATTATTAATTTTTTTCTTAGGTATTCATGCACATTATTAATATTCTTTCAGTTTTTATCAAAACATTTATAAAGATGAATCAATGTTCTTTACGTAACATTATGATCATTATTTTTTTTTTCTTATGTATTCTTGCCCATTATTAATATTCTTTCAGTTTTTATCAAAACATTTATAAAGATGTATCAAGGTTCTTTACATAACATTATGATCATTATTAATTTTTTTTCTAAGGTATTCTTGCACATTATTAATATTCTTTCAGTTTTTATCAAAACATTTCTAAAGAAGAATCAATGTTCTTTACATAACATTATGATAATTATAAATTTTTTTTTTCTATTGTATTCTTGCGCATTATTAATATTCTTTCAGTTTTCATCAAAAGATTTATAAAGATGTATCAATATTCTTTACATAACATTATGATTATTATTAATTTTTTTCTAATGTATTCTTGCACATTATTAATATTCTTTCAGTTTTTATCAAAACATTTATAAAAATGAGTCAATGTTCTTTAAATAACATTATGATCATTATTAATTTTTTTCTATTATATTCTTGCACATTATTAATATTCTTTCATATTAATTTTCATTAATTAATTTTATTAATTTTCATTTCATTATTAATATTATTTTTATCAAAATATTTATAAAAATGAACCAATGTTTTTTTACATAACGTTATGATCAATATTAATTTTTTTTCTAATGTATTCTTGCACTTTATTAATATTTTTTCAGTTTTTCTCAAAACATTTATAAAGATGAATCATGTTCTTTACATAGCATTATGATCATTATTAATCTTTTTTCTAATGTATTCTTGCACATTAGTAATATTCTTTCAGTTTTTATCAAAACATTTATAAAGATGTATCAATGTTCTTTACATAACATTATGATCATTATTAATTATTTTTCTAATGTATTCTTGCACATTGTTAATATTCTTTCATATTAATTTTCATTAATTAATTTTATTAATTTTCATTTCATTATTAATATTATTAATTTTCATTTCATTATTAATATTATTTTTATCAAAACATTTATAAAAATGAACCAATGTTTTTTGCATAACGTTATGATCAATATTAATTTTTTTTCTAATGTATTCTTGCACTTTATTAATATTTTTTCAGTTTTTCTCAAAACATTTATAAAGATGAATCAATGTTCTTTACATAGCATTATAATCATTATTAATCTTTTTTCTAATGTATTCTTGCATATTAGTAATATTCTTTCAGTTTTTATCAAAACATTTATAAAGATGTATCAATGTTCTTTACATAACATTATGATCATTATTAATTTTTTTTAATGTATTGCACATTATTTATATTTTTTCAGTTTTTATCGAAACATTTATGAAGATGTATCAATGTTCTTTACATAACATTATGATCATTATTAATTATTTTTCTAATGTATTCTTGCACATTATTAATATTCTTTCATATTAATTTTCATTAATTAATTTTATTATTATTATTATTTTAATCAAAACATTTATAAAAATTAACCAATGTTCTTTTCATAACATTATGATCAATATTAATTTTTTTTCTAATGTATTCTTGCACTTTATTAATATTTTTTCAGTTTTTATCAAGGCATTTATAAAGATGAATCAATGTTCTTTAAGTAGCATTTTGATCATTATTAATTTTTTTCTAAAGTATTCTTGCACATTATTAATATTCTTGTAGTTTTTATAAAAACATTTATAAAAATGAACCAATATTCTTTACATAACATTATATCATTATTTTTTTTTCTCATGTATTCTTGCAAATTATTAATATTCTTTCATATTAATTTTCATTATTTAATTTAATTAATTTTCATGTCATTATTAATATTTTTTTTATCAAAACACTTATAAAAATGAACCAATGTTCTTTACATAACATTATGATGAATATTAATTTTTTTTAAAATGTATTCTTGCACTTTTTAAATATTTTTTCAGTTTTTATCAAAGCATATATAAAGATGAATCAATGTTCTTTACGTAGCATTTGAACATTATTAATTTTTTTTCTAATGTATTCTTGCACTTAATTAATATTTTTTCAGTTTTTATAGAAACATTTATAAAGATGAATCAATGTTCTTTACATAGCATTATGATCATTATTAATTATTTTTCTAATGTATTCTTGCACAATATTAATATTCTTTCATATTAAATTTCATTAATTAATTTTATTAATTTTCATTTCATTATTAATATTATTTTTATCAAAACATTTATAAAAATGAACCAATGTTCTTTACATAACATTATGATCATTATTAATTTTTTTTTCTAATGTATTCTTGCCCATTAATTATATTTTTTCAGTTTTTATCAAAACATTTATAAAGATGTATCAATGTTCTTTACGTAGCATTATGATCAATATTAATTTTTTTTCTAATGTATTCTTGCACTTTTTTAATATTTTTTCATTTTTTTATCAAAGCATATATAATGATGAATCTATGTTCTTTATGTAGCATTTGATCATTATTAATTTTTTTTCTAATGTATTCTTGCACATTATTAATATTCTTTCAGTTTTTATCAAAACATTTATAAAAATGAACCAATATTCTTTACATAACATTATATCATAATTTTTTTTCTCATGTATTCTTGCACATTATTAATATTCTTTCATATTAATTTTCATTATTTAATTTAATTAATTTTCATTTCATTATTGATGTTATTTTTATCAAAACATTTATAAAATTGAACCAATGTTCTTTACATAGCATTATGATCATTATTAATTTTTTTCCTAATGTATTCTTCTAATGTATTTTTTTTTCTAATGTATTTACATTATCAATATTCTTTCAGTTTTTATCAAAACATTTATAAAGATGGATCAATGTTCTTTACGTAGCATTATGATCATTATTAATTTTTTTTCTAATGTATTCTTACACATTAATTATATTTTTTCAGTTTTTATCAAAACATTTATAAACATGAACCAATGTTCTTTACATAACATTGTGATCACTATTTTAATTTCTCATTCACATTATTAATATTCTTTCATAATAATTTTCATTATTTAATTTTATTAATTTTCATTTCATTATTATTATTTTTATCAAAACATTTATAAAAGTGAACCAATGTTCTTTGCATGACATTATGATCAATATTAATTTTTTTTCTAATGTATTTTTGCACATTATTAATGTTTTTTCAGTTTTTATCAAAACATTTATAAAGATGAATCAATGTTCTTTACATAGCATTATGATCATTATTTTTTTTTCTAATGTATTCTTGCACATTATTAATATTCTTTCAGTTTTTATTAAAACATTTATAAAAATGAATCAATGTTCTTTACATAACATTATGATCAATATTAAATTTTTTTTCTAATATATTCTTGCACATAATTAATATTTTATCAGTTTTTATCAAAACATTTCTCAAGATGAATGAATGTTCTTTACATAACATAATGATCGTTATTAATTTTTTTCTAAAGTATTCTTGCTCATTATTAATATTCTTTCAGTTTTTAAAAACATTTATAAACATGAACCAATGTTCTTTACATAACATTATGATCAATATAAATTTTTTTTTCTAATGTATTCTTGCACTTTTTTAATATTTTTTTAGTTTTTTCAAAGGATATATAAGGATGAATCAATGTTCTTTACGTAGCATTTGATCATTATTAATTTTTTTTCTAATGTATTCTTGCACATTATTAATATTCTTTCATATTAATTTTCATTAATTAATTTTATTAATTTTCATTTCATTATTAATATTATTTTTATCAAAACATTTATAAAAATGAACCAATGTTCTTTACATAACATTATGATCAATATTAATGTTTTTTTTCTAATGTATTCTTGCATTTTTTTAATATTTTTTCAGTTTTTATCAAAGCATATATAACGATGAACCAATGTTCTTTACGTAGCATTTGATCATTTTTTTTTTAATGTATTCTTGCACATTATTAATATCCTTTCAGTTTTTATCAAAACATTAATAAAGATGAATCAATGTTTTTGCATAGCATTATGATCATTTTTAATTTTTTTTCTAATGTATTCTTGCACATTATTAATGTTCTTTCAGTTTTTATCAAAACATTTATTGAACCAATATTCTTTACATAACATTATATCATAATTTTTTTTCTCATATATTCTTGCACATTATTAATATTCTTTCATATTAATTTTCATTATTTAATTTAATTAATTTTCATTTCATTATTAATGTTATTTTTATCAAAACATTTATAAAATTGAACCAATGTTCTTTACATAGCATTATGATCATTATTAATTTTTTTTCTAATGTATTCTTCTAATGTATTTTTTTTTTCTAATGTATTCACATTAATTATATTTTTTCAGTTTTTATCAAAACATTTATAAACATGAACCAATGATCTTTACATAACATTGTGATCATTATTAATTTTTTTTCTAATGTATTCTTGCTCATTATTAATATTCTTTCAGTTTTCATAAAAACATTTATAAAAATGAACCAATATTCTTTACCTAACATTATGATCACTATTTTAATTTCTCATTCACATTATTAATATTCTTTCATATTAATTTTCATTATTTAATTTTATTAATTTTCATTTCATTATTATTATTTTTATCAAAATATTTATAAAAGTGAACCAATGTTCTTTACATAACATTATGATCAATATAAATTTTTTTTCTAAAGTATTCTTGCACTTTATTAATATTTTTTCAGTTTTTATCAAAACAATTATAAAGATGACTCAATGTTCTTTACATAGCATTATGATCATTATTATTTTTTTTTCTCATGTGCTCTTGCACATTATTAATATTCTTTTAGTTTTATCAAAACATTTATAAACATGAACCAATGTTCTTTACATAACATTATGATCATTATTAATTTTTTTTCTAATGTATTCTTCATTATTAATGTTCTTTCATAGTAATTTTCATTATTTAATTTTATTAATTTTCATTTCGTTATTAATATTGTTATGAAAACATTTATAAAAATGAACCAATGTTCTTTGCATGACATTATGATCAATATTAATTTTTTTTCTAATGCATTCTTGCACATTATTAATATTCTTTCAGTTTTTATTAAAACATTTATAAAAATGAATCAATGTTCTTTACATAACATTATGATCAATATTAATTTTTTTCTAATGTATTCTTGCACATTATTAATATTTTCTCAGTTTTTATCAAAACATTTCTCAAGATGAATCAATGTTCTTTACATAACATAATGATCGTTATTAATTTTTTCCTAAAGTATTCTTGCTCATTATTAATATTCTTTCAGTTTTTAAAAACATTTATAAACATGAACCAATGTTCTTTACATAACATTATGATCAATATTAATTTTTTTTTCTAATGTATTCTTGCATTTTTTTAATATTTTTTCAGTTTTTATCAAAGCATATATAACGATGAACCAATGTTCTTTACGTAGCATTTGATCATTATTTTTTTTTTTTAATGTATTCTTGCACATTATTAATATCCTTTCAGTTTTTATCAAAACATTTATAAAGATGAATCAATGTTTTTGCATAGTTTATGATCATTTTTAATTTTTTTTCTAACGTATTCTTGCACATTAATTATATTTTTTCAATTTTTATCAAAACATTTAAAAAGATAAACCAATATTCTTTACATAACATTATGATCACTATTTTAATTTCTCATTCACATTATTGATATTCTTTCATATCAGTTTTCATTATTTAATTTTATGAATTTTCATTTCATTATTAATATTATTTTTATCAAAACATTTATAAAAGTGAACCAATGTTCTTTACGTAACATTATGATCAATATAAATTTTTTTTTTCTAATGTTTTTATGCACTTATTATTATTTTTTCAGTTTTTATCAAAACATTTATAAAGATGAATCAATGTTCTTCACATAGCATTATAATCATTATTAATTTTTTTTCTAATGTATTCTTTTACATTATTAATATTCTTTCATAATTATTTTTATTAATTAATTTTATTAATTTTCATTTCATTATTATTATTTTTATCAAATCATTTATAAAAATGAACCAATGTTCTTTACATAACATTATGATCATTATTAATTTTTTTCTAATGTATTCTTGCACGTTAATTATATTTTTTCAGTTTTTATCAAAACATTTATAAAGATGAATCAATGTTCTTTACTTGACATTATGATCATTATAAATTTTTTTCTAATGTATTGTTTCACATTAATTATATTTTTTCAGTTTTTATCAAAACATTTATAAAAATGAGCCGATGTTCTTTACATAACATTAAGATCAATATTAATTTTTTTTCTAAGGTATTCTTGCACTTTTTAATCTTTTTGCAGTTTTTATCAACACATTTATAAAGATGTATCAATGTTCTTTACATAACATTATGATCATTATTAATTTTTTTCTGATGTGTTCTTGCACATTATTAATATTCTTTCAGTTTTCATAAAAACATTTATAAAAATCAACCAATATTCTTTACATAACATTATGATCACTATTTTAATTTCTCATTCACATTATTAATATTCTTTCATATTAATTTTCATTATTTAATTTTATTGATTTTCATTTCATTATTAGTATTATTTTCATCAGAACATTTATAAAAGTGAACCAATGTTCTTTACGTAACATTATGATCAATATTAATTTTTTTTCTAATGTATTCTTGCACATTAGTTATATTTTTTCATTTTTTATCAAAACATTTATAAAGATGAATCAATGTTTTTTATGTAGCATTATGATCATTATAAATTTTTTTCTAATGTATTCTTGCACATTAATTATATTTTTTCAGTTTTTAAAAACATTTATAAAAGTGAACCAATAGTCTTTACATAACATTATGATGAATATAAATTTTTTTTCTAATGTATTCTTGCACATTAATTATATTTTTTCAGTTTTTATCAAAACATTTATAAAAATGAACCAATGTTCTTTACATAACATTGTGATCACTATTTTAATTTCTCATTCACATTATTAATATTCTTTTATATTAATTTTCATTATTTAATTTTATTAATTTTCATTTCATTATTATTATTTTTATCAAAACATTTATAAAAGTGAACCAATGTTCTTTGCATGACATTATGATCAATATTAATTTTTTTTCTAATGTATTTTTGCTCATTATTAATATTTTTTCAGTTTTTATCAAAACATTTATAAAGATGAATCAATGTTCTTTACATAGCATTATGATCATTATTTTTTTTTCTAATGTATTCTTGCACATTATTAATATTCTTTCAGTTTTTATTAAAACATTTATAAAAATGAATCAATGTTCTTTACATAACATAATGATCGTTATTAATTTTTTTCTAAAGTATTCTTGCTCATTATTATTATTCTTTCAGTTTTTAAAAACATTTATAAACATGAACCAATGTTCTTTACATAACATTATGATCAATATAAATTTTTTTTTCTAATGTATTCTTGCACTTTTTTAATATTTTTTTAGTTTTTTTCAAAGGATATGTAAGGATAAATCAATGTTCTTTACGTAGCATTTGATCATTATTAATTTTTTTTCTAATGTATTCTTGCACATTATTAATATTCTTTCATATTAATTTTCATTAATTAATTTTATTAATTTTCATTTCATTATTAATATTATTTTTATCAAAACATTTATAAAAATGAACCAATGTTCTTTACATAACATTATGATCAATATTAATGTTTTTTTTCTAATGTATTCTTGCATTTTTTTAATATTTTTTCAGTTTTTATCAAAGCATATATAACGATGAACCAATGTTCTTTACGTAGCATTTGATCATTATTTTTTTTTTTTTTATGTATTCTTGCACATTATTAATATCCTTTCAGTTTTTATCAAAACATTTATTGAACCAATATTCTTTACATAACATTATATCATAATTTTTTTTTCTCATGTATTCTTGCACGTTATTAATATTCTTTCATATTAATTTTCATTATTTAATTTAATTAATTTTCATTTCATTATTAATGTTATTTTTATCAAAACATTTATAAAATTGAACCAATGTTCTTTACATAGCATTATGATCATTATTAATTTTTTTTTCTAATGTATTCTTCTAATGTATTTTTTTTTCTAATGTATTCACATTATCAATATTCTTTCAGTTTTTATCAAAACATTTATAAAGATGGATCAATGTTCTTTACGTAGCATTATGATCATTATTAATTTTTTTTCTAATGTATTCTTACACATTAATTATATTTTTTCAGTTTTTATCAAACCATTTATAAACATGAACCAATGTTCTTTACATAACATTGTGATCATTATTAATTTTTTTCTAATGTATTCTTGAACATTATTAATATTCTTTCAGTTTTCATAAAAACATTTATAAAAATGAACCAATATTCTTTACCTAACATTATGATCACTATTTTAATTTCTCATTCACATTATTAATATTCTTTCATATTAATTTTCATTATTTAATTTTATTAATTTTCATTTCATTATTATTATTTTTATCAAAATATTTATAAAAGTGAACCAATGTTCTTTACGTAACATTATGATCATTATTAATTTTTTTTCTAATGTATTCTTCATTATTAATGTTCTTTCATAGTAATTTTCATTATTTAATTTTATTAATTTTCATTTCGTTATTAATATTGTTATGAAAACATTTATAAAAATGAACCAATGTTCTTTGCATGACATTATGATCAATATTAATTTTTTTTTCTAATGTATTCTTGCACATTATTAATATTCTTTCAGTTTTTATTAAAACATTTATAAAAATGAATCAATGTTCTTTACATAACATTATGATCAATATTAATTTTTTTTCTAATGTATTCTTGCACATTATTAATATTTTCTCAGTTTTTATCAAAACATTTCTCAAGATGAATCAATGTTCTTTACATAACATAATGATCGTTATTAATTTTTTTCTAAAGTATTCTTGCTCATTATTAATATTCTTTCAGTTTTTAAAAGCATTTATAAACATGAACCAATGTTCTTTACATAACATTATGATCAATATTAATTTTTTTTTCTAATGTATTCTTGCACTTTTTTAATATTTTTTAAGTTTTTTTCAAAGGATAAATGAGGATGAATCAATGTTCTTTACGTAGCATTTGATCATTATAAATTTTTTTTCTAATGTATTCTTGCACATTATTAATATTCTTTCATATTAATTTTCATTAATTAATTTTATTAATTTTCATTTCATTATTAATATTATTTTTATCAAAACATTTATAAAAATAAACCAATGTTCTTTACATAACATTATGATCAATATTAATGTCTTTTTCTAATGTATTCTTGCATTTTTTTAATATTTTTTCAGTTTTTATCAAAGCATATATAACGATGAACCAATGTTCTTTACGTAGCATTTGATCATTATTTTATTTTTTTTTAATGTATTCTTGCACATTATTAATATCCTTTCAGTTTTTATCAAAACATTTATAAAGATGAATCAATGTTTTTGCATAGCATTATGATCATTTTTAATTTTTTTTCTAATGTATTCTGGCACATTAATTATATTTTTTCAATTTTTATCAAAACATTTAAAAAGATAAACCAATATTCTTTACATAACATTATGATCACTATTTTAATTTCTCATTCACATTATTAATATTCTTTCTTATTAATTTTCTTTATTTAATTTTATGAATTTTCATTTCATTATTAATATTATTTTTATCAAAACATTTATAAAAGTGAACCAATGTTCTTTACGTAACATTATGATCAATATAATTTTTTTTTCTAATGTTTTTATGCACTTATTAATATTTTTTCAGTTTTTATCAAAACATTTATAAAGATGAATCAATGTTCTTCACATAGCATTATAATCATTATTAATTTTTTTTTCTAATGTATTCTTTTACATTATTAATATTCTTTCATATTAATTTTCATTAATTAATTTTATTAATTTTCATTTCATTATTATTATTATTTTTATCAAATCATTTATAAAAATTAATCAATGTTCTTTACATAACATTATGATCATTATTAATTTTTTTCTAATGTATTCTTGCACGTTAATTATATTTTTTCAGTTTTTATAAAAACATTTATAAAGATGAATCAATGTTCTTTACTTGACATTATGATCATTATAAATTTTTTTCTAATGTATTGTTTCACATTAATTATATTTTTTCAGTTTTTATCAAAACATTTATAAAAATGAGCCGATGTTCTTTACATAACATTATGATCAATATTAATTTTTTTTCTAAGGTATTCTTGCACTTTTTAATCTTTTCTCAGTTTTTATCAAAGCATATATAAGGATGAATCAATGTTCTTTACGTAGCATTTGATCATTATTAATTTTTTTTCTAATGTATTCTTGCACATTATTAATATTCTTTCAGTTTTTATCAACACATTTATAAAGATGTATCAATGTTCTTTACATAACATTATGATCATTATTAATTTTTTTCTGATGTATTCTTGCACATTATTAATATTCTTTCTGTTTTCATAAAAACATTTATAAAAATCAACCAATATTCTTTGCATAACATTATGATCACTATTTTAATTTCTCATTCACATTATTAATATTCTTTCATATTAATTTTCATTATTTAATTTTATTGATTTTCTTTTCATTATTAGTATTATTTTCATCAAAGCATTTATAAAAGTGAACCAATGTTCTTTACGTAACATTATGATCAATATTAATTTTTTTTCTAATGTATTCTTGCACATTAATTATATTTTTTCAATTTTTATCAAAATATTTATAAAGATGAATCAATGTTCTTTATGTAGCATTATGATCATTATAAATTTTTTTCTAATGTATTCTTGCACATTAATTATATTTTTTCAGTTTTTAAAAACATTTATAAAAGTGAACCAATATTCTTTACATAACATTATGATCAATATAAATTTTTTTTCTAATGTATTCTTGCACATTAATTATATTTTTTCAGTTTTTATCAAAACATTTATAAAAATGAACCAATGTTCTTTACATAGCATTTGATCATTATTAATTTTTTTTTCTAATGTATTCTTGCACATTATTAATATTCTTTCAGTTTTTATCAAAGCATTTGTAAAAATGAATCCATGTTTTTACATAGCATTATGGTTATTATGAATTTTTTTTTCTAATTTATTCTTGCTCATTATTAATATTCTTTCAGTTTTTGAAAACATTTATAAACATGAATCAATGTTCTTTACTTAGCATTATGATCATTATAAATTTTTTTCTAATGTATTCTTGCACATTAATTATATTTTTTCAGTTTTTATCAAAGGTTATATAGAGATGAATCAATGTTCTTTACATAGCATTTGATCATTATTAATTTTTTTCTAATGTATTCTTGCACATTATTAATATCCTTTCAGTTTTTATCAAAACATTTAAAAGATGAATCAATGTTTTTGCTTAGCATTGATCATTTTTAATTTTTTTTCTAATGTATTCTTGCATATTAATTATATTTTTTCAATTTTTATCAAAACATTTAAAAAGATAAACCAATATTCTTTACATAACATTGTGATCACTATTTTAATTTCTCATTCACATTATTAATATTCTTTCATATTAATTTTCATTATTTAATTTTATGAATTTTCATTTCATTATTAATATTATTTTTATCAAAACATTTATGAAAGTGAACCAATGTTCTTTACGTAACATTATGATCAATATAATTTTTTTTTCTAATGTTTTTATGCACTTATTAATATTTTTTCAGTTTTTATCAAAACATTTATAAAGATGAATCAATGTTCTTTACATAGCATTATGATCATTATTAATTTTTTTTCTAATGTATTGTTTTACGTTATTAATATTCTTTCATATTAATTTTCATTGATTAATTTTATTAATTTTCATTTCATTATTATTATTATTTTTATCATATCATTTATAAAAATGAACCAATGTTCTTTACATAACATTTTGATCACTATTTTAATTTCTCATTCACATTATTAATATTCTTTTATATTAATTTTCACTATTTAATTTTATTAATTTTCATTTCATTATTATTATTTTTATCAAAACATTTATAAAAGTGAACCAATGTTCTTTGCATGACATTATGATCAATATTAATTTTTTTTCTAATGTATTTTTGCACATTATTAATATTTTTTCAGTTTTTATCAAAACATTTATAAAGATGAATCAATGTTCTTTACATAGCATTATGATCATTATTTTTTTTTCTAATGTATTCTTGCACATTATTAATATTCTTTCAGTTTTTATTAAAACATTTATAAAAATGAATCAATGTTCTTTACATAACATTATGATCAATATTAATTTTTTTTCTAATATATTCTTGCACATAATTAATATTTTATCAGTTTTTAGCAAAACATTTATAAAGATGAATCAATGTTCTTTACATAACATTATGATCATTATTAATTTTTTTCTGATGTATTCTTGCACATTATTAACATTCTTTCTGTTTTCATAAAAACATTTATAAAAAGGAACCAATATTCTTTACATAACATTATGATCACTATTTTAATTTCTCATTCACATTATTAATATTCTTTCATATAATTTTCATTATTTAATTTTATTGATTTTCATTTCATTATTAATATTATTTTCATCAAAACATTTATAAAAGTGAACCAATGTTCTTTACATAACATTATGATCAATATTAATTTTTTTTCTAATGTATTCTTGCACATTAATTATATTCTTTCAATTTTTATCAAAACATTTATAAAGATGAATCAATGTTCTTTATGTAGCATTATGATCAATATAAATTTTTTTCTAATGTATTCTTGCACATTAATTTTATTTTTTCAGTTTTTAAAAACATTTATAAAAGTGAACCAATATTCTTTTCGTAACATTATGATCAATATAAATTTTTTTTCTAATGTATTCTTGCACATTAATTATATTTTTTCAGTTTTTATCAAAGCATTTCTAAAGAAGAATCAATGTTCTTTACATAACATTATGATTATTATGAATTTTTTTTCTAATGTATTCTTGCACATTATTAATATTCTTTCAGTTTTTATCAAAGCATTTATAAAAGTGTATCCATGCTCTTTACATAGCATTATGATTATTATGAATTTTTTTTCTAATGTATTCTTGCACATTATTAATATTTTTTCAGTTTTTATCAAAACATTTATAAACATGAACCAATGTTCTTTACATAACGTTGTGATCATTATTAATTTTTTTTCTGATGTATTCTTGCACATTATTAATATTCTTTCATATTAATTTTCATTATTTAATTTTATTAATTTTCATTTCATTATTAATATTATTTTTATCAAAACATTTATAAAAATGAGCCAATGTTCTTTACATAACATTATGATCAATATTAATTTTTTTTTCTAATGTATTCTTGCACTTTTTAATATTTTTTCAGTTTTTATCAAAGCATATATAAGGATTAATCAATGTTCTTTACGTAGCATTTGATCATTATTAATTTTTTTTCTAATTTATTCTTGCACATTATTAATATTCTTTCAGTTTTTATCCAAACATTTATAAAGATGTATCAATGTTCTTTATGTAACATTATGATCATTATAAATTTTTTTCTGATGTATTCCTGCTCATTATTAATATTCTTTCAGTTTTCATAGAAACATTTATAAAAATGAACCAATATTCTTTACATAACATTATGATCACTATTTTAATTTCTCATTCACATCATTAATATTCTTTCATATTAATTTTCATTAATTAATTTTATTAATTTTCATTTCATTATTATTATTTTTATCAAAACATTTATAAAAATGAACCAATGTTCTTTATGTAACATTATGATCAATATAAATTTTTATTCTAATGTATTCTTGCACTTTATTGATATTTTTTCAGTTTTTTGGGGTATAAAGCAAAATAACCACAGACAGGATACTCTTGTTTAAATACGGTCAAATTTAACTTTGTAAGAAATGTGTGTTAAAAAAAAATACTCTGAATAGTTGCGGATTCTTAAATATTTTGATCTCTTTTAGATGGTAGACCTGCTCCTTTGTCTGAAGGACAGAAAAGAAAAATTAGACTCAATAAAGAATACTGCGTAAGTGTTTATTAAAGCAAATAAAAATGTTTTGACTAATTCATAAAATATTTCTGTAATATTTTAATTGTAATGTATGTCCCTTGTATTAGATTTTCAATTTTTAGGATGTAAGTTTTTCAAATTTCAGCTGTCAAAATGCAGTTGTTGCATTGTGTCTTGTTAAAGTACTGTGCTATGCTGATTAAACTAAAGCATAGTTTTTCAGAATTGTAGCGAAAAATTTCTTTATAATTTAAATATTTCTTCTTCTTATCAATCATTTATATATATATGTATATATATATATATATATATATATATATATATATATATATATATATATATATATATATATATATATATATATATATATATATATATATATATATATATATTCATATATATAGCATAATAAATAAATATATAAAGGAAAAAAAAACAGGATGGAAATTAAGAAAAACAATAAGTTTTATTTTCTGCGCATAAGCTGCAAGTAAATAGAACTTATAAAATAAGTTCAAAATGTAGCGAAAACATGGAATTTTTTTATTTTATGTTTATTTATCTTTTTAAAATAATTGTCTTGTCTTTTTTCATTATTCCGTAATTTTTTTCCATGTTTTCTCGACATTTTGAGCTTATATATGCATACATATATTTATTTCAAATACGAGGGCTGTTCTTTAGGTAAGGGCCATTTGAAAATAAGATTCAAATGAAAGAAAATTTTCATGAAGCAAATATATTTTTTCATTCTTTGTATGCTTCTTTTTTCCCCAAAGTAGTTACCGAGTTTGCTTAAACGCTTATCATACTTTACAACTAGATTCAGAACACCCTCTTCTTAGTAACTTAAGTAACTAGAGGGCTTGACCGCTTTCACGTTCTTGTCATCGTTGTACTGGTCGCAGCCAAAATGAAATTCGAAGCATTGGAAAAGCTTAAAATCACTTTGAGAAATGTCTGGGTGGTATAGAGGGGTGGTTCAAAACTTCCCAGCCAAAAGAGTCCCATAACGCTCGGGACTGAGCTGTGGAGAGAGTAATTGTCCGGGAGTTGCAAAAATTCCCGTCAGCATGCCAGTGTGAAACTTCGTGAACATCACAAATCTGCCGGTGAATGTAGGCAGCAGACAAGTTTTTTTTATGCAAAAAATGCATCCTTGATCATATCTCATATGTGGTGAGCAATTTGTTCAATTTGAATGTTTTAAAGACAGAACTGTCTTACAAGTTACATACACAGCTGTAACTTAGCACAGTTGTTCCCAAGCATTGCCAGGACATGACGCAAGCACTTGCTGTGACACTCGCGTTACCTATTGTACACAACAAAATAGCCTTTACTTAAAAACAGTCTCTGTATATACATTTAAAAAGAAAACAGTTGCTTTATCTTATTCAGAATTACTGTTTCGATTTTTTTGACATGACTGTATAGTTTATTTGTCTTATTATTTCTTATTTCTGCATATTTTATTACGTACTATTCTTCCCCCCAATTATAAAATCTCTATTTTTGCAGGAAACAAAGAAAACAAATTTTTATATCTTTAAATGGTGATTAAAGCTAATGTAAATTTCACTGAATTAGATTTAGACTTTTTGATGTCATAAAAGGTGTATATATATATTTTTTTTGGATTGATTCAGAAGTGCGACAAAAATGCTTTTAGAAAAAATTTGGTGCCAGGTTCTTTTATTTTTATCAGGGCTCTTAATTGCTGCCAACTATTATTAAGTGAAATTTGTATGAATTTTGATGCTCTTAACTTAAGAATATTTTAACAGCGATCAATTCATGAATCCTGATGTTGCAACACAATGACCTAAAGCAATAAATGATCTCTGAGTTTTAAACCTCCTTCTAATAATAATAGTCATAGTTAGAAAAAATTTTACTCTTACAATTAACTACTTATCTTTTACGTTTTTTAAAAGTTTTAAGGTACATAAAAATTTTTTAAAGGTATATTTTTTGATTTCCAATTTTTTTTTTCTCCATGTAGTTTGAAGATATATAAATATTTTTTATTTCATTCTATTTAAAATTTTTTACTACAAATGTTTGTTTTATGTGTTGAGAGAATTGATTTAATATTAATTTCATTCTATTTAAAATTTGAAATTACAAATGTTTGTTTTCTGTGTCGAGAAAATTGATTTAATATTATTTATTTGATTCTATTTGATGTTACAAATGCCGTTTGTTTTCTGTGTTGAGAGAACTGATGTTGCTAAAATATTATTCACAATGAAAAATTGTTCACTTATAATATCTATTTCTTGTCACTTTAAAAACATTTTAAAAGAAATTAAATAATTATTGAATTTGACTGTAAAAATATATAATTTAAATTAACAAACACAAAAATTTTATAGTTTTGGCACTAATTTTATAGTTTTGCACTTTATTTAAGGTGTCTGTTTTGTTCTCAAATTTAAACATTAGTTTAATTTTATTTTTTTTGTATAGTTTTAATACATTTCAAAACTGATGTTATGTTCTCTTTGAAATAACATCAATATTTCACGATTGTACTTTCACATCTGACCAAAGATATCAATTATCTGTTATGCATAATGGCTGGTTAAAGATGATTCTAATATATGTTCTTAAACATAATAATATGAGGCAAAAGTGAGAGCATTTTTATTGAATGCTTTGGATTCTTGTTATTCAATTTCAAATTGTCTAGAACTTTGACTGTTAGACCAAGGAGCTAATAATTTATGTAATTTCTCCACAAATCAATGCTTGTCATTCAATTCACAACCTGCATATATTATTGGTAATTTTTCTTTTATTTTCCACTGTGAGTACTGAACAAAATTTGTCATGAAATGTCATAATTTTAACTATTTTTGTCGAAAAAAATCGTGAAAAGTCATGGATTTAGGTCGCCCAAAAATCTAATTTTTAAAATGAAATTTGCCCCCCCCCCCCAATTGCATAGTGTTCTGAATATCTGAATTTGTAACAAAATCCCCTCTCAAAGTAATATTTTATTAAAATATAAAATGTTTTTATCATTTTCTTTAAAAGTTATGGTTTTCTTTCAAATAATGAAAGCAAAAACATTTCTAGAGCGAATTAATTATCTTTTAAACTTCTGTGATTTCAGAATTTTTATTATTTATTTTTTTATTTTATCAATTTAAAATTTTAACTGAAGCAAGCCAGTCATTGGCAGATTTTTTTTATTCCGAAATGAGAACAGAAAATTCCGGAGTATTTCTTTCCTTTCAGATGAACAAGAAAAATTATCTTTAGACTATAATTCTACTGAAAAAATATTTTTTCACTTTTGTATTTTTTTCACTTATTTTATTGCTTTAACTCTTTCTATACTCTGTTTTAAATTTAAAATCTGTAAATATGAAAATGCAGAGTATAACAGTTTTGGTTATACTTATCATTTCAATTAATGTTATTATGATGCTTTCTAAATTTATTGTTCTGTTTTTGTCGGGAGAAAATAGTAACTTTTGTAATAGTAAAAAGTTCTTGGAATGTCATGAAAAGTCATGAATTTGAGAATCTAAAATGTAGTAGATACCCTGCATATATCTGCGTTAAAGCAAATTCAATACCTAGGAAATTGTATATCCTTTCATGTGCTGTTACTTCTGTCCAATTTTTCTTTGTAACCAGCTAAATTTTTCCTAATTTCATGTGTCATAAATGATTGAATCTCACAAAGTTAAAACTTTTTTGTACCTAAATGTTCTAGTAAATGCTTGTTCCGAAAGATCCACTTTTCCAAAATGAGATTTTTTTGTTACCATGTCAATTTTCGCTATGTATTATGCAAAAGTGCGCTTTTCACATTGTTCTATTCAACATTTTCACAATTCATTTTGGCGTACTGTCTGTCCATAGCGTATGAAAGCACCAATCATCTTACATTGCTTAAATACTTACGAGTCCATTTGTGCGTCGACTGAGCTGACATCGGTGATTTTGCAAGATATTCTCAATTTCAGACTTCATTTTCCACCCTCTGATATCCAACCAAAAGTCATCATTTATTACGAATCATTATACTCGTTCACTTTATTACGGAATATAATCAAGAAAAAAGTTTTTTTGTCAGAGTCTAGTTATTTTCTCATGATGATCTAAATTCTTCGAAAATTATGTTGCATTTTGTTAGTGTATATAGTGCTTAAAAGTATTTTTTGAGTACTTGAAAGGTGCTTATTTTTTGTTGAAAGATTTGGCTATGCACCCTGTTGCCAAATATCCTGATTAATTAAATAATGTGCTTAATTTTCATTTTGCTATGTTTTTTTTCTTTGAATGTTATAGCAGCTTCCTATATTTTGTTAATAGTAATAAATTGACATTTGCTGTTGCTCTTAGTAGTTTAATTTTTTTCAGGAACAAATTATAAAACTCTCTAAAGAAGTTGATGAGGTGAATGAGCTTAATATGGAGAAAGCTTTAAAAGAAGAAGCATTGAGGCAAAAGGCTATCAAAAATAGATTAAAGCAAAAAGGAGATCCTGTTGATTAACAGAAATTTAGTGTAACGTTTATGTAGTGTTGTGAATGGTAGTTGTTGTATCAAATTTGTTAATTAAATCTTAATCAATTTTGTTATTAGTATTTTTTTAATATGTTGACTTTTTTCTTTTTTTGCAATATATTAAAATGGAGTAAAGTTATGGTTTATACAGCCGCGCATCTGGAAAGTCTTGAAAAATCATGGAAAGTCACGAATTTCGGTATTGAACAAAATTTGTCATGAAATGTCATGATTTTAACTATTTTTTTTTTTAAAAAAAATCATGAAAAGTCATGGATTTAGGTTGCTGAAAAATTTTATTTTTAAAATGAATCTCTCCCCCCCCCCAATTCCAGGGTGTTCCAAATATCTGAATTTGTTACAAAATCCCCTCTCAGAGTCATATTTTATTAAAATATAAAATGTTTTTATTATGTTCTTTAAAAATTATGGTGTTCTTTTGAAAAATGAAAGAAAAAACATTTGAATTATCTCTTAAACTTCTGTGATTTCAGAATTTTTGTTATTATAAATTTCTTTTTTATTTTATCAATTTAAAATTCTAGCTGAAGCAAGCCAGTCATTGGCAAAATTTTTTTATTCCGAAATTAGAATAGAAAATTCTGGAATATTTCTGTCCTTTCTGATGAACAAGAAAAGTATCTTAAGAATATAATTCTGGAGAAAAAAATTATTTGCTTAGCTATTATTTTTTTAGCTATTTTATTGCTTCAACTCTTTCTTTACTCTGTTTTTTAATTTTAAAATCAATAAATCTGCAGATGCAGAGTATAACAGTTTTGGTTATACCTATAATTTCAGTTAATGTTATTATAATGCTTTTTAAATTTATTATTCTGTTTTTGTCGGAGAAAATATAATTTATTTTAAATAGTGGTGTGGGGTCATTGTTTAGGACAGGTTTTGGCTCTGGTCAGCAAGAGAAAAGGAATCTTTTTCTTTGGTCTATTGTGTTAGCCCTAGAGCGAAGAGAAGCTACCCTCCCTGAATTGCTCTGTTCTTGTTTCAATGGCAGCAGACGGCCTCAAACTTTGTGGAGAGGGAGTTCTTACCCTAGACAAACTATACTTAACTTTGCAGTGAAAGAAATACAAAATTAAAATATCAGAATCTTCATGAGTCGTCAACTAGTTGTATTTCGAAGGCCTGGGAACTGAAGTGATTATTTAACATTAAATTTAATGCTTAGTGGTTCTCATTTTATTGACCCATTGAAAGGCTGAGTCAACCTTGCCTGGCGCTAGGATCAAACCCATGACCTGTGGCACGAGAGTGGGAAGTGCTACCAGGCGTTAATATTAAATACTACAAGCTCATTAAAATATATTATGTTAAAAGAAAAAAATAGAATTTTCAAATGGAAGTATTGATACTGACCCTGCGGGGCAGAATTTTTTCGAGCTATCTGCGACATACCTCTCTGGCGCTAATATTTTTCTACAAAGTACTTTTAATAATAGCAAACATATATGTTACTAATTTAAAATAACAAAAGCGCTGTGTTTGCAACAAAAAAACTATAAATTGTTTTTTTAATTGAACATGTAAAAATTTTTTATTCTAATATTATGGGTGATATCCTTGCATTTTATATCCTTGCATATCCTTGCACAAATTATTTCCACCTTTGCATCTTGTAAATAATCATCATAATAAAAAATCATGAAATCCGTAACAGTAATTGCTGAAAGAAAGATTGATAATGAAATCACACGAATTGGATTCTTCAAATGCTTGTTTTGTTTCGAGGTTAGGTTGTTGTAATAAATAATATTGTATAAAAAAAGTTGGATTTAAAAACTATGGAGAAATCAGTAGCAATAACTGCCAAAATTTCGATAGAATTATTGTCTTAAAATGTAAATGCTCAAATGCACGATTCGAATTTTCCTTATTGTTTGAAATATATCAGGATATTTAAAAAACGATAAATGTGAAATTTTTTCCATGTGAAAATCGATATCAACAACTTCCAAAAATACAGATTTAAATATTACCTGTAAATTTCTGTAGAAAAGAAAAGTAAAATGTTCTTTTTTTAATTGAAAAATCTCTCTGCAAGAACTCTGTAATGTTCTGCGACGATGACACCGTGTCACTGCGATTCTGCCACGGAGGTACTGGTACAATCAGAAAAAAGTAGAATTTTTTCAAAATCTAAGTTTTGGGGAAGGTTATTAAAATCATTAAAAAGATCTGAATTCATTGAATTGTTTAAGGGCTCTTAAAAAGAACTTTTCCTTTTTGTTTTAAATTTTTTCTACAGACTGTCAGTTTCTTAAATTGTTTTTTTGCTTTTGGGATACTTGAGTTTTTAAGTTGCTAACATGCTGTAACTGTTTGCTTTCATGATTTTTGTTGATGTTTTTTTTTCTAAACTTATTAAAAAATATATGCAACTCGCATTTTTTCCTTTTTGAAACATTACAAATTTGTTGAAATAATCGTTATAGGAAGAAAAAAAAAATCCTTATTGAACCTATTTTAATCCATTTTTTAAAACTAACTTAAATTAAAATTTAAAAGTCTTATTGTGATGCCACAACAGGCATTACACATGTCCTAGCTTTTAAAATTTCTTCAATTTATTAAACTTATTTTTTTAATCATTCTTAACCGAATTTTAATTAAATTAAATCAGTTATTTAATTTTTGTTACAATTTATAAAAAAGCAAGGATAAAAATATTTTATCTTTTTCTTATCAATCAATATAACGGCTAACTTTTTATTTCAATACTTAATGTAAGACTCATTAATTCACTGGCACGACTAAATCGAAAATAAATATCTATTTGTAACTTTTTAACTCTTTATTTCTTACCACAAAAATTTTTCAATTACATAGTTAAACTAATTCTCACGGTCTTTTTAAACATTCGCTTTCGCCAAATTATTTTCATTGTTGGCTTTGTTTTTGGCTATGTTATCTTTCAATAACTCACCAACCATGGATCTCTTCCCATGCTCCTAACTATCCGTTGGGAACAATTCAATCGCTTTTTAATTTGGCTTATGTTTAGGTTGGTCATGGGGGATTTATCACCCTTGGATTTTTCTTATTAATATTATTATACAAAATTTATTATTTAACTTAGAAAGTCTTATTATTGATAAAATATAATTTTGTATCTCGAGCTCTACAAATACTAAATAAAAATTTTATTATAATTATGATCCAGTTTTCATCTTTAACTGTCACTTTCATTATCCTGTTTTCATCACAATCTTCAAATAGTCAATAATACCATACGACTCCATACATATTTTCGTCATTATAATTATGATGAAACATAATTTTACCTAGAAAAATATTTGCCTATGTTTTTTATTTTATTCATTTTTTTAAAATAAAAGAAAATTTTTAAAGAAATATTTTAATATTTATGTTAAATTTTAATTATGTCAGAAATAAGTTCAGTAAAATGTGGCTAAGTTTTGCTTTTAAAATAAAAGTGTTTTTTTTTTCTCCAGATAATAAAATACCACATATAAAATATAACTTATTTTATTTAAGAAATTTTATATAATAAACTCTAAAAAAAGAAAAAAAAACAACATTCTTAAGTTTTTTTATGAAATAAATAAATAGTTACACAACATATACCAAATTTTTATACCGTACAACTGAAAATGTAATAACATAAATGTAGAAACAATAATTTTCTAGACCTGAATGACTTTTTTTTAAGAATAATAGTTTACTACACATGAATCTATTGCTTATACATTGATTGCAGAGAATGAGTGTGTGATACTTAATGATAATCTTTACATTCATTTGATTCATGAGAACATTGACTCTACAAAATTTATTGCTTTCTATAGAAGTAGGGTAAAATTGTTGTTTTAAAAACACTGCACAACATTTATGAGGAAGAATTAAATGAAAATTTAAACATTAATTAGAAAATGACGTAATAGGAATAACTATCTTTATTTTCTTAGTTGTTTTTTTAAAGAAAATTTAAGCATTTAAAGGGCTTAGATTCAAAAGTACAAACTTATGTCCTATGTTTAATTGAAAAAGAATTTTTTTTTTCGTTCAAAAATTTCTACATGTTCATAGACATTTTTGAATTTAAACTCTTTATTCTGTTTATTGTATTTTCTATGAATTATTATTGTATTGTAATTATTATTGTTTAATGTATATTAAACAGCAGATTAAATTTTATTCTATTTATAAGTTTATTAACATGAAAAGTGTTCATAGATATTTTTGAATTTAACTTCTTTATTTACTGACTGTTTATTGTATTTTCTTACAGTTATGAAAAATTTGATAATGATAGGGACTTAGATAAAAAATGACTTGGTTAATGGTCAATTTTTTTTAACACAAACACTTCTTTTTATGGAAGCTCAGTTGAACTAAAGTTAATGCTTTTGCAAATGAAGTTTCTTGGAAAAGTTTATTTCTAATTAATTTCTATTTTTATGTTTCTTTCTAAGGCACCACTAGCTAAAAGGCCAGTTTAAATTCATTTTTTCCATCCTTTGATTAAATAGTTTTCATTTTAACTATTTTTCCTGTTCGATTGTTAAATGATTCAGTTATTTTAATAGCTATGAAAAATTTATTATTTACATCTAATAATTTTCTCTTAAAATATTTAGATCACACCTCACTATGTTTAAGAATTACATTTAATTCTTCCTCATATTTTAATAAAACGTACATGGCAAAATTAAAAATATCTCACAACCCTGAAATGAAAGAGCACTTTAATGTAATGTGTCATTTTAACTGAATTATTAATTAAAACCAAGCTAGTTCACAAAACTTCGTACATAACTATAATAAACAAAAAACTTTTTTCCTTAATTTTTTTTCCATTTATATAAAATGTTAAAATTTTTCTGTTATTTTTATTGCACGTTTAAATTTTAAGGATAAAAATCAAAAAATTATTTTCTTTCATGTTAAAGTATTTTATAGTGTTTGGATTTTTTTTACTCGTATGTTAAAATATGTTTCAACTTATTTTATTTTGTAATGTACATATTATGCATGCTCTTCAAATCTGTATTATACAGTTATAAATTGTATACTAATGCAAATCTTTAAATTTTTTTTAAGGAAGAAAAAAGCTAAAGCATTGTTTTTTGTCTTTAGGTAGACTGTCAAATATTATGATCTGAAACTTGTAAAAATATGTGTGCCATAATGTTTTTTAATGCATACTTTTAAAAAAAAGTTTGATTCTCTTATTATTTATTTTTTGAATTGGTAATCTAAAATTATTTTTTCATTAATAAAAGTACATATAATTATTTTTATTAATAAAGTGTCTGTCATTTTAATTAAAAGAATTTGTTTTAATCTAACACAATTTAACAAATCAGTTACAGTTTTGTACATTTCTTTTTATATGTTATGTTTTTTATTGCTTATTTTTTCTTTCTACATATGTTTTATACATTCTTCAAGTATGTACTCTATGTCTCCATTTATAATAATGTAGATAAGCTGATTTAATAAGCAGTTTCAGCAAATGCTGCTTCACTCACATTTTTACTTTAAGTGCATTTTTTAAGTTTTAATTATAAAACATTTTCTTTCACTTTTTAAATCAACTTTTAAGTTGATTTAAAAAGTTTTAGTTCATACATAATTTTTGTTTTTTACAATCCTAAATTTGAAGTTATTTTATAAACTAGCTTGTTTTGTTTCAATACAAACTTCATAAAAACAAATTAACAATAAATATATATACAAATCATACATTCAAACTAGCCAAAATAAAATATTTTTAGTTTAAATATTACAAATTTATATAAATAATTTAATAAACCATCCCAATTTTTATAGGTAAATAACTACAAAAAAATTACCTTAAATTTATTCTTATTTCAAGTATTGCACACATATGTACAAAATAATTTATGCATATCACATCAATTCAAACTACATTCAAATTAATTTATAATTATTTTATGAAATTAATTTATGAATTCTGCTAGTTTATGCAAATATATTACACAAACCAACTTGTTTTTAATTTTATTTCAATACAAGTGCCATAAAACATAATGATTTGAAAACATTGTAAATTCAAATATCGAACTTTCAATATTTTTAGTTTAGTTTGAATTTATGTAATTTACATAATTAACTTGATTTTTATTTTTAAGGCAATTGTTACAAATACATAACAAACATTTATGCGGATCACATTAATTAAACTTCATTTATCTGATGAGGGTAATTATTTTATAAAGCAATTTATAAATCATATTCGTTAATATAAAAAATATTTTATAAACCAGCTTGTTTTCATTTTTGTTTCAATACAAATGCCATGAAACATAATTATTTGTACGCATCACATTCTAATTAAATAACATAAATTCATTTATCGTTGATTTCTGTAATATTTGAACTTGTAATACTTGACATTTATAACAAATTCAAAAATTTTTGCTAATAACTACAACAGATCAAAAAGCTCTGTTACTTGTCCATTTATTTTAATTCTAACAGCATTACATAAACGATATAACATTTTTAACACAAAGATAGACAGCGATGATATTTCTTTCTAACAAATAGTTCTTAAATAGAATCAACACTTATAAAATTGAGTAGCAGTAACCTTGAATAATTTTTTGATACTTTCTTTTTTAACATACTAGCAATTCCAATAAACATGATTTATAGACTACTAATTCAAACTCAAAGTTGCTAACTTTTCTTTAATGGGAAACTAATAAACGATAAGCCTACATTGTTATTCTTCACCATGTGCGCTGTAAATAGAAGGCAGTTGAAATAAAAATGTTGGTTAACTATACTAGGTGTTTTATAACTCCCACCCTTAATGCATGCTTTTAAAACTGTTGTCAAAAATAAAGTTAAAAAAGAAATTAAATTGATTGCAAATTGAAATTTAAGAACTGACAAATCATTCATAAAGAAAAGGGTATGAAAAACAGTTTGATTGCCTGATAGAACTTTGAGGAGTTTCTTGTAATCAACTTTCAACTTCTTTGTTTCTTGATATTAAAAAGTTTTTAATGTTTTCTGTTTTGCATTACTTAGTAAAGACTTATTAGATATAGATAAGGTGATCGTTTTTTTTCCCCCTATTAAAATATTAACTTGTGCTCCCTATTCTGTGTTTTTTTTAATGAGAATTTAAAAAAATATTCATTAAGAGTAGTTATTACCAACACCCCTTTATAAAAGAGAAAATAAACTACTAAAATACATCAAGTAATACAGAAGGGGTTATGCTCATAAATAAAAGCAGATTTTATTTATATTTGCTCTTAAAAATCGTGCGTGTTTTTGCGAGTTTTAATTTAATAATTTTTTGGATATGAAATACCTGAATGATGCAATTTTAGTTTTACATATTAAATTTCTAGCTAGTTTTGTCCTAAATGGTTAATTATTATTGTTTTGTAGGTAAATACTTGATATGTATTTCTTTTTTTTTGCGGAAAATATTAAGTTTAAGTGATTAGTTAGTAATTTAGAATTCACTTGCAATGTCTAAAAGAACAATTTAACCATAACAGATGGATTCTTTTTTTTTTTTCTAGCCATATTCGTAAATATGATTTGAGTGTTAATTTGAATCAATAATTGGTATATTCTATAGATTCGCTTTTGTATCCAGGTCATAAAACTATTTTCAGGTGCTTGTTTTTTACTGAGTATGCAAATCACAAGATTTGTGCCAGAGAGAGTTGTGCTCCGGAAAAAATCCGGATTTCTGGATTTTTCGTTAAGCGCGATCCGGAAGTTTCCGGAAATCCAAGATCCAGAAATTTCAAGAAATCGTTGATCACATTTATGCATAAATTTTTTTTTATGTTTAATTTAGAAATATTAGAACTCGAATTTATACTTGGCATCTCTTTCATTTGTAAATATTTTTTTCTAGTAGAATAAAAAATATGATTAGAGATAAAAGTAAACTTATACTTAATTATTCATTTAAATTATGTTGCATATAATTTATCTAGAATTTCATGCTTTTAAAATATCAATGATTTAAATTTATAAAGACATTAATCTTTTCGAAATGCTTCATTAATGATACTATTCGAGAAATTTTCAGGATTTTTGAGTAGGGATCACAATCACCCCTGTTTGTGCTTACATTAACATTTTTTCCTCCAGTTCCTCTATTTAATTTTTCATTAATTTCCTCTCAGTGACTTTTTCTTAGATTTTTTTTTTGTTGCTACATTTGTCTGATAAATCAAAACAAGTTTGAGATTGCTTTTAACATGCAATTACTTTCTTAAAATACGAAATTTAAAGTAAATAATTTGTTTAGTTAGTGTTTTTGAATTTTTTTGTTGACAACTTACAGTTTGGATTTTAATTAGGATTAGTAAGTGATTTTGATTCAAATTTCATTTTGTTTCTATGTAAGACAGTTCGTTACAAATTTAAGGAAGATAAACTGTGGAGAAAAATTGGTACTTTAATTAACAGTATGGTTATTTTTTTATCACTTGTAAGAAACTTATTTCAATTTATTCTACAAATTTGTCCTGAGTTCGCTATTATGCTCATTCACTGCATCAAAATCTTACATTTTTTAGAAGAAATATTCCTAATTTTTTTAGGTCCTTTTTAAATACTGTGCAGATGTTACTGATATGCCATAGCATAATAAATACTCCCATTTTAAAATGGAACACTTAGGATCTAAAATTTCTTAGAATTTTTGGCATCACTAACTCTGTCTGTAAGATAATTCAGTAAAAAAGATATATATGAGCCAGTCATATTCAAATTAATTTTCATGTGAAACTCTTGGTTGCATTGAATATGATGCAACAATAAATGGTTCATATGAAGATGTTTTCGGTTTAAGTAATGCATAGATATTAATAAATAAATGCATAGATATTTAATAAATAAAGTTTTGTAAAAATCATTTTTATGGTCACAAATTTTAAGATATTTTTTTTTTCATTTTGAGCAATCCAATTTTTTAGGATTGTTGAACTCAGAACTGTTTAAACTACTATTAACCGCATCTCTGCTTTAGAAAAATTCATTTGGAATAAACTTCCTTTTGCTTAGGCAAGATTCCAACACTTTATATATTTCTAGTTTTTCACTAAGTTTAAATTAATTTAATTACGTTATACGTTAAATTATTATATATTGATATTTGCAAATAATTTATGGCAATTTGCAAATAATTAATAAATTATAATGCAATCTGAAATTATTAAAATAATTTTGGTTTAGCAATTAAACTGATCCAGTTTGCTTTATCTTATTTTAAAATTACTTAAGCTAGAATTGAAACTTTGTGAAAAGACAGAAATCAATGTTGCATTAAAACGGCATACAAGTTTTGACACCACACTTAAGTATCATTTTCAGTGCAATTCATCATCGTTATTCTAAAATACTTTTCGGAAGCATTCTGAGAGGCTACTATTTTTGTTAATGATCTTTCCGCCGAACTATTGTAGAAGTATTTTTATATACCATTGTTTTTAAAATTTTTGAGGAACTGCATTTATGTGTTTTCTGTTTCATTAGTATTTATTTCACTGGTTTTTTTTTATATATTTTATTTTTTACTGCTTATTGGTGATGTTTCTCGTCCCATTTTTTTTATTATGTATTCATACCTGGCAAATCTCCTGTTTTTTTTTTTTTTTTTTTTTAACGAAGACTCCTGTATTTTACGGCTACCCTTATATTCTCAAATTTCTCTGTTGAAGAAATTTAAAAAAAGAAATTTTTGACGATAAAATATCCGCTGATGGCAAAAATACTTCTCTTATTCCTCAGATAATACTATTGCCAGTACTGCAGTATTTTGGTGTTAATATTTCAAGTAAATATAAATAATGGTTTTAAAAAATCTTCTTTATGTTAATATTTATATACATATTACTATTAGGTTAAGATTTATATACTTCGCCAAATCTAAGTGCTTATATTATTTTCAATTTCTCTTTTGGACTTACTTGATTATGCATGATGTATCAAAACTTAATACCCGTAGCCTAAAAAATGTCACTAACAAAATCTCCGTTTTTTTATTTCTCTAATGTTGGCAGGTATGTGTATTGCGTACTGAATATGATTCTGTAGTGTAGCACTGAAACTTGTATGTGCTACTTGACCCACTGATGGTTCTGCATGTAAGAAATTGTATTTTGACCTGTAGTCTTCTCCGCATAGCGAAACCACTTTTTCCATGTTAATAGATACGGAAATAGTGTATAGAGGAGAAACTATCTCTCAATTTTGCCTATTTGCTGAACCGCCAGTGGATTAAACTATTTTAAAGTAATATATTTCTGATTTTTATCAGTCCATGATTGCACCAAAATATTGTTTACAACTTCTTTAAGCATTTATGAAACACAGTAACTGTCCACAATGTGAGAGGTGAACATCAGTTTGAATACAGAAGAGGATTTGACACACACAGGAAGAGATTCAACATCTACTGGATTTAAAAAAAAAAATATTGTGCTGTATAAACAGGCTAAATGACACCTAGAAGTTATTAAATGCGGAGAGAGACAGCCAACAGGGAAAAATACAGTCACGTGAATTGACTCTTTCTTGGATATCGCAAATATCCACATTGATTGATGTTTGCCAGCTAATGTCTAGTTTGTTGAAGTCAAAAATTTTATAGCACAATCAGTTAAGATTATCATTGCCTTTTTAACACTACATTGGAAGTTACACTAATAATGCTGCATACTTGCGCATATTGCAGCTTAATATCACTCTTAGACGTTGATGTCTGATGATAAATTAATGAGAGACTTCAATAAATTGATGGTTTTATTTGAGATGCATCTATGCTAAATTCGACATGCCAATGAAATGATGCATTTCTGACAACAACAAAAAAAGTTAGGCACACAGTATAACGAGTGAGTCCATTTCTTAAATTATATAAAATGAGACACATATATGTCTAAAGTAATTTTATTATTTGAATTATTTAATTTTGTCGTAAACAATGCTAGTATATAACTTCACAAATAAATTGTTCTTAGATTTTAGTTTAACTGTAGAAAGATTGAACATTTCTGTATACCTAAAAAGATCAAAGGATAGACCTTTTCCATATTGTTAGAGTGTAGATCAGTTAGACATCCAAATTATTTAAATATAATAAATTTGATTATTATTTGACTTGATCTTAGGAATTCTATGGTATTCAATTTGATTTGTTTAATGAAAATATTTGATTCAACGGAATACTACATTTTCAATTCTTCTTACAGGTTTCTTTTCCCCTTCTGTATAATAAGTATAGATATGTTGAAATACACTTGTTTTTTTAATGAAACTGGGGTACTTTATCTATACCAAAGGGTACCTTATACCCAAAACTACCTTGGATTATGGGATACCTACTAAAATACCCAAGACCCATCCCGCTTTTCTAGGTATAAGGTTCTATAAATATGTTTCTATGATGACACTTGATTAACTAACATGTTAATATTTAAATAAAAACTTAGATTTGATCAAATTATGAAAAGTCAGAAATACTCAATATTTATGCAAATTATTATTATTTTTTTGAATTACTGAGCAACAAGAAATGAGGGGACTCAAATCAACTAAATACAAAATTCACATTATGAGATTTGTTCCTTTTTCTAGAATTAGCTTCTTTAATATAAATGAATTGAAATTTTCTTCCATTATGTATCGTAGCTATGTCTGAGGGAATAAAACTATTTCTTACATTGAGAAAATATCTATTTATGAGAAATAGCTCTACAGTTATTTTTGTTTCAATTAAGTTTATGCATAATTTTTAAAAATATAACATTGGCGGAACAATTGTTAAATTGTCATTAAGTACTTGTAATATTCATTTAAACTTTCATTAAAAGTTTAATTTTGCATAATGATGCTTTTTAAGTATGCAAGTTATGTGTTGTTATTATCAATGTCAGTTTTAAAAACGCAACCTAATGATAATTGGAACTAGTATGGATAAGAAATATCTTTAAATTGGAAACATACTATTTTTTTGTTGTTTAATTTTACCATAATTATATATGATATTGATAAATTTTTTGTTTTATGCCATGAAATTTAAACTAGTGTCATGCTGATTTATTAATCACAAATTTAAACAAAAGTGTTGCAGCCAATGGGTAAAAAGGAGTAATCTATCATGGTTTAGATATTTATCTTTTGCTACAAAATCTGTTGCTAATCCCTTTTGTTTTAACTATTCATTTAATTTATAATTATGCTGTTTCAAAAAAAAAAAAAAAACTTTTTTTAGATCTGCTTGTAATATGATCAAAAAATATATAAAATTTTAGTTTATCCTAACTATAAAAAGTATCAACTTTAGCTTTACTAAAAATATAATAGAACCAGTTTTTTGCAAAATTTAACTGTTCTTAGTTTAGATGGGTATTCTTCTAATAAAAAATTGGAGAAATCATTAAAAAGAATTATATTTCTTCCTAACTGTGTGTCCTATTTCTTGCAAAAGCAATATTTTTTTTTAACTTATATTTTTATCTAAATTAGCATTGAGCAAAATCTTAATATTTTCAACATTTCATTGTTTTCACTTTCCAAAGTACAATAGTCAAAATACCATGTTATGTTTATTTAACTACTTCTGGAAAAATTGACCAAATCGAAAAATTATTGAGTTATTAGTTCCCATTATTTACCAAATGTTTGTGTTGTATCTAATCAACATACATGACTATTTGGTGTAATACTCAACGCATACAATAGCATTGATTTATGATTTGAAGTTTTTAAATTTCTTTTTAGACTTGAGGCAAACAATCAATAAGTAATTTATTTGTCCTATTACTTTGCTTGGAAATTCATCAAATCTCAGTGTTCTTTTATTTGTTTATTTGAATAAATTAATCTGTGAAATAATTTCCTTAAAAAAATAATAAATAACATTCTTAAAATAAAAACTGCATTCAATAATATATCAAATTATGATTGTAATTTTAGATATAAGTTAAATTATTAGTTTAGGTATGTAAGTTAAATCACTCTCACAAAAATATTTCGGATATTACTTATGATCATTTTCATGTTTTAACCTATATGTAATTAGATTTAATGATAGGATTAATAATTTTTGTGTTTCATTGCCAGATTCAGAAATAGCTTTCATAAAAATTTGAACTAAACCATTAAATCGATAGATATTCTATCAATTATTTTATTGACATGCTTTGAGTATTTTGGAATTAAAATTTTATATTATATTGAATTTGATTCTATGTTTTACATGAAAATCCAAGAAGAATTGGGTTTCATCTATATATATCCCTGATTAATAATTTTTTAAATCAATTTAATAATGGATGCTACATAATTATGTGTTTAAAATTATTAAATCTTTAACAATAATCTTACTACAATCATACTGACACACACAGAGAAATGGAATGAGAATTCAACTACGCATATACATTTAGGGGAAAAAAGGTTTGTATTATTTTTAAAATAGTACACATAAGAGTGCAATTCATCAAAAAAGAAATTATTTTTCTTTTAATATATTATGTGTTTAACAAGCTTCATATTTTTATAATTTTTCACTTTCCTTATCTATTATAATAAATTAATTTTTAAGCTGATAGTCTATGATAAAACTTTTGGTGCTAGTTGGTAAAAATTTGTTTTAGCATTTTTTTAAGCATTTATTACAAATTAATTTCAATGTATAGTCGTTAAAAAATATAATAAATCATTTCAAGTTGTTAGTAGCCTATTATATATACATTTATTCCTTATTGTTACATTTAAGTGATTATTAATAGATTCAATATTTATTAAATTGCTTTATATTTTTGCTATGAATGTATAAATTTCTTAAATTTTGAATATTTATCTTTTTGTTGATTACTGTGGAATAGGACCTGCATATCATTTTTATTATTTTATAAATTGACAAATTTCCTTCCTAAAAGTGAGGAAGATATGGTTTAATAGTTCATAAAATGTTGACTTTTATTTTTATGCATCGAAAAGAGTTTTCTAGTTTCATATAAACTTTACCAACTTGCTTCATTAGTATCGGTATGTTAAAAAAAATTCCTTTTATTGGTAATTACTGACAATTTTGTATACATGTTTGTTATCTAATCAAATTTGAGTCATGAAAATCAAGCAGCTGAAGTTTGATTTTATCAATTTTAAAAAAAAAATTTTTTTTTCTGTCTAATTTTAAGAAAGCACTATTATGTGTACAATTTCTTCGAAGGGCTTAATTTGTTGGGAGAGTTTTTTCTAGCTAAAAATATTCTTTGAAGATAATTTTTATTTAAAAAGAAAAAAAAAAAATTGAGACATCACAGTAAAACTCTGAGTGAGCGTGCGCAAAGAGCCATTTGTTTCCTCATTGCGCAAGATGTAATAGCACCGTATGAGAAAATAAGATATCTTTTATGGTGAACAAAAAATTAGTTCAATGTGTAATTTATTACAAATTATGTTTCACACAACGATGTGGCTACAGAGATGCCAATTTAAGTTCTGACTATTACAATTACAGAAAAATCGGTTTTTAAAAATTACCCCTTATTTTTGTTATTTTTTTTTTTTAAAAAAATTATAAATGATCTCTTTAAGTTATTTATAACCGTCGTTGAACAGCCGAACCAACTTTTGGGTTTATGACTACTAATTACTTTTTCGATTCGTACTTAACTTTTGGGTTTATGACCTCTCCATGTAACCCGCATTTGCGTTACATGGAGAGGAAGACCACGAGACCTGACAGCAAAGGGACTCTAACCCATGATCCGTCTACCACTGAGGATATTTCACGTCAGCATTGTGGTCGATGCAAGACTGATGCGGATTCGTATCGACCGTCTCGCTGGATACGAACCCAGTTCACCTCATTGGAAGGCGAACGCTCTATTCCCTGAACCATCGCTGCTCAAATGACCTCTTTGGTAAATCAGCAATTTGTTAACTGATCGTTATATTTTTTTCAAGTCATCATCATCATAGATGGCCAGACAGCCCAATGTGGGCCAATGCCTTCCTTTGAAGATTTCTCCATAACGACTTCCGATTTATCCTTGATCTCCACTTCTTTTAATTAATTGCAAGAAAATTAGACTCCACCGAATCAGCTCATCTCAACAGCGGCTTTCTTGTTCCAGGGAGTCTAAAAAGCAATATCTTTTTTTATTGTATTGTCACCGCCCATTCGAATCACGTGGGCCATCCAATTCATTCTATTAACTTTTATGTATTTAATAATATCAGGTTGTTTATAAATCTTGGTACAGTTCAAGGTTAAATCTCTCTCTATTTTTTCAAGTATTCATTTAAAAAATTGTCAGAAAACCAGGTCTATAAATAGGCTATTCTAAAAGAGTAGAACTTGAGCCATCCTGATTCATCATCTTATTTGGCATGACAACCCAGCTTTGCCCTACCGTTCTAGGATTCATCTAGGACAGCCTATTATATGATGACGATTCTTTATTATTAAACAAATCAACTGAATGTTTTAACAGTTTTCCATTCCATTATCAAAGTTAAACATAAAATTAACTCTGCAACTTGTTAAAAATTGGCATCCCCGTGGCCTAAACTGAATAAATGAGGTGCTCTTATTACATAGGATATATAAAAAGACATTATTTGTTTGGAGTTTATTTTCATCTGAAAGTTGTACACATTTCAATTATATCCATAATGATTACTTAATTTTTAAAAAACGATGATTTTTTAACATCGTAATTTTTTTTAATGAGTTAAAAATAGTGGAGAAATATTGCTTCATCTTTTTATAAAGCCAAACATGAAAAAATTTTAAACTTATTTTTCACATTTGTATTTGATTTTATTTATTAATTTTGACAAATTTATTATGTAATGGTGGACTATTTTTACTCATTTATATAAAAAAATCATCAATGATTGTGCTCATAAAATGGTAATATTTTGAGCCTATTTCATATATTTGTCTATATTCACTTATTGTTTGAAATTAGTAAGGTAACAGTTGCATAGTATCTCTCATATTTTGTTAAGAGTTTTAACATAAATAATAGTTTTCTGATCTTCAACATAATCTAAATTTCTTCTCTGTATGTTTTATACAGGTAATTATAGCTAACACATATAACTTATCCACTTACTCAAACTCCATTCAAGGAGTTACAGTGGGAGTTTTTTATATTTTTAGTTCCATGGACCACATTTTTGTAAGCTACCAAAACTTTTCAAAGTAAGTTTGTACTTTTAAAATGGCATCTTATTTTTTAAAAAATCTCATTGAAACGGATAAAGGGTAAGTAGAGAGTTTCAGAACTGACAAACTACTCTTTGGCTATCACAAGATGGTCTTTTAGTGAGATTGAAAGGTTTATTTCATTAGGCTTAATTTAACATTAGCTAAAATAATCGGCCATAGTTTTTTATCCAATGCCAAACCTAAGTGCTATTATTTGGGCCAATTAAAGCATTCAACGAAAAATTTCCTGGACATAAGTAACACAGTAGAAGATGAAAATAAGAAGATATTACAATTTAGTGAAGCAATCAGTAATAACTAAATTTGTAAATTGGGAAAATAAAAATTTTTACATTGCTATAATTTGTAAATTTTTTTCTTCTTCTTAAGACGAAGCCATACTGAGGAAGAGAATTTTCGTTGCAAATTCTCTTTCACCTTCATTATTAATTTAATAGAACGAAAAAGTAAGTTGAGGCAAACCTAGAGTAAGTCATAAAGTTTCAATTGCTGAGAAAAAAATACTTCGAAATATTAAACTGCAAACAAATTATTCGAAAAGAACTGCTTCGTTGCGTCATCCTTAGTTATTATCTCATAATTTATTTTCAGTTGTATATTTTAAAATTTTCTTCATGTCTTACTCTAGGTTTGTCTGAACTCACTTTTTCTACATTTTAAAGTTGAAATTTTTGTCCCTAAATTCTGCTTTATCGCAATTTGCTTTCTCATTTTGTATCAATTAGGCTTCTTCTTTACTAATGCTGTTTTTTGTATGACTAGATATGGTAATGGGGTTCAAGGTCCATGGATTCCTGTTTATTCTAATAGTTTCTTATTAAATGCATTACAAGTAAACATTGTTAAGACATCAACAAATTAAGCCCTTTTTTTAAAATTTTGTTGATAAACAGTCACAGATTAGAAATGCTATTTACATATGTCTCATCAATGAACCAACACTCGTTGATTACGATATTGCTTTTGGCTTTTCGTTTCCCAGTATAAGTGTGTCTCTTTTGGCGGCATAACAAAGAACCGTCCATGAAATAAATAAACGTTTCACTTAGCAAAAAATGTCTAGTACTCGCGATCATCAATTCCACCATGCATATACCTATCTGTTGATGGTTGCTGCACCATTTCCTGCTGAGTTTCATAAAGAGGAGGCTGTTGGTAATAGTCGGTCACAGTGGCCCCGTAAGATGGGGGTGGTTGATCACCGGTCAGTGCTGTTGTGGCTGTGTCTGAGGAAAAGGCTGGTGGACCTCCATTCTGCTTAATGACTCCTGATCCGTCACTGTTAAAGGCCTCTGCCAATGGATTCCACGATGGACCTTCCTCGTCTTCTGGTGGCTCAGCCCAAGGTTGCTTTTCACCCGATGCAAATAGGGCGTAGAAGACGACACCAGCAAAGTGAATACTACTTGCGATGAGGAATACTTTCTGCCATTCATCTGCAGTCTAGAAAACAATTACTTCTGCTGTTAAACTTCAAAAATATACAAATTGAAAAATAACATGTTTTAAGCGATGCAAAACAAACGCTCATTTTCAAGACTTGCCGGACGGGAATGAGAAGAAAACAAAGGTCTGTTAACCCTTTAATGGGCCATTTATTTCCGGTAAGGTTATATTAAAATACTTTTCTGAATTTAGATGAAAAAATTCATTTAGATTAGTAGATAAAGTTAATTTGAATTTTACATTTTTTTTTTCCTGTGATAAGTATGTTAAGGTTTGCTACCCAATAGGTGTTAAGAAAAAAAAAAGATAATTACTTTCATTTGTGAAATAAATTTTATAATCTGTCCAAACTGAAAAAGGAATTATATATTATAATTTATTTTACATTCCCTAAATACAGGCATATTGTTACCAATTTTATTCAATATTACTTCATCAGGGCTGAAGTTAATAACAAATGGGATACCAAAGCTTAGTGGTGGTAAGTATACTTACCACGGCTTTAGAAAGGTTTAAAAATATAAAACGTAAAGTTGCCAACGAAAAAAGAAAAATATTGGTGAGAAACAAAGCTAGAAAAACCACAGTATCAGAGAGAGAAACAAAAAAAAAAGAGCAAGAAAAACCATTGTGGCAGAGAGAGGCAAATCAGGGTAAAATACAAATAGCAGCGAGAAAGCGGAGAAGAATCAGAACAAAGGTGTGAAATGCAGAAGGGTGTTTAGAATTGTTATGACGAGTCAAGACGACAGTAAAATGATCAGGGTGTTTAGTTACAAGAACATCTAAAAAAAGGTAAAGAAAAATTAATTTCCGCATCTAAAGTAAATTGAATGTTAAGGTCAACTGAATTGACAACAAAAAGTAACTCTTGAATATCAGTTATCACTGTTTACTTTTAAGGCAATCTATCTTTTCCACCATATGAATAATTAAAAAACTTCGAAATAATGCATGGATATGTCATAAAGAATGGGAAAGAGGTGCTTGGGTCATGGCTAAACCCTCAACTCGTTTAATTCTTACAACCATTTTGCCAATGGGTAAAAAACATAAAGAGAGAGAATAGTTTTGTTGGAGGGGAAAGATGTGCTAGTTAGAGGTGAGATGATACGCTCTGAATATCGAGCAAGTCCGGAGTACCAATGTTCGAAACAATAAGTCTAAAAGCTATTGATTCCCAACTAGCACATTTTTCCCCCTCCAACAAAACTATGGTTGCAAGAGTTTCACCGCTTTTTCATTGAAATTGAAGATACTATCATCTTGTCAATTCCTGTATTCAGCAAACTGCTTTTCAATTCAATGGTCATTTCTATAAACAAATTGCAGGGTTTAAGCCATGGGCAACTCTCCTATTCATTGAGACACATTTATGCGTGATTTCGAAGGAAAAAGTGTTCGAATTCTCATGGTGGAAAAGATATGTTGAGGATAGTTTTGTCTCAAAAACAGACAGTGATACTCATTTTCAAGACTTACTTTCTGTTGTTAAATCGGTTGACCTCAATATTCAGATTACTTTAGACACGGAAATCAATTTTACTTCATCTTTTTTTAGATGTTCATGGGAATGAACATCTTGATCATTTTTCACCACTATTTATCGTAAAGATTTTGTCGTATCCGGACACCTAGTGGTATGAACTTAGAGCGTCCTGAACACATATTAATGTGATGTTTGTCTCCCTTTTGCATCGATGCCAGCTTGTACACGTCTGGGAAGACTTTCCAACAGAGTAATTAGCCATAGGAATTGACTTCCCATCACAACTGAAGTGAGTGCTTGCAGTGAGCAAGGTTGCTTTGGCCGGCCACTCTCTAATTCGTCCCAAAAGTGTTCCATGAGATTTAAGTCGGTTTTTGAGCACCTATTTCCTCAAATCACGTCTGTGCAATCCTCGATGTGTGTGAACGGAGCAGTTATCCTGCTGAAAGAGAAATGCTTCCCCGAAATATTACCGTAGAGTTGGGAGTGCAGCATTGTCCACATACATATCAGAGTTCATGTTTCCAACCAAAGGGACCCAGGTTTAGTCACGTGAAACTCCCCACACTATAATGCTTCCACCACCATAACAACCTGGATGTCCGGATACTATTGGCCGGATAGTGTATTAATTCCAATCACCCTAATTGTCAGACAATTTCTGCTTATCATAAACTCATGTTTGTGAAAATTGCAACACCATGAAGGACTTACGCGAGTGAGCTGAAATTTTCAGGAAATGCAAAGTAGATCATAATATGCAAATGATTAGAATTTCAGACCCGTAGCGCATGCGTATGCTGAGCAGCGCCCCCTGAACGGCGGATGGATCCGAATAAATAGACGGCTGTAGCCAAGCGAGTATGGTTATCGGTGGTTATCTGCTAGTGGTAAATGTTAGCTTAGTTATTACTTATGCCTATTCGACGAAAGAGAGCGAGATTTCATCAACTTACGGAGTTTAAACGAGGGGAATCATCGGCCTTCGTGAAGCTGGATTATCTTATCGTGCAGTAGCCGCTCGTGTGCAGCGTAACAGCAGCACAGTGATGCGTATTTGAAAGCAGTGGATGGACGAGTGTCGGACAACTCGGAAATCCGGGAGTGGACCCTGAAATGTCACGTCAGCTCGCGATGATAGACACCTGTTCGGCGTTGCGCTAATGGACCGTACGGCTCCCTCTAGACAACAGGCAGCACGGTGATCAATAGCTACAGGTGTTTCATTGTGTGCTTCATCGATTCGTGGACGTCTGCTGCAGCGTAGACTGCGAGCAAGGACTCCTTTATACAGGATCCCCCTCACGCTAAACCATTGCCGCCTGCGGCTACAATGGGCCAATCAGCATAGGGACTGGCGTGCTGATTAGCAGCGTGTCGTGTTTTCTGACGAATCCCGCTTTAATTTGTGGTACCATGGTGGCCGCATTGGTGTCAGACGCTATACCGGTGAACGCCATCTTCCGGAGTGCGTTATCGAACGCCACAGTGGACGAACACCCGGGGTTATGGTCTGCGGTGACATAGCATATCATGGACAATCTCAATTGCTACGAATTGTGGGTAATCTGAACAGCAACCGGTACATCAGTGAAGTTCTACAGCCCCAAGCTGTTCCCTTCCTACAAGCCTTGCCAGGTGCTGTATTTCAACAGTACAGTGCTCACCCTCATATTGCTAGGACTGTTCAATCCTTCCTTGCATCGCGACAGGTACAACTTCTTCCTTGGCCGGCGTATTCCCCGGATATGTCGCCGATTGAACATGTGTGGGATTTCGTTGGTCGGCGTCTCGCTCGTAATCCTCGTCCTGTTGCTTCTACAGGCGAACTTTGGGTACGCATACAAACAGTATTGAATTCTCTTCCTCAGACAGACGTTCAAAGTTTGCTTGACTCCATGCCATGTTGTGTAGCAGCACTTATTGCGGACCGTGGTGGTTACACAAAATACAGACTTCGATCTCTTGTTATTGTTTGTTTGCTTTGAAAGTTTAATCATTTATTTGTACCACTACCACTCAACTGTGTATTAAGTTTCATTCAATTATGACGATTCCTTCATGGTGTTGCAATTTTCACAAACAGGAGTTTACTTTCGTTTTCTGTGCACGTAACCTCTGCTCTACTTACCTCTTACATTTTTCTTCGTAACCCCCCAAATCAAAATTGATGATTATCCATTGATGGACCTACATAATCTTGATGGTAACCGTCAATAATTCCATCATGACCCATTATATATTTGACGGTAACCAGCTTAAGTAAACATCACCCCAGTGTGGGAATTGCGACTGAATTAAGATGGTTCAGCATAGGAATAGCAACTAGTTTTGATGGTATATTTTCCTGCTGAATGAACAAGCATTATTATAAAACCGTCATGGAAATGCATTGTTGTACCATTTATGACCATCTGGAATTTCCATCGTAGTTGCTTAGAAATCAAATGTTGGAACGATCATGAACCACCATCATCCCAATGTAGGAATTCGGACTGATTTATGATGAGCCAACCTTTTTTTCCCCTCCAATGCCCACCTGTGTTAACCGTCAATTCAGGCATTTACAGGGCTATTTTGTTGGCCTCTCTTTCAGGGGCACCCTATTAGGTGGGCCAACGTCGCTCCCGCAGTGAGGACAGATAGTACAGAGAAGGAAAGAACATCCATTCCTTGCCCGGGATTCGAACCCAGAACCTTTCTGATGCAAGGACAGTTACCCGCCCCCTACACATGCCGGTCGGCATGATGAGCCAACATAAAAATAATCCAAATTGTTTTGATGGTATATTTCTGAGAAATGTAAAAGATAAAGAAAATCATGGAAATGTATAGCTGTGATTGTTGGTCCATGATTGACCATCATGGATTGTTGGTCCATGAGAATCAAGCTTCTCTTGATGGTTAACCATCATATTATTAAAGTAGCATTTTCCATCATGGAAGTTTGCTGGCATATCAAAAATCATGAATGCATTATGAAAAATGTTGGATGATCATGAAACCAACATAAACCATCAAAATAATTTGATTGGACCACCAAGAATTCCGAACTTCCGCTTGCTAACCGTGGATTTAAGCCTTCTATAGTTAATTCTGGTCTTGCTAAATTCAGGAGATCGTAACTTCGAATCCTTTCAGTTTCTTCTCCCGTTTGTTATAAAATTGCTAAATATCCTCTCCCATTTTGGTTTCAAAGTTATTTTTAGGGCCTGTTAACAAAACTCTTAAGTTTTAATAATTGCTGGGACATTTACTACATTCTTTGCCAGTGAGACCTTGGCTACATCGGACAAACTAGGCGCGCTTTAAGAACACCATTATACATGTTTGTTATCAAGACTGCGAAAAATCATCGGTTGCTGTTCATTGTTGAGCGTAAGTTCAATTTCGACAATACCAAAATTATTTTCATCTCAATCATATCAGCTCCTCTTGATGCCCTTGGAGTCTAGTTTTATTATATGCTGATGGCCGGGATAACCTCTTTGGCACCTAACGGGATGCACGCTGTCAAATCTGTCGAGTCTCAAAGTCTTCCATGTTCCCATAACAAATCATACCTCTCGGGGTACTGATCTAGGAGTTTCCTTGTCTTCTGAATTGGTTCAAAATTACAAGGCATTAGTAGTCGTGAACCCAAAATTGGGTCGGTTTTTCAACGACGGTTATAAAAAAAAATATGAATGCTGAGACCCTTGTAAACGATACTAGTTCCTCCCCTCCATTGGTAAGCATTAATGTATTTTACATGTTTTGTGGAAACACTAATGTAAAATGAGCGATATACAGCATAGTGTAACTAATTAGTGGCATAAGATTAATTGCTACCATTGAAAAATGAATAGCTATTCACGTACGCTGTCTGGATGAAAGTCATCAGATAACAACGGTGCAACATGGTAATGGGAAGAAAAGTGATTGATCAGTTTTTTTAAAAAGGTACCGCACCACTGCATTGTTTAAACTTAAAATGTGTAATTATAGGCGATCGCAACGTTCGAATACTCCATCTGGTGAGAAGATCGGTTCCATGCCTTTGGCCCTTCCATCTCCTCTTTTTCAGTTGTATAGGAATGTACTACGATATATTTCCTTTTCTTAATATTTTTCGTACTTGATCGTTAAAAATATTTTTTAATATTTCCATGATGCTTTCTTTTAGAACTATGTTCAATGTAGTTTTCAGTTCCATATAGTTTTCTAACTTAAAAGTTTTTAACCTATTTGAAAATCGAGATCGAAACTAACGTACTTCCTTCTTCCACGACTCTCCACACGCTAATGGTGAAAGCATGCGAAGCGTTGCCATAGGTAGAGAGTTCTGCTCTTCGCCACCTGTTGTCCATTTCGATCACCAATAGCTTAATCTTTAGAAAGTTATTAAAATCAACGAATAATTTTTGCATTTTCTTCTGAACCCAAGCAAAATAGCATTGAAATTACTTTTCTGGTGTTAAAAAATTAATTTAAATTTTTGTAAAGCTGTAGCTTTTCTTTATCCTTAATATTTAGCACATTTTCATAATAAGCATACATCGTAACCTATATATGACCGCTGTTGAACAGCCGACCCAGTTCTGGATTTACGGCTACTAATGTTCAACTCCGTAGTCTTGTCATTTTGAACCCAATTCAGAAGACAAGGAAATTCCTGGATCAAGTATTGGAAGAAATTTTCCTTCGTGGAGGACTTTTTGATGCAACTAACTCGCATTTGAGTTACATGAAGAAGAAAACGATGAAAACTTTCCATGGTTAGCCTGACGGCAAGGGGACTCTAACCCGTGATCCGTCTACCACTAACGATATTTCACGTCAGCACTGTCACTGGTGCGAGCTGGGTGCAGAATTCGTATTGACCAGCCATCGGTGGGATTCGAACCTCATTGGAAGGTGAACGCTCTATCCCCTGAGCCACCACGGCTCAAAAAACGTCATCTAACAATTGAATAAAAATAGCATATCATTTGCTTTAAACAAAGAATAAATATTTCAAATAATGATAGAGGCTTTAAAAAGCAGTTTTAAAGCAATTGCCTGAAGGATCAATTCATACTAAAGAGGTTGTTTTGCTAAAACAAAATTACGGTACTAAATTTCCTATTTCTTGATTAAATACTGTAAGTAATACATTTTTCAAGATGAACTCACCTCGTCTTGAGTGACTAGTTCCACAACAATGGGGCATATCATGCCCGATAGTGTTCCGAATCCGTTTGAAATTCCCATCAGGATACTTGCGTAACGAGGAGCAATGTCTAGATGGTTGACATTGAAACCTGTTGGAAAACAAATAGGTTTTTAATACACTTTAAGAAGACGATACTGGGTTGAAATTTATCTATTTTGTTTATTTATTTCGTGTGGAGTTTTTGTGTACATTTTTTTTTTAAATCTTCAATATCCTGTCATAACTGATAATGTTTCTGTTCTCACAACCATTCTGGTTGCTAGAATAAGAAGTTAACTGCTTCCCGGGTGGATCCTAGAATAGCCCACACCATGGCGATTTTTCAAAATTTTCGCCAAACTAGGTTTCCGGAAGATTTTTCGGGGATATTATTTTGTACGTCCGATCACACCACCAAAATTCTTTAACCTGATTGGTTATTTGATATGTATCGTTAGAAAAGAGGTAAAAGGGTTTATTTTTTCGCCATTTATGCTTCTGATTTCAAATTTTTATTTTTTGTTCTATCTTATTTTTATTACTATTATCTTACTTTTTATGCTGTTAAAAAATACTTTAATAAATTTCTAATAATTTAAATTTTTGATTCCAAAATCAACATTGATTCCAGCAATAATAGCCAACTTGGCAAGATTTCAAAAAGTCGCCAAGAGGTGAGATATTCTAGGATTTTACCCTGCTTGCCTTTTGAGGTAGAACTTGAAGGTTTCATTTTTTTTTTCAATTTTGGCATGGCTACTTGAGTTTCTATATATATTTCTTATTTTGATAAAAAGTAAATATCCCCCCCTCCAAAAAACAAATTCGCATTTAAATGCATCAAGTCTAGAAATTAAAATTATTAAAAAAATCTTAGTTCTCTGAGTTAGCAGCTGGTTGTTCAGCTTAAAAGTCAGACTAACCAAGTAAGTTTTACATTGAGGAATATGTTTTAACTGTAATTATTCATATGTGAGTTTGGTTTTTAATTTTAAGGTTTTTCGTATTTTCAAAGTTACTATAATAGCACCGAAAAAAGGTTTGAAATCACCTATAAACTAAAATTAGGTAATCAAGTTCCAAAAAAAACAAAACGATTCTAACTGTGGATTTTTCTAATTCTTAATAAGAAAAACTTGGCGACAATTGCGCTTTTCATTATCAAAGAATGTTTATCACTAGCCACATAAAAGGGCCGGATAATTAGCCATAGGTAAAAGGGCCGGATAAATTAATTTGATTTCTTTTGACACCATAAAGAGTTGCGCGTTTTATTTTATAACCAACGTTGAACAGCTGACCCAAATTTAGGTTTAAGACTACTAATGTTCAACTCCGTAACCTTGTCATTTTGAACCCAATCCAGAAGACAAGGGAGCTCCTGGATCAAGTATTGGGAGAAATTTACCTTCGTGGAGGACTTTTCGATGCAACTAACCAGCATTTGCGTTACATAGAGAGGAAGACCACGAAAGCCTCCCATGGTTAGCCTGACAGCAAAGGGACTCTAATCAATGATCCGTCTGCATCTGAGGATATTTTACATCAGCTCTGTGGTTGGTGCGAGCCGGGTGCGGAATTCGTATCGACCAGCCATCGCTGGGATTAAAAACCGGTTCACTTCATTGGTAAGCGAATGTTCTATCCCCTGAGCCATTGCGGCTCAGAGTTGCTTAATTGTACAATTCCTGGCCAAGTTATTAGACGAACTAAGAGATTCTATGCAAAATATTAGTTATCAGGTGATACTATACAGCTTTATTGTTTTTGCGCGGCTGATACCAGTTTGCGCTTGTTCACGTTCGTATTTCAATTGGTTAACATTGAAATACAATACGTTAAGAAAAATTCAAATAGGAAGTATATAAAAAATCTCCTGAATAAAAACCCATCTCATGTATGTTTTAATATAAAAAAGTATGTAATTATTAAAAATCTACCGTGTGTCTAGTAATTTGATCTAATTATTATAATATACTAATATAATACCTGATAAAATAAATATTCTATGTTTATATAATATATCGTCTAATTTATCCAGTCGTCGAATTTATATTATACATCGTCTAAATTAACCCATTGATACACGAACGTAAACCAGTGCAAACCGGTTTCAGTCGCGTAAAAACAATAAAGCTGTATAATATCACCTGATAATTAGGATTTTACATAGAATCCTATAGTGCGTCGAATATAAAGCTGTATAATATCAGCAATAAAGCTGTATAATATCACCTGATAATTAGGATTTTACATAGAATCCTATAGTGCGTCGAATATAAAGCTGTATAATATCAGCAATAAAGCTGTATAATATCACCTGATAATTAGGATTTTACATAGAATCCTATAGTGCGTCGAATATAAAGCTGTATAATATCAGCAATAAAGCTGTATAATATCACCTGATAATTAGGATTTTACATAGAATCTTACAGTACGTCGAATAATTAGTCCAGGAAGTGTACATTTAATACACAAGATCCGTTTTCTTAATGGATGAATATTCCCATTACAATGTCATTATAAGTTTGCAGGTAACAGCGCGATGCACATTTACTGAACGTATACCCGCGAAGAACTACTCAACTCTCCCTCACGTTTTAAACGGAATTCTGCGTTCTATACTTTTTAGAACTGACATAGTGAAGTGCTTTCATTAGTTATAGCAAAAAAGTGGTTGTTGTTACCTGATATTGCAAATCCACTGAAACCTACTGCCAAAACCAGAGCAATAGTTGCAGTAAGAGCACTTCTTGTATAGGCTACGACTATCATGAAAGTTGCCTCTAATCCAAAACCTATTGAAACAAAAAATAATTATTGCAAAATATTCTGATAATTGTTTCACAATACAAGGCCTTATCATGAAGTATGTTTAAGGAATCCAATAACGTACATTAATACCAATTCAAAAATGCTATAAATATTTTTCTAGTAGACTTGTTGAAAACGATTCTTGTCTGACTGAAAGGAAAACCTATGAACTTTTGGTGGTGATAGAAGTTTATTACAAAAGTGTTGCACCCTACGTTTTTCGTATTCGGTCTGACAAAGAAGATTTTCTTTATCTTTTACATCTACTTCAAAAAACGTAGTCCTTGAAATTTTATTATCGTCCCTGTAAATTATAATTTTTCATGTAAAAGCAAAATATGTTTTGGCTGTGAACTTATAAGGTTCCTAAAAATGACTGACGTTTTGAAAATTCAAACAAAGTAAAATATGAGCTGATTTATGCTGAGGAAATCTATTTATTCTCACCTAGTTTCACAATTAGTTACAACTAGCTCCAACAGATGACGCCTCGGACTGGACAACAATATTCAATCTGATGTAACTTCTAAAATTGAACTTGAATTTTTACACGTTATAAAAAATGGTGTATACATGGACCCAGTTCCAGAACTGTTAGCCAAGCCATATAAAATGTCTTTTTAATATCTAATTATTTTCAACATTCTGATATTACCAGGAAAGAGACTTTTATTCGGGACTGTGGAGTCTTAAGGTGGAATTTCCTCATCTCCTATTCCACTTGGTTAATAATTATAAGAAGAAACTGTACTGTTACCTCTAAAAATGTTTTTGAGCTTATGAAAATTAGTGAGACAAATAACTATTTTGTGAACAAAAATATTATATTGTAGCAATCACAAATTAAATTTATAACATTAGAACGCATTCGAGCACATGTTTTATCGAACTGTTGAAAAATTCTAAAACAAAGCTAGATTATTTGAAAAGTTAATTAAAAAGATATACAAATGAATTCTATGTGTCACAGAATCTCTTTGTGATAACATGTGTTTATAAGTGATGGCCAACTCTTTTTCGCATATTGGTGTTGTAAAACTTCAACATTTTGTTTTCAAAGTTTGTTTCTTCAACTGTTACCTATGTTAAAATGTAATTTTAGGTAAAATGTACTTTTACTATAGGTTACTGTATATATATATATATATATATATATATATATATATATATATATATAACCGTTAAAATGAGGAAATTGGAAGTCAATATTCTGTATTACAACATGGCCCTATATCTCCTCTTAATATTGACCCATAATATTCAAACTGAACCACGTATTATATAACCGGGGGTACTAGTGTACCCTGTAATCATGTGCATGCTAATGTTATCATGCATATTGAAATATAGATTTTCTTAGTAATTAATATTTACCGAAAAAAAGTTTTATAGTTGGAGTTGAGCTATACTTCCTAGAAGAAAGAAGACTTCTTTAGTAGTCCGAAAGTAATGACCATTATCCCCCACTGCGCAGATTAGTTGTCCGAACGTAGTGACATCCTTCTTACCTCCACCTTGCTGTTTATGTTCGTCGGACTACTAAATTGATCCTTCTCTCTTCTTTGAGGTGTTGCTCGACAAAAAGACTGCAACTAGCGCACCGTCGTTGAACAGCCGACCCAATTTTTGGGTATACGACTACTAATGTTCAACTACGTAGCCTTGTAATTTTGAACCCAATCCGAAAGACAAGGGAACTCCTGGATCAGGTATTTTGAGAAATTTGCCTTTGTGGAGGATTTTTTGATGGAACTACACATTTGCGTTACATGGAGAGGCAGACCACGAGTACCTCCTACTATTAGCCTACCGGCAAAGGGACTCTAATCCACGATCCGTCTACCACTGAGGATATTTCACGTCAGCACTGTGGTCGGTGCAAGCCGGATGCGGAATTCTCATCGTCCAGTCATCGCTGGGATTCGAATCCGGTTCTCCTGATTGGAAGGCGAACGCTCTGTCCCCTGAACCATGGCGGCTCAACCACCCTGCTATGAAATACAAAGAGAATAGAGAAACACTTACCACCACAATTAAAAATTTTTCTAACGGCTGTTGTTGTCAAGATTTCTCTTCTTCGCAGTGTGTCCGCTAGATGACCACCTACTGGAACTATCATGGTCATCACGAGATGGGGTAGAGCTCCCAACACACCTGACTGTCACAATAGAACACATTTTTTTTATTTATTAACAATAAGTTATTTTTAACAAGAGTAGGAAACAAAATATTAGCCTTAAGAAATTTTGATCAGATTTTCACGATGTCGGTCCGATTTCAAATATGCTTATTAATTAGAGCTAATCATCAATTAACAGGCTGTGTAGAGTTTTTAAAAAGTGCTTAAAGGTGTTTATTTTCTATTTCCATTTTTAAAAGGCCTTAAAGGTACTTTTTTCATGGGGTGTTATTAAAAAGTGCTTCATTTTCACTCTTTGAAAATGAGATATTTTTGTTCTTTTCCATGTTGATTTTCGCCACGTATTATGGAAAAGCGTACTTTTCACATTGTTCTGTTTAACGCTTTCACAATTCATTCAACCACAATCTATTTCGGCGTACCGTCTGCCCATAGCGTATGAAGGCGCCAACCCTTTTACATGTTTGATGAAATACTTGCGAGTTAACATGTGCGTCGACAGAGCTGGGTTCGGTGAGATTATTGCACTCGCATGCGCAACTCTGCTGCATTTTGCAAGTTTATCTCGATTTCAGGTTTCATTTTCCACCCTCTGATATCGAACCGAAAAATCTCTCGATCATTTTATAATGGCTAATACAATCAAGAAAAAGAGTTCTTTTTCAGAAACTAGTTATTTAATCATGATCATCTAAAGTCTTTGAAAATTATTTTGCATTTTGTTAATGTATATGGTTCTTAAAAAAATTTTTTGCGTGCTTAAAAAGTGGTTATTTTTTGTTAAAAAATCTGGCTACGCACCCTGATTAAGTTATAGAATTAGAATAAAATATAAGGGAGGAGTAGCTATCGAACTAAAAATTATAGTTCTAAATAGTTAAGTCAAAGGTTTGAGAACTTAAATATTAATTTCACCTTTTGGGGTATTTCGTTACATCTCCTGAACTTTTCGAATGAGTCGATATTTTTTTCACACAATTGTAAAATTGAATACAAAAAAAAATATTTTATTGCTACACATAAATTCTCTTAAAAATTTAAGGTTTCTTAACGATATTCTGGCGCCCTCATCACTAAAGATTTTTTTTTTTTTTATCTCCGGAAATCTATCTCATCTAATATATATAATTCTCTTACGTGGCTCCCAAATTTTGGATGTATTTCTTTTCCGTCGGTGGCAACGTTTGCTTTGTTTTGTTTACGTTACTATTTCTCTTACACGGCGAATCGACAAATGATTGCAGCTGAAAATGTCCCATACCAAATCTAGCTGAGGTGGCTCAAAATATAACGCTTTTAAAAACGGAAACTTAAATAACCAGAGAGCATCAGCTGCGGCAATCTCATACTATTAAGCTAGGTAGAAGTGAGTAGTCTTTGTCGATAGATCTCTATTTTAGTATTTTGTCGAAAACGCTTTTTTTCACGAATTTATACATTACGAATTTATGTGACGATTTTTGATTTATATCACGAATTATACTATAGCACATTTCTAATAGGTTTAACGAATTACATGTCATTTATAGTTAAATAAATTTCAATCTCGTTTTGGACAAGTTCTAATCTAAATAATGTATAAGTAAATAGTTTATGATTTTGGAGTACATGCATCAAGTGACAGTTGCTGCGAAATACAGTCAGACCTCTATTTAACGAGGTCGCTAAATCCCGATAGTAAGTTCGTTATATGGAACATTCGTTAAATACAAAATCATCTTTTGAAACACAAAACAGGTTCTAAATTCATAAACACTAGACATAATTAAAATAGCAATTGCAAACACTTTTATCATGTATCTACTATTTATTTTATAAATCTTAACGATAAGAGAATGGAGCAAAGCATTATCCAGTATATGCTACATACATTTTCAACTAAAAAAAGGTAAATTTATGCATAAAATTATAACTGCATTTATTATAAAAATAATTTTAAACATATATTACCACATGCATTCATAAGTTTAATGACTACTGATAAAATCCGTTCATTTTGTCACAGTTTTTTGCTTGAAATGCAAACAAAGAATAAGGAAAGGGATTTTACTGCTTTCTCTAAAAGTTAAATGGCTACGAAAAAAAATCCAAGGTCATTTCAACCCATCAAATGGGTTAACAAGCTTAAAATGTTTTGAAATATTTTGGGAAATACTGAAAGTGAATCTCAAAGAAAAGTTCGTTCAATAGAAAATTCACTTCGCTATTTGGAAGTTATTTTACGAAGAAATTTCCAAAAAGTTCTTGGTACCTCGAAAAAAAAAATCGCAAAATAGAGAAATTCGCAAAATGGAAGTTCGTTAAATAGAAATCCGACTGTAGTTACAGTGTCCTTTTAAGTACTAGTCTACATTATTAATTTTTAACCCTGTTTGTCTCCATTACTAACCCATAAAATCTCAGTCTACATTATTACTTTATACATTATTTAAATTATTTACTCTTTAGCTCTAGTCTGCATTATTAGTGAATTACCCTTGTTCTGAAAGTCTCGGTCTACATTATTAGTCTATAACCCTATATTTTTTCATTATCAACGCCTAAGTTTCTATAACATCTAAAAGTTTCTCCAACTTTGGAAGTAATACGACTCATTTACGCAATTAGTTCCATCTCAAGTTTCAGTCGACATTATTAGCCTCAATCCTTAAGTGTCGCCATCTTAAGAGACAATTATAAACTGAAAAAAAAGAGAAGGATAATTTACCTGATCAATGTCGAAGTGGAAGACCTGCTTGAGATAAGTCGGCTGGGATAATAGTAACATATAGAATGTCCAACTTCGGCAGAAATTGGCGACAACGATTGCATAGACTGGCATGGAAGTAAATATACTTTTCCAAGGAGTTGTTCTTAACTGGAAGTTAAAAAAGACAATATCATGAGGAAATAGAACAGATATCAAGTTAAACTTTAATTTGCTGAAATTTTTGTTTGAATACCTTACTCGTCGGTAGTAAACTGACCGAATTTCTAATCTGACTGGGAGATAATAAAAATTTTAATGAAAATAGCGTGGTCAGATAACAGTCCTGTAAGTGGGGTGAACCGAATTGTTGCAAATCTTTGAGCGGTGAAGTAGATTACCAATATTAAGAAGTATGTAAAATGCTTAAATTGATGTCTTCTTTTGCTTCAATAGACTAAATGTTGTCAAAACTTGACTGAAAACGCTTAAGTATATGGAATCCGATACATTTATTTTGTATATCGCTCATTTGGTGAAACAATGACGTAACTGCAAAATCAACCTAAATAGAGTAATTATCAGTCCTAACCTAAATAGAGTAATTTGTTTCACCAAATTATATACTATTAAGAGATATATACTATATAATAGTATATGAACGATATACTATTATATAATATCATTTGGTGAAACAATGACGTAACTGCAATATCAACCTAAATAGAGTAATTATCAGTTACGTCATTGTTTCACCAAATGAGAGATGTATTTCTTATTTTATATAACCGCTGTTAAACTTCCGACCCAATTTTTTGGGCTTACGACTTATAATGTTCAACCTTGAAATGTTGTAACTACTAATGTAGCTTTGTTATTTTGAACCCAATCCAGAAGACAAGGAAACTCCTGGATCAAGTATTGGACGAACTTTTCATGGAACTAACCCGCATTTGCGTTACATGGAGAGAAAAACCACGAAAACTTTCCATGGTTAGCCTGACGGCAAAGGGACTCTAACCCTTGATCCGTCTACCACCGAGGATATTTCACGTCAGCATTGTGGCCTGTGCAAGCCTGATGCGGAATTCGCTGGGATTCGAACCTAATGATATTTTTTTCTTCCGAGAGTAACGATCTTTTGAGGCGAAGGAAAAGAGCATTCCCGCCCCCCGAATAAATAGTAGCAAAAAAAATAAAAAAAACAGTAGAAAAGGTAATTTTACTTTTACCCATTACTAAGAAGTGAAATAAATAGTATAAATATAATATTGAAATTACTGATTTTTATTCTAAACATTTAGTTGATAAACTTGCAGTATCGCGAAAAAGCAGACAAGATACCAATTTTGTTCCCTTTACAAAATAATCCGTTAATTGGGCAAATAATAATAAGTTACAGTTTTTTAACACACATTTTTGTTAAAAAATTTAATTTATATATACTTTGATCAATACATATTTTTTAATATACTTTCGGTCCATCCTAATAACCAGTTAGTTGACATTCAGAAATCTGCATTTGCAAAGTGAAAGAAATGGTTGGATCGGAGCCCAGATGGCAAAATAAGGTTCATCTTCACTCAACAAAAACCTTTGAATGTAAACCTAAAAAAGGTTGTTATACGGTTTACGTGTAAACCTTGTAACTTTAAAGCGATATCTGTGACAATCTGCTCTATTCTACGCACATTACCCTCATCCAAAACATTGGAAAAACAACCTTCTATATAAAAACCTTAAATTGAGGTTTGATAAGGGTTTTCAAGAGTGAAGAAATCCTTTAATAAAGCTAGTATCAAGATGAAAGTAATCTTAAACCTAGGTAATTATAAGGTTTTTTTTCGCGAAGTCTTGCATGCTCGGCTATAATCCACCTTGTCATGAAATTTTAATGGACAATGCAATTTGATCCTATCACTAGTGTGACGTCAGCTAAAACGTCATTTTAGACCTAAGTGACGATACTTTTTAAAAATGCTTTAAAAAATAATTTTTAATCCTTTTAGGATGAAAGGTTAGAAACTGCAATATTTTTGCTTTATTGAAAAAAGGTTTTTAGTACTAACATTTTCGTGACTATAAAAATGAAATTCCGTCACATGCTTTCTGTGAAGAGTACTTACCGTAGGAAGGGTGCTGGAAACTTTTCCTATGCTGTTCTCGATGTAAATAAGCTCTGCTTGAGTGATGGTCGGGTGTGTAGAGGGTCTCTCAAAGGACAGCCACATCCAGAATACGTACCAGATTATCCCAAAAGCGCCTTACGGAATAAATAATTAAAATTTTAACAATCAAGTAGAAAAATAATATCAACAAATTGTAATTGAATATTAATACTATTATAAATAAAACTAACCAATATATCTGCAACTGAAACCTAGACCTGCTTTCCTGGGCAATTTTCAATAGTTACCTTTTTTTTTTGTAGGATTTTTCACTGTTTGCAAATACCACAACGACTTAGCATGTGTCTTCGAAGCTACTATTTACTTATGTATACACTGTTAAAAATTCCGTGCCATGCTGCACCAAAAATTGGTATTCAATTGCTGGCTACATAAAAATGGATCTCAATTTTACCATATTTTGATATTTTCTCTAGCTACATATATCGGTAGGAGGTTGCACTAAAAGCAGATGTTTTGAAGAAACAAAACACCTGCTATCATTCTTTCTTTTATAAAAGCAGAAGATGGTTACACCATTATTAGGTATTTTTAAAGCGTACAAATGCCGGCCAAGGTTGCTATTTACCGCAACAAAACTATTTGCCTTAAGTATGTTATTTTGTGACATACCTCTAACCGTTTTATACCATCAACCGAACTTAAAAAGGCAAAATGAAAGAAATGAACTTTAATGAAGGCAAATAAAACTACTTAAATAAGTTGGTGCTTGAAACAACATGCATGAGTCTTCCCGAGACTGAGTTGTAAGGCAAACATGGCGTCGTAAACAAATATCGTTCAATTTACAGTCACCGTCAAAATTTTGTGTCTTTTACCAAATTTTGGTGTCATTAGTTGCAACAGGAAGTATTTTTCGGTCATACTTCACAATTTATGGTGTAACTAAAATAAAATGATCTTTCATTTAACTAAACTTTGGGATAGTGAGAAACCTTTCACCAAATACTGGTTAAAGATTCACCGAGTTTTTTTTTTTTTACAGTGAGATCTTTTTTGATCTTGTACTGTTAAAATGGCCGATAAATTCAATAAAGAACATGAAGTGGTAGCACAAATATTAATTCATCGATTAAATTTAATTAATTAATTTTAGTTTTATAAGGGAAAAAATCGTCATTATTTAATAAAAAGTAACTAAAATAAATTTTTTTTTGACTTAAGTAGGAATTGACTTTAAGTTTATATTTTTTATATTTCTTGTTCTAACATTCAATTATTTAAAAAAAAACATTACGTTATTACTAATCAATAACTAGAGATATTACTTAAAAACAATTTTAAACTAAATATCAATGCATAGTTATTACCAGATATGACGAGAAAAAAAACATTCGTTGATAAAAAAAATTCACCAAATAATTTTTATGGAACGACATTTCATAAAACAAAAAGCTCTTACCATAAAAGTAGAAACATGCTTGCCAGCCTATTAGTTCTGTTAAGAAACCTGACAAAGGCATTCCAACTACTGCACCGGCGTATGACCCTACATTTCAAATACAATAAAATCATCATTTGTATGTGAAAATACATTAAAAGTCCTTTATAAACGACAGTTCTCAAAGGCAAATGGAATTGTCGTTCATTCAAGCTTGTCGTTAAAAGCAAATACAAATATTTAATGTTAAAAGAGCTAAATAAAAAACTAAAATAAAGGTTGGTAGGTATTTTTTTAATGACCTGCACAATGGGCTATTGGCGGTGGTCTGGAAACCATCCCTGAGGATGATCCGAAGACAAGCCATCACAATTTTGATCCTCTGCAGAGAGGATGGCTGCTCCGCTTTGGTAACCCGACGACCTGCGCGCGAAGTCGAGTACTTTACGGTAGAACAGTTTAATGAGGACCCATACCGCGCTCCCTCGGTCCCTATGTAAGCTGTTCAAAGTGGTCACCCACTCGCTTACTGATCACAGCCAGTGATGCTGGTGTTACTGGGAATCGACCAGTCCACTGCGGGACGATATCCTCTTGGATTTTGGAATACACAACTTTTGGACACAATTCTGCACACAACTATAAAATACGTTTATCCAAAGATAATTCCATGTAAAATATAACTTTTTGTTAATATTTATTGTTTTATTTAATAAGTCGAAATTTTTTTAAATTGTAAGGTATGCGCTTTTTACATAATTTTAAGGGATATAATTTAACATGACAAAATACAAAATTTAAGCGAAATCAGTAGGAAGAAATTAAATCTGAGAAATTGAATTTTAAAAATATGGCTTCTTCCAAAATTCGATTTCTCAGGAGCAATTCGACCGATTTTCTTCACATTTTGTATTTTGTCTTTTAAAATTACACCAGTTAAAATTATGTAAATAATTGCATGCCTTACAATTCAAAACTTTTTCGCCCATTATTAAATATAACAATAGAAAATAATAAATATTTGCTAAAAGTTGTATTTTTAATGGAATTATCTTTGGATAAACGAATTTTATAGTTGTGTGCAAAACATGTTTTAATTCGATTAAAAAGCTCTCGAGACATGGCGAAATACGTAAAAAATAAAATTAATATTAAGGAATCCAAACTTTGGACCGCTTTTTTGACCAAACTATGAGGATCATATTTCCCATATTGCGGCTAACCCCTATATTTAGGGGTTCAGGAAATCGAATTCGTCGAAAAAGAGGTATGTTCATTCAGAGATTTCGTAACTTACAATATCGTCTGCACTAAATAATTAGCATACTTAAAGTCACCCATTTCGAACCATTAAAATTGAGTTCTAGAACGTTAAGTTCCGATCATTAGATCAAAAGTTATTCAGGGTGGTCCGCTTTTTGTTTGCTAATGTCATATTTTAGTGTCATAAGGGATGCTTGCAACAAGGAAATGGGCTCTCCTAAGAATGTCAAGGACTCTTTGTTCTTTTACTATGTGATGGTGGCTACCACAATCTCCAGATTTAAACACTATTGAGCATTTTAAGGATGCAGTTGAAAAAGTGTTTCGACATCTATGAGGATCATTCAAATGAAACCTGGTCAGTCCGTCTAACTTTGCATTAGACGTAATGGGGGGCCATGTAACTGCGTATATGGTGGCACCATCTATTGGTAGAGAAACTGACTCAAATCGCAACGTTTGACGTTGCATAGCGACAGTATGGTTGTACGCAGAAGAGAAGATGATCACACAAGTTATCGTCCATACACGGCCAATGCGATGAAGACGACATTGCAGTAGTTTCGGTGGGGAACGCTGGAACATTCACCATACAGTCCAGATCTTTCACCGTGTGACTTTCATGTTTTTGGACCTCCAAAACAAGCTATTCGCGGACATCGATTCACAACGGATGACGAAGTGTGTGACTGGGTCCAGGCCTGGATCCGACAGAAGCCTACTAGCTTCTTCAAAGGTGTCGCAATGGGATAAATGTGCCAACAGTTTTGGCTACTACTTTTGAGTATGTGTACTGTGTATAACTGCATTTGTGAGTTAATAAAATCGTTACATTACACTAGTGACCAGGTTTCATTTGAATGCCCTCATATATCCAAAACCATCTGGTCTTATACTATTAGGAAATGATATTCAAATGTCATAAATAACATATTTACGCCTCGTAGAACATTTACCACGAACATAGGGGTGATCAAACGAAATTGAAGGGGTAAGCTGACACTCAGTCTATATTTCTATTCAAACAACATTTTCTTTAGTTTCTTAATTTTCTTTTACTATGAGTTACATTTCGAGAGGAAAATTTTGTGTGGAGACTACTAAAAACTTCACAATTTATCTGTTCTACCTCTTAACAGGATTAAAAAGAAAATTGATTCAGTTATCTATAATTGGAAGGTAAAGAAGGTTTACCGCAAAACGCCAGAGTGGCTAACCGACTCCTCTCCATTGGTGGAGCCCAGTGTCTCCAGATGCCATGACAAGCAGGATATGTTACTCCCTGAAACAAACACACATTATATATATATATATATATATATATATATATATATATATATATATATATATATATATATATATATATATATATATATATATATATATATATATATATGTAAATAAATACAAAAAGGTCAAAAAGAAAAAAAACACAAAGAAAATTAAGAACGTACCTTGCGCACATCCATTTTCTGGCCCATCCTTGGTAACTAACAAATCACACGCACTTCAGTACTGCAGTAAGAACGCACTATAAACAAAATCCCTCTATTTACGCTTTTACCTCAATTTGCGCTTTTGCGAAAATATTTTAAATCATTCTAGAAAAAATTCCTATTCATGTAAGTTCATTTTAATTCGCTACTTCGCTTTATTTTCTGTTCTTACGAGATATTTTTATTTGATGCCTTATACTTTATTTGTCGTAAATTTTTTGTAAATTTTTTTGAGTGCTCTTCACACTAATGTATCGATATATTTTGCTTTGGCTATATTGATACAATATTAGAATGCACTCCTTTTTGCGGATATAATCGTATGAGCTGATGAAAAGATTATATATTTTTTACCGGATTTTTATAAATTTTTTTCTTTCCGGATTTTTATTATTATTATTATTTTTCTTCATTCTGTAATTTTTCATTATTCTGTAATTTTTTCCATGGTTTTCTCTACATTTTGAACTTATATATATATATAGCACAATAAATAAGCTACAAGTATATAGAACTCATAAAATAAGCTCAAAATGCAGAGAAAACATGGAAAAAAATTTGCAGAATAATGGAAAAAAGGAAGAAGAAAATTATTTAAAAAAATAAATAAATAATAAAAATCCGGAAAAAAGATATAATCTCTTCAACAGCTCAAGCGATTATATCCGGTAAAAGGAGTGCTTTCTAATATTGCATCAATAAAGCCGAAGCAAAATATATCAATACAATAGTGTGAGGAGCACTCACAATTTTTTTTTTAAAACAAAATATAATAGAACACATTAAGTAATGAATATTACTTAAGAAACAGAAAATAAAATGTAAAGGGAAAAACAAAACATAGCATAAAACGAAATCTATAAAGTGAGTGGCGAATTCAAATGAACTTACATGAACGAGAAAATATTCAAGAATGATTTAAAATATTTTCGTAATGAGATTCCCAGATTTCAAAATATGAAAACAGAAGCGCAAATTGAGGTAAAACCGCAAATAGAGGGATTTTATATTATAGCGCGTTCTTACTGAAATACGTTTGATTTGTTAGTTACCAAGGATGGGCCTGAAGATGGATGTGAGCAATGTAATATTATACAGGATAATTTAAAGAAGCTAATAATTAATAAGGTTGATATTTAATTATACAATTTTAATGATTTTAGAAATCTACTTTTATTTAAGAAAAAGAGAGAGAAACATGAATTGCCTGTTTTGCACACATTTTATGCCACGGATTTGCACGTGGTAAAAATTATATAAATTAACAAAAAAGTGTTTAGTGAGTTTATTTGCAATAACATATAATTAACTCAATAATTTTCAATAGAATTTAATTACTTTAGTTGGTATCCATTGTTTTTTTTAAATCAAATTTTGAAAGAGTTTGTCGATTTGTTTTTTAGATAAATAAACAATCTCTTTGAAACTGATTTCAAAATCTCAGCAACAAAGGGAGATAGATGAATGAAACCAACGGTAAGTTATGAAAGCTGTAAAAATTCTATTCAGAAATTTTTGAATTTAGTTACAAAAGTTGCCATTAGATAGCGCATCGAGTCACCAATGACCAGAGTGAACTGTTCTAGCATTAAAATGCAAAGGGAGGTTTTTGTACCAAATTAGGTTTTTCAAACCATGTATTCTATTAATCAATAACGTGTGTTTCTGATATTGGAACATAGCAGGTTAGATTATAGTCCTACGGCAGTTGTTTTCTTTTCAAGAACTCTGCACAGCGCCATTTATTGACAAATTTTGAAACTAAATTCCAAAATTTCTGCAGAAAAATTTTATAGCCTTCACAATAGAAATGCCGTTTGTTTCTATTCCTTTATCTCCCTTTGTTGCTGAGATTGTTATTTTTGAAATTAGTTAGTCCTTTCTGGACACTCTGCGCTTACAGCCCTCAAAGTTATTTTATGTGTCAACCTTTGCAATGCTGTAATCCAGTTTCTGTTCCAGCTGAATTGGATGTTAGTACTTCAAGACCAAATATACCCACACATGTGACCTATGACGTCAGCTGGTCCTTTGTAAGTAAAATGGCGCGTTGAAGTTGAGCTAAGCTTTCCACATAGGTTAAAATCTTAATTAAAGTTAATTAAATACATGGCCGCATCGCACATTGCATTTGTTGAAATATAATTCTTTCTCGTCTAACGTCTTTCATTCAACTTATATTTATTATTTGTTTATGTATTTTATTGTAATCATTATATATTTTTATTTTGCGTATCTGGCAACTTCGATACATAATTAGTTTGATTATGTTCTACATTGCTTCATGCCTGTCTTTGTTTTGAGCAGAAATATAAAGTGAAAGAATTGAAATCTTTGTGAAAGAATATAGAATGTGTCACTTGAGAGAATTGATACTTGACGGGCTTGTCTTATTTGAAATAGAATGGAAAGAATAGTTGCTAACGTAAACAAATGCCACGTTTCAACAACCAATCAGAATCGAGATTAGCTTTTTCTCTTGTGTTAAATTTTACTAACATGTTAGTAGCCAAATACGGACAATCATTATTCTTTTACAAAAATAAGGAAAAAATATATTAAGAACGATCATCAAACATGTAAAACAACATTCTATGCAAAACTAGATAAATTAAAAGAAATGCTAAATAAGGAGGAACTAGTTTATTATTTATAATTACTGCCTGAGTATATATGATGATCAGCCCTTTAATATATATATTTAATATATATATCTTTTCTAAAAAGTTACAAGTTTCATGAAACAAAAAAGTTTGCAAAGTTTGACGAAATACTAGTGAGTAAAAGAGAGTGACAAACATCAAGACCAGTTTGAATGCATGATGAAACATTGGTTTACTTCTCGAATTCTCTCTGTTTTTTTTTCCGTCAGTCAAATAGGTTTTGATATTTTAGTCTTGAAATCTTCACCAGTGATTCGTTAAATTACGATTTGCTTGAGTATTAATTTGAAACACCTAATATGTTGATTATTTTGATTTTATTTTATCAACCGTCGTTGGTCGGCTGACCCAAATTTTAATGTTTACGACTGCTAATGTTCAACTATGTAGACTTGTAATTCTGAACCCAATCCAGAAGACAAGGGAACTTCTGGATCTGGGTGAAATTGGCCTCGGTGGAGGACTTTTTGATAGAACTAACCCGCATTTCGGTTACGCGGTGAGGAAAACCTCCCGCGGTTAGCCTGACGGCAAGGGGACTTTAACCCCCATGATTCGTCTACCACTGAGGATATTTTACGTCAGCACTGTGGTCGGTGCAAGGTGGATGTGGAATTCGAATCGACCAGTAATCGCTGGGATTCGAACCCGGTTCACATCATTAGAAGGTGAACTCTCTATCTCCTGAGCCCTCACGGCTCTTTGATAAGGACTTTTTTATTTTATTTCATATCTTTTTTATTATCGTAAGTTGAACAGCCGACCCAAAGAGTTTATGACTACCAATGTTCTACGGCGTAGCCTTGTAATTTTTGAACCCAATCCAGAAGACAAGATAATTCCTGGATCGGTACCCCCAGAGGTATTGATTATGGGAACATGAAGGACTTGGCGACTCGACAGATTTAACGCGCGACAGTCACCATTTACTACACGGAGAGTTTTCGGCCTGCGAGGATCGAACCCACAACTTCCTGGACATGGGCCCAGTGCCCTACCAACCAGGCTATCCCGGCCCCAGCCCTCAAGGATTGTAGCAAAGATTTGCATTAATACAGAACATTCTATATATGATCTGATTAGCTGTGATTTTTTTTTGTTTATTTATTTATTTTTTTGCAGCATTGGCTGAACAAAAAATCGTTTTTACTTCACAAATTATTTCAAGCTTTTGCGTAACAAAATAAATTCTTGACACAGGCATATATATTAGAAATGAGCTCTAACTTTTACTTTACAACCACTGTTACAATATAAATTGCAGCCATTCGAAACAAACGCCAACTCATTGCCTCACAAAAGATACACTATACGCCATATATTTCGCCAAAGAACAATGTTAAAGGACTTCATTCTCCTTTTCATCGTAAGGATGGGGGGGGGGAAGGGGGCATCGCCAAGGGAGGAACAATCTCGAAACTCCGGAAGTAAAGAAGTAATCATATACATAGAGGAAGGAAGTTCCATAGAGATTGTCTGATGACAAAGCTTTTATACAGCGAGTCTAGACAATATAATGTAGTCTCTATTGTTCTTTATGGAAATCGAATAGCAACGGTTAAAAGTGATAGTGTTATAAATATTGACTTGGAATTCAGAATTTAATCTAAATAATTAAATGAGAACTTTGTTTCATACAGTCTCTGCCCAAACTATTAGACGCACTGTGAGATTCGATGCAAAATCTTAATTATCACGTGAGACTACACAGCCTTATTGTTTTTAAGCGGCTGGAACCGGTTTGCCTTTGTTTATGTTCGTGAATATCAATTGGTTAATATTGTAATGCAATACGTTAAAAATAAATACAAATAAGAAGTATATGAAAAATCTCGATTTTAAATCCATTACAAGTTTGTTTAAATATAAAAGTATTGCTTATAAATTCGTGCAAACAGAATTAAAATGACAAACAAGTGTTTCTTTGGACTAAGAAAGCAATTAAGATCAAGCCTAATCAGTCGAAAAACTAAAATTAAAATTTGTAAGACTCTTATTCTAGCTGTATTGCTCTATGCAAGTGAAACATGGACACTAAACGCAGACACTCACTCAGCGTACTCTAGGTGTTTTCGAAAGGAAAATCCTGAGAAATATTTTTGGCCCAGAACAGGAAAGAGGCTGCTGGCGAATCATATACAACTTTGAATTATATAGACTCTATGGACAGCCACAGATAGTGCAGGTCATCCGAAGCAACAGAATAAGATGACTTGGCCATATTCGGAGAGGTCCAGAAAATAATGCAGTCCGAATCGCCACCTTTAAAAATCCTTCGGGCTAGACGAAGACCTTCTACTAGATCTCTGGATGACACTGCTAAAGATCTAAAAGTATTTAAGATAAACAACTGGAGAAAAGTCGCCATGGACAGGAGGCGTTGGAGGTTACGTGTGGTTGAGGCAGCTAAGGCCTGTAAGGGGCTGTTGTGCTGAAGAAGAAGAAGAATATAATACCTAATATAATAAATATTCTATATTTATATAATATATCGTCCGATTTATCCAATCCTCGAATTTATATTATATATCGTCTGTTTTAACCAATTGATACAAGAACGTATAAATAAGTGCAAACCGGTTTCAGTCGCATAAAAACAATAAAGCTGTATAGTATCACCTAATAATTAAGATTTTACATAGATTCTTATAGTGTGTTCAATAATTTCGTCAGGGACTGTAGCTCGTTAGTTGAATCGTGCTTTTCGGTGCTCCTAAAAAAGGAATTTGGCGAAGGTCCTGATTTTTAAAGTAATAAGTATAAATTTTTGTTTAAATAAGATTAGTTTTTAATAATCAATTTGTTCGTTAAAATTTTGAAGCTTCTAAAAAAAGGGAAGATGTTTGGAACTCTCATTAAAAAAAGAAGAAAAAAATTAGATTTTGTGAACCGATTTTAATTAAAAAGTTTTAGTTCATCGAACAATGAAATATATATAATTTCACCCTTTTCTTAGAGAATTACCTTTAAAAAAAGGATAAAAGTATATCTATTTTGCTAACCGATTTAAAAATTTTAAGTTCTGAAGTTTCTTAAAGAAAAGGAATGTATGTAAAAAAAGAGCTGAAATTTTTTTATTTTATTGAAACATTTTAAAATTTAAAATTTTCTTAAAAATGGAATATCTTTAGTGTACTATTTCTAAAAAAACGTAGAAAAATTTATTTTCTCTTTTATTAACCAAAGAAGAATTTTATTTTATTTTATAGAGAGTTAGAGAGAAACATAAGTAGAGATAAGTAGAAGATAAGAGAATAGGAGAGAGAAGATGAGTAGAGACGAAATTTTTTTAATCGTGTAAGTAATAAGGAACTAACGGAAAACATATTTTAAAAAATCCTTATTTTGCTTGAAATATTTCCTAATGCAATTATTATTATAATTTTTTTTTGCCTTGTTGCATACGAAAACCCTCTAATTTTTTTTTTTGACATATTTCTGCGCTATCTATTATTATAAAAATAACGATAAAAAAACAGCATTAAATCACTATTTTTTAAATGTCGTACAAAATCAATTTTCGCCTGCTTGTAAGATGCAAATTACCATGCTTAACAAAAGCTGAAAAAATAGCTTTAGCATCTTTTCAAGTGCAGTGCCTTTGTATTTAACTTTTTTAATTTTCTTCTTAACTAAAAAAGACTTCAAGCTAAGAAAAAATGGACTCGTTAATTTTTTCTTCTTAGTTCAAAAATTAGCTGAATTATAATAGCATTAAAAAAAACTATAAAACTTGTTTATCCAAAGATAATTCAATACAAAATATAACTTTTTGTACGCACTTATTGTTTTATTTAATAATAGTCGGAAAAATTTTAAATTGTAAGGTTGAAAATTTTTTACATAATTTTAAAGGATAAAATTTTATGTGACAAAATGCAAAATTTGAGCGAAATCAGTCGAATAACTCCTGAGATATCGAATTTTAAAAACAAGGCTTCTTTCAAATTCAGGAACAATTCGACCGATTTTGTTCAAGTTTTGTATATTTAACTTTCTAAGCAAAAAAGAGGATTTTAAGATAAGAAGAAAAAAATGGACACTTTCATTTTTTATTCTTAGTTCAAAAGTTAGATGAATTAATAGCATTAAAAAAAAGAATTAAGTTTCGAGGAATTTTGTTATCTTCCGTTACCATAGCAACTTAGATGATCACTTACTTCAGAACGTGTACCCGGAAGCTTAGGTTCCTGTAGTAAGTGGGCGAGAACACCAGATAGGCGTAAATTTCGACGGCCAACGAATCAGGAACAGTCTTACATATTTCACGAAATTCTTTTATTGTCAATCAATGTGATTGGGTAGAAATATGTGTTTTATAGCTTATTCTCTCAATTTGAATGGAATAATTTTATAAAGAAATAAACTTCAAGATTTTGGCATCATTTTTCTAATTGTCTGCTTTTGACTTAAAAATTTTTTTTAAAAAAAAGTTGTGATCGCCTTATTACTATCACTGGATACCCATGGGTCAATTGCTTTTTCTTTCTGTATTGACTCCGTTAAACGCCTCAACATTTCAAATCACAGGTTGCAAAAACTGTCTCAATGGATGTTTGTCGTCGGATTGAACTGCCTATGTACGTGTTTCAAGACGTCACAAAACACTTTTCCATCTTCATCATTCATATTTATATTGAAATCACCGTCGAGCCAGTCATTATAAGTCAATAATAAAAAGAATGTAAAAATACTTTAAATTATTATTATTATGTAAATACATTGAAAATGCCTGCTAGAGAAAAGAAAAAGAAAAACAGCAGCGGTCGCCTTAGCAACGCATGCAATTACGACGCATGCGCACTGTTTACTATTTCTATTGAACACAGTTGAAAAGTGTGAGGACGCAATCAAATCAAATCCAAACCAAGATTTTTGGATTTTGCCAATGGCTAAAAACATTGACTGAAATATCAATTGGGTATTTGCACTTCGGGAAGAAGAAGACCAAATATATCCATACATATAACCTATGACGTCAGCGTTTGCTGATCGTCAATTAAAAAAAAATGGCGTGTCAAAGTTGAGCTCAATTTTTCCACATGCGTTAAAATGTTAATTAAAGTGAACTTAATTAAATACAGGGTCACTTACAGGCATCCCATTTAATGGGTATATTTTACGAGAACATTTTATGTGAAGATTAACTTCACGTAAATTACGTACACTATTTCACTTCCGATGATCCAACGATTGCCTAAATATAAGTCTCAATTCAAATACTATTGTCTTAGTCATATAAATAATAATATGCTTTTAATTGGGTTCTCACAGCTCGAGAAGAAGTGAAGTGATCAAGCTAAACCACGTGATTTATATTAGATTTAATTGGATGCCTGAACTGCCATTAGATATCTGCTATTTTTATTTATTTATTAAATTTTTTTTGCGGGTCTAGGCACCTGTTATCATTACAGATTTAGGCATCAATTAATGTTCAAAGTTTCGGCACTAGTTATTTTTACAAGTTCACATAAATAAATCTAACATCACTATCATTGGTAATAGTATGGTAAAGTAATGAAATCAATATAATGATAATTAGTATGAAATAACACTAGACTAAATATGAATAATGAGAAAAAAAAACTTACCTCGACCAATCCTTGAAGTACTCTAACTACTATAACTAATCCAGGACCAACTCTTGCTGCTCCCGGCAACAACATGTTCAAACACGATGAAACAGCAATGGCTGTGCCGAATACCCTGTAACAAAGAAGAAAATGTCTCAGGAAAAAAAAAACTTCCCCATATTATAAGCCATCACAATTTTGATCCTCTGCAGAGGGGATGGCACACCCGCTTCGGTAACCCGACTACCTGCAAGCGAAGTCGAGCACTTTACGGTAGAACAGTAGGACCCATACCACACACCCTCGGTTCCTTTGCAAACTAATCCAAGTGGTCACCCACTCAGTTCTATTGGAAATGTAAAGCTGTGATCATTCGACAGCTTCAATGAATACAAATAATTATTTAAAGCAAACTTTTACTTTTCGTACTAATTTTGCTAAAATACCCAAAATTTTAAATAGATACCAAAAATTTAAGTAGGAAGTTGTCGATGGTAACAGAAATTTTTTTTTTTAAATTTAACACAGAATAGGAAATTAAACCTGCGGTACTAATTATGTGTTAATAGAATAAAACATTTTGTGACCTTTTAACTGAATGATTTTCAGTTTGAATGTCATACGCAAGAAACAAATAGCGATTACAGTTGTTGTTGTTGTCGTATGTCATTGTGACAAGTGGTGCGATTGTTCTTGTTTTCCAGTGGCGCCATCTATTGCCCAGAATTTGACTTCTCACACACCCATTCATACATCCATTCATTCATCCACAGATCGTAATTTTGACCTGAATCAGAGAACGATCCATCTCCAATTCAGTGCCCTTAGAGGTATTGATTTGCTATGGGAACATAGAGGACATTGTGACCAGACAGATTTAACGTGCACCAGTCACCATTTACTACAAGGGGAATCTTCGGCTGTCTGGATTCGAACTCCCGTTCTCACGAACGAGAGTCCAGCTCACTGCCAACTGGGCTAAGATCGGTGAGTCAACCCTCTCCAATTAAGAGGAGATCATTTAAGTTGGACAGTACAAAGAGGATTAATTGAATGAACAAACCTGTTAGCTGGGTACATTGTAGCAAGGAATCCACCAGGAATTTGGGTGATCAGGTATCCCCAGAAGAATGATGAATCTATAACACCTAATGTACCGGCTGACCAGTTGAATTCTGGTTTCTAAAAGAAAGAGTGGAAATTAAAACAAATGCATTAACATGTGGCGTTAACTATCACTACGATTATTAAATATCAACTCACTACTATATGAGACATGCTAACTTGATTCCACCTAGAAGTACCTCTTAATAGTTGAAGGTTGGCATTGTCTAATGATCTAGCCCCCACATTGGTGACTAACGGACGTGATTACGACTACTTCGATTGATGGTCGCCATAGAACAGTTGACTTGCTATTTGTGACTGCCTCATGGTCCTCCTCGCGCTGTTGCTTCTCAGTCTCATTTATACACAACGGGTCCTACACACACTCTACTGCTAATAGCAACACAGGAATGACCACAAACACAACCATGAACTTAATACAGCTCTCATGGCTAAAGCTCAAAACTCGGTGACCATAATCCAGCTCTCCCGTTCTTTCACAAATACGGCAATTAAGTGGTATCCGTTCACCGAATAGATGAACGGAAGATAGATGACTTTTGATAGATGAAGTTTGGCATTGTCTAATGGACTTTCCCCACAAACATAACTAATAAATATTCTTTGTTTCTTACTATATATAAAATTCTAATGTCGCCGTTTTCTTTTGTTTTCGGTACATTTTTATTAGCAGGAAAATCACATGGTAGGATCTAGTTTTCCTACGTTAATTTTCATAACTGTTTGGTTGTCACCAGCATAAAATTTATATAATTCGTAAAGGTATTGCATCCGTAATTTAAAGGTATTTACCTTCACTGTTGTTATTACGTTTTTGTTTTTGTTTGTTTTCCAAATTAAGAGTTTAAGAGGATTGTCTTTATCATTATTACTGTTAGGATAACGTATTTCTACGTTGCATTTTAAGATAAAGTTATTCAAATCAGTGTCTGATCGTATTAACCGTTTAACAATTATTATTCGTAGGTGCAAAATACATTATATACTATTATGAATTGCGATTAAAAAAAATCCGTTAAATGATTTAGAACTTAACTTTCAACTTCATGCACAAAAATTGCATTTTAAATATACATTCGTTTGTTTGGTAAGAAAAAATATTAAATTACAGTTGTGAACTGTCCAAATTTGTTATAACAGTATACTACGTTTAATTTTAAATGTTATTTCAAAAACTGGTTACTTAGAAAAATTATTTATGTTCACCAATAAATCTTAATAGTCTCATAAGGGAGGGAAATATTTTTAAGTGGAGGCACAAGTGTTCTTTTTTTTTTTTTTAGTAGGTACATATATTTTTAGTTGAATAATTTCAACTGATTCAAGCCAAGAAACAGCAATTGCGAAGCAATCATCGGGGTTGATGAGCGTCAGCAGACAGGGGACTTAGCCCCGTAGTTCAAAAATAAAAGCGTTCAGTAATATAATTGATAAATAAGCATATGCACGATATTCTAACGGATTTTAAAACTTTTAGGTTAAGAAAATGGTTAGGGTTCTTGTAACAAATTCATGTGATAGAGCATACATTTTTATATTCCTAAGTTTCTGCTTTTAGTTCAAAAACTCTTTGGTAGATGGAGCTGCAAGTAATAAATTTGTAATTTAAAGAAAAGCAATTAAAAATAACATCACTAGTTTTCAAAATCTTTCAATGAAAGAAAACTTTAAGAAAGTTATTTAAGAAGTATCTGTTAGAAGCCTCAACCATATGTTTTAGTGGGCAGACGAAGAACTTGCAGAGACCGATAAAACTTGCGAGACTGATAACCGAGAGGTCAATAAAACTTGCAAAGCCACCTGTCGGGCTCTGCAAGAGCGAATCTCAGGTACTGTAGGAAGGATAATTTATGCCCATTTCTTATAAGTTTTCAGCAAAAATTGTTATTATAATATCATTTGTTATCCCGTTATAATTTCTAAAAAAATCAGTCTAATTTAGAACAAGCCGTAAGAATCCTCTACATAGCATAATAATGATTACTATGACATGTATTGCTTAATGATTACTATGACTCTGTAATTAAAAATTCTATTCATTACTGCAGTCTTCAATGCAGTTACATATTTGAAGAGCGTAGTAAAGAAACATAATACATGAAAATATGTTTTAATAAACCTAAATAATGTAAACTAATGATTATTTAATAAACCAATAAACAAATAAAGTAAAAAAAATAGAAAAATTTAATGGGAAAAATTTCTATATTTTGACTACCATAAAATGGTCACGATTAACAGCATAGAATGGTTTTAATTAATATTGATAAGTTGAACTCACACAAGCAAGTTTTGCTTAAACTAAAAACATAAAATTCCCAAGAAGCGCAACAAATAATAATAGAAATAAAATTTTTAAATATGTCGGTTTATAGGCTTCAGTTTTGAGCATGATTATATATCGTTGATTAATGTAAACCAATGATTATTTAATAAATCAACAAACACAAAGGAAGTTTTTAAAAAATTAATGGGAAAAATTTCTTTATTTTGGTGGTGGTCACGATTAACAGCATAGAATGGATTTTATTTAGTTTGATAAGTTGAACTCATACGAGTTTTGCTTAAACTAAAAAAGTAAAATTCCTGAGAAATAAAAGAGGAAATTTAATTTTTAATTGTGTCGGTTTATATGCTTCAGTTTTAAGCATGATTATATATCGTTGATTAATGTAAACCAGTGGTTCCCAACCTTTTGTGGACCATCGCCCCCCTCTTGGGGTTGACTGACACTTATCGCCCCTTTCTCTTTTTGCTCAAAAAAATATTCATTGTTGCTTGTGAGCAACCAAACACTGAAAATATGCTATGTTATTTGATTTAAATTGTAATGCAAATAGGGAGGCACATTTATCCTGTCATTTTTAATAATTAAAAAAAATTGTGCATCTTTTTTTTTTCAAAAAGAAATGATATTTAAAACGGAACAATCAGAACAAAAGTACATTTTTTTAAAATTCATATTTTAATGTAATCAAGAAAAAGTTAAAACGTTAACAACTAAAATTTGAGAAAAAAAAAATGAAGAGGGAGAAAGTACATTTTTACCACTTCAATGACTGCCCTGTGCTTGATGTATTTCAAGTTAAAGCTTGAATGCCAAGTTTTATGCTCGTCAGATTTAAACGCGGTTCTTCTTTGAAGCAAATGTCCAACCTATCTCCTTGATTTGTGAGCAGGTGGAAGACAGAACTAAATCCTCTCTCCACTAAATAGGTTGACGGGAACGAGATGAGAAGCAGCTCAGTTTGTTTCCACAATTGTGGATAAGTGTCCATAAGCTTTACCCAAGCTAACTCGTAACCGTATTTTTTAAAGACGACTTTAGCCTCACCGTCATACTTCAAATCTTAAAACTCAGTCTACTAAGAGGAAGTGAGCTTATCCACAACTTCAAAAGAGAAAGGATCGAAAATCCAATCCGGAATTTCTAATTTCATCAAATCTTTAAATCTTGATTCCATAACTGATAAAGGTGATCAGTAAAAATTAAGATTTTATTTTCGAGAATCTCGATATCTGCCATTGAACACTTTTTAACAGTTGAAAAGCATTAGCTCTTTGCGACCAATGTTTGACTTGTAGATATCAAACTTGGCGATGAATGAAGATATGATTCCCTTAGCCTTGATAATGTTCATTTTATTTCCTTGAAGTTTTACGTTGATTTCATTCATTTTTTCAAAACTATGAGTGAGGTACGCAGTTTTCAACTTGCGTTGCTTCAAACTCTCACTTAAAACAGGATCAGTGGTGTCGAGAAACTCGGTAACCGAAACCAGCAATTCGAAGAAACTGCTCAGTTTCCTTTTGAAAGCCATCTCACAGCTGTATGTAGGAGCAGGAATTCGAAATTTAATTAAAAATTAATTAATTCAACTCAAATTTACCTTCTTTCAGAAATTTGATGAGTTTTGATTCGACGTCGGCGGCCATCTCATCAATACGCCTGGAAACAGTATTATTGCTCAGAGGAACAGAGTGACTTATCAGATTTCCGCCTGTAATACCAAAACGTATGACGAAAACGATCCTGCAATTGATTTTTTTTTAATTTTTAACTATCATAATTCTTTGTCTACACCAAAACCATAGGTTTCATATATATTTTCAATTTCAATCTCAAATAGCTTTTATTATTAATATTATTAGCAATTTTTATCTTTTGAATACTCGTCGCCCCCCTAAGGATTATCGCCCCCTTGAGAAGCTCTATCGCCCCCTTTGGGGCAATCGCCCCCAGGTTGGGAACCACTGATGTAAACCAATAATTATTTAATAAATCAACAAACACAAATGAAGTTTTAAAAAAAATAATGGGAAAAATTTCTTTATTTTGGTGGTGGTCACGATTAACAGCATAGAATGGATTTTATTTATTTTGATAAGTTGAACTCATACGGGTTTTGCTTAAAATAAAAAAGTAAAATTCCTGAAAAATAATAGTAGAAATTTAATTTTTAATTGTGTCGGTTTATATCCTTCAGCTTTGAGCATGATTATATATCGTTGATTAATGCTGTTTTACTTATTTACCCCGTTAGGGCTATTCAGCTAGTTACTCATACTTTAATATAAGATGAACATCAGATTAAATTCCAGCTGAAGCAATAAAAAAAGTTCCATCCAACTAACACATTATTGTAACAGTTTTCGACTAAAAGAAACTTAGTATATAGTAATTTAATAATGAAACAATAGATGGCGCAGGTTATTTTAGGGGACCTCTCTCAGTTTTGTTTCCAACATCAAATCTTCCCTCACAGAAATCATCCCATTGCTTTTAGATTTATTTATTTTATTTTATTCCACAACAATCATATATTTTCATCAAGACTGTTTTTATCCCCAACAAGATCCCCCCCCCCAGTTTCTCCCCTTCCCCATCTTGATCTGGCTTTATCCCTAATGCACTTTAGATTATCGCGTATTCGAAGAGAAAATAAATGCATTACTCGAAAAAAGGGGAAGAAAAAAAAGTCCCTCTTGTCTGGCTCCCAAAAGACTTAAAATGGAATAGCGGCAATGACTGATCTATTGGATGTTGTTGTGTATTGGGATTAAGTCAGTAAGTTGCTTTTCATAATGTGGGATCAGTCAAAGAAAAATTCTATTACTCAATCAGTTTTTTTTTAAAAATTTTATTAGTTGAGTAAGTTTATGAATTTTTTTTTTAAAAGAATAGTCATATTTAAACGTAATAATGTAAATGTAGATATAGGTAAATAAATAATAATAGAGGCGTTTTATTTTTCATTACTTAGAGGTAATGTACTTATAAAATTTTCTTTCTTCCTTTAAAGCTTATTATTTTTTTTCCTTTTATTTAGAGAGTAATATTTAGAGAAAAAAAATCGGATTAAAAAAGTTTAGGGGCTATCGATAAAATGTAATTTTTTTTTGTGCACTTAACTTTGAGAACTTAAATAGAGTAAATCTCAATTAAAGGATGCTAACAAACTGGAATTTAAGTTGAATAGTTACAAAAAACAGAGAAATAAGATTAAAAAAGATTAAGAATGATCAGCAAAATTATCTTGAGTTTACTTATTTTTGATAATTTTGTTTGAATTAATTTTCATTAAAGATTATTTACAATAGGAATGATATTGGAATGTAAAGAGAATATTTGCAAAAACACAAAATAGGATTAAAAAAATGTTTACGAACGATAAACGAACGAGTTATCTTTAGTATACTTGTATGTGATTATTTCGTTTGAATAAATTTTCATAAAGGAATTTTCAACTAAATACAAATGAGGATAAATAAAGAAAAACAATGAAAAATAAAGAAAAACAATGAAAAAAAAAGAAAAATGAATGAGAAATATTTTCTTCATTTTTCATCGTTTTTCTTCATTTATTCCCTTGGTTTCAATTTCCTTTTGGAATTTCAGCTGCATTGTGCGTTTTTCCACTGGAAGTGTAATTTCTAATTGCTTTAATTATTTTGATTTCTTTTCTTATTACAAATGAGGATCTTATTTTGAAAACCAATTCAATTATTGTTGCTGAATGTGGTTCTTGTCTTTTAGCCAAAAAATAATTTGAAAATTGTTTACGAAAATTTCAGAAACGTTTTCATAAATCTTTTATTTTTTTGAGAAAAACACTTTTTTTAATGAATACTTTACATTGTTGTAGTCCCCTATAGTCGTTACTTTCTGCATTCATTGTTAAGCAATTTTTATAGAGGTTAATATTCATGATATAATTTCTTAGTAATTATAATAAATTGAGATATAAATCACTGAAGTGTTTTAAATAATGTTTGTTTCTCCCATTTTCCTTAGTTAAATTCGGAAACATCAAATGTTATTTTCAAAATCCATTTCTTTTTCATGTCAAGGCTATCAATTTCTTATTGTATCTGTCTCTCTTGATGTTTCAAACATTTTTCTTTCAAGTTCTTCAGCCAAGTTGGCGCCGAAATTTGGGGAGTGCAGACATTTTTGGATCAATAGGTCATACAAATGGCTCCTTCATCCTTCACAAACTTTCGCCAAGACAGTTTGATTGATCAAAAGAGTAAACCTCTATTTATACTTAACTTTCTCGTTAAGAAAACGAAAAAGGAAACAATTTTTTTTGATAGTCTTTAAGATGCTAATAAAGTAGTAGAATAGGCGTAAAATTTCTACAACTTCATATTTAAGTTTAATAAAGTTGTGTGTGTATTTTAAAAAAAGCTTTGTTAAATTGTTATTTTTTATTTTTTTTGATTCCATAAAAAGAATGCGGATACCCTTCATAAGTTGAGAGACAAAAATTTTATTTTATTTTATTTTATAACCGTCGTTGAACAGCAGTCCGAATTTTTCAGTTTAAGTCTAACAATGTTCAACTCCGTAGCCTTGTAATTTTGAACCCAATCCAGAAGACAAGGGAACTCCTGGATCAAGTATTGGGAGAAATTTGTCATCGTGGAGGACTTTTTGATGGAACTAACCAGCATTTGCTTTACATGGAGAGGAAAACCACGAGAACCTCCCACGGTTTGACTGACAGCAAGGGCACTTTAATCCATGATCCGTAAGTCTACCACAGAGGATATTTTACGTCAGCACTGTGGTCGGTGTGTGCTGGGTGCGGAATTTGAATCAACCAGCAATCGCTGGGATTGAACTCGGGTCACCTCATTGGGAAGCGAGCTCTCTATCCCCTGAGTCCCCACGGCTTTGGGATTGATATATATTTAAATTTTGAAATTATTTCGGCTTATTTGATAAAATTATTTAGAATTTTAAACTTTTTTTTTTACCGCCATCTATTAGAAACAATTAAAAATTATGCTACCAAATGATTTTTTTAAATATATTTTATTTATAAAATAAATTTTGTAATATTGACTGCAAAAAGAAAGATATAATTGTTGATTCATAAATGTCTGAAAGAGCCATAAAATGTTTGGGAAAACATAAAGAAATAAGTTATGTACATGCTGTGATATGCATTAGAGGGGCGCCTAAAATTGGCACACTAACTTTATTTAAGATTACTTATTGGCAACACAAATTGAAAGTAGTAAAAAAAAAAAAGTACCATCAACACTGAAAAATTACGAAATTAGTGGTAAGTAAAGCCCTGCATACGTAGATTAACCTTTTGCTTGCGGTGTTCCATGTTGTACCATCACATGTGGTCCACATGTTGTATCAGCCGTAAATAATAGGTTAAGTAGCGACGTATTGGTGACAGCAATTTTCTTGTGACAGCAATTTTCTATGTTCTATTCTTAAACGCCACTTTTTTACTCATTAATATTTTCGTACTCTTAAAGATAATTTAAATATTTATAATTTATTCTTTTAACTCTTTTGCTCTCTCTGAAATTATCACATTATTATCAGTGTTCAATGAGTGGTATGATTTCGGGTTTAAATCATTACGGACATTATTATCAGTGTTCAAAGAAAAAGTGTTTTTCTCCAATAGTTTACCAATACAGTCAACCCCGCTTAAAGGAATACCATCGGTTTCAGTCAAATCTATGCTATTAAGCGGGTAATTCAATTAAAAGGGGAGTGCTATATTCAATCTTAAATTTTGAATTTTTGTGAAATTTTGCTTTTTAATGGTATTTAATGCGTAGTATAGCGTTTTGATCAAATAAACTCAGTTTTATGATCAATAAATAATTATAATTAAAACTTTCTACCTTAGTATCATAAAAAAATATCATTTAGAGTTACATAAAAATTAATCAATGTTAGTGAATCATGTTGGAACTAAAATATTATTTGATCCCATCCGAAAAAGTCTTGACCTAAAAACAAATCACTCTATCCCTTTTTCACATACTAAATGATGTGCGAGTGAAGTAAGTCAAACAGGGGTAAAACACCCTTTGTTTACTCCAATGTATAACTGGCAGCAAGACTTGATTAATTTTTCAACTTAATCCCAAACACCTACTAATGAATGAGAAGTCCCTATTGAAATTACCATCTTGTATCTTTATCTTAAAAAGGAAAATTGTATTTTAGCTGGTGAAACATTTCTCGAAAATAAATATCTTTTTTTTTCATTTCAGTACCACTTCTTCATGCAATTAAGCGGGGGCAAAAAACAACAAATAATCGTTTAAACGGGGAAATTTGACATTAGTTTAATATAAAATGATTTGGTTTCATTAAATTTTATTCGTATAAGCGGGTTATTCGATTATCCGAGGGGCGATTAAGTGGGGACGACTGTACCAATAGTTATTTGGTCTTTTCCAATTAAAAAAATTGCTAAAACTTTATGTACAATTAATTAAATTTAAAATGATATTTTTATTAAAATTTTTCGATGCAAACAACAAAATCAAAAAAATATTTTGAAATTGCTGTTTCATTTTTAAAAGACTCAATTAAATAAAAATGTGTTTGTCAATTAAAATGTAAAAGTCATTATAAATATTAATCCTATAAATTCACTTGAATGGCAATAATATTTTCGAAAAAAATGTCCCATTTTTTCAATCTTATCTTTAATTGTATTATCTTATCATCATCTTATCTGTATTACAAAAATAAGAGTTTAAGCTATTTAGTTTATATAGATTCATTATGATCGAAATATATTATTTGTAAACGTAAATAAAAGTAAAAGTAAAGTAGCTCTAAAAATAAAGTTTAAACAGTTATTACCAGTAAATATTTTTTTTCTTCTAAAGAGCATATGACATAGTAAAACAAACTTATCTACTCTGATACTGTGACTTAGCCAACAAAAACAAGCCAATGTCGTAGGACTAGTGACTAGTTAAGTGTAGTTGAGAGCTTGTCCGCTAGAAAATAAAATTTCGAAAGACCTGATCTCACCCAGTCTTAACCCCATTCTCTCTATGTATTTCTACATTGTAAAAATGAGAAAAAGATACAATGAACACGATTTTGATTTAGAGTAAGAAAGTAATGTCAGGGATAGAATTCGATGAACGGATACCACTAGTTGCCGTATTTGTGAAAGACCGGGAGAGCTGTATTAAGTTCACTCGGAATTTGAGCACTTGTGGTGAGAGCTATATTAAGTTCACCGAGTTTTTGAACATTTGTCGTGAGAACTGTATTAAGTTCAAGATTGTGTGCGTGACCTCTCCTGTGTTGCTATTAGCAGTGGACTGTGTGCAGGATCCCGTTGTATGTAAATGAGACTGAGAAGCAACAGCGTGAGGAGGACGATGAAGTAGCCACGACTAGCAATAGATGGTTAAATGTGAACCATCCATCGAAGAAGGCGTAACTGCAGAGGTAGGCGATTTCATATCACGTACGCAGGTCAACAATATGGGGCGAGTAATTATCGACGATGACAACTTTCTTCTGTCTAAAGGTAGGTAAACTAACGAGTGAAGGAACACTTAGCTTCGCTTGCCTTTCAAAAAATCATATTAATTTCTAAATTCGTAATTATAGTTAAATGACAGTGTCAACATATTTGTTACTAATTGCAAATTATGTAAAAAAAATTGTAGAGAATTTATATAATATTGTTTTAAAGTTTTGGAGGTTCAAATAACAAGTAGTAAGAAGACCAAGTGAAGGAACAGCTCTTACCAGTGAATGAACACCCAGTAAAGGAACACTTAATTTTGGTTATTTTTTAATGCTCTTTATGAATTTATAAGTCATACAAATATTTAAAAACAAGCCTATTCTTGAAATTATAACATATAAATACTTGGAAATGTTAATTTTCTTTTTAATCATGAATTGGAAATTAAAGTGTCAACATATTAACACATACTGTTCATTCACTGGGAAATCTATGGCCAGTAAAGGAACATGCCTGTTCCCTCACTCGTTAGAAGTTATTTTCTGTATTTTTAACATTCTTTTGATGCGGAACATCACCAAAGGTACAAGAAAATCAGAGTTTATCTTTTACTTTCATTAACTTAGAAAAAAAATCAGTAAAGGAACACTTGTTCCTTCACTGGTTTTTCTTCGTTTGGTGATCCAGTGAATAAACACCCCCTTATCTCAGTACTTTATTATGCTACGATGCTTGAAAAAAAAAATAAAACGTAACTTCAATAACTATATTTCGAAATCTCTTTTTCACAGTGAGAAAAATAAAACTATTACATGCAATTAATTACACTTCAAACATATAAATGCAAACAACCACCTTATAATTTTTTCAAAGAAACAAGGTGTTGCAGAGATAATAACAAATTCAAAAATTTTTCCAGAGAAGTCTATTCGACCAGGTAATCCAAAACATGGCTAGATGACTTCCTATTGTTTGACAGTAAGCTATTGTTACCAATCAATCTAAAGAAAAACCTTCAAATTCTAATTTTTAATCAATATATATGAAATGTTCCTTCACTGAGATCCTCAAAATAGTCATCCCTACCTCAAAATAGTCATCACGTCTTTTATATCTGGGAATTTAATAATCGTAGTGGTAGTTACAACATAACTATATCAACCAATTTCGATATCCTTCTCTTTGGAATAATTTAGAAGCTATTTATCGTTACTCGATATTAACATTAGTCATAGGGACTCTTAATTTTCAGTAAAAAATTTACTGGATGCTTTTTTCTTCCACCAAGCTCTTGAATGAATCAAGTTAGTACAGAGTGCGTAGATAAGTCTCTCAACAAAAAATAAGCACCTTTTAAGTACTTTTTAAGCACTCAAAAAATATTTGTAAGCACTGTATGCATTAACAAAATGCAAAATATATTTCAAGATCATCATAAAATAACTAGTTTCTGCCAAGAATTCTTTTCTTGATCATATTAGCCATTATAAAATGGATCGAGAGATGTTTTGGTTCGATATAAGAGGGTGGAACATGAAGCCTGAAATAGAAAATATCTTGCAAAATGCCGCAGAGTTGCACATGAGAGTGCAATAATCTTACCAAACCCAGTTCAGTAGACGCACATGTGGACTCGCAAGTATTTCATCAAACACGTAAAATGATTGGTGCTTTTATATGCTATGGACCGACAGTGGGCCGAAATAGATTGTGGTTGAAGGAATTGTGAAAACGATGAATAGAGCAATGTGAAAAGCACGCATTTGCGTAATATATACGCATTTGCATTGTCTGAAATAGAGAATATCTTGCAAAATGCAGCAGAGTTGCACATGAGAGTGTAATAATCTCACCGAACCTAGCTCAGTAGACGCACATGCGGACTCGCAAGTATTTCATCAAACATGTAAAATGATTGGTGCTTTCATACGCTATAGACCGACGGTGGGCCGACATGGATTTTGATTCAATGAATTGTGAAAATATTGGATAGAACAATGTGAAAAGCACTCTTTTGCTTAATCCGTGGCGAAAATCGACACGGTAAAGAAAAAAAAATCTCATTTCCGAAAAGGCAAAATTAAGCAATTTTAAAAACATCCCAAGAGAAAAGCACCTTTAAAGGCTTTTAAATAACCAAAATCGAAAATAAGCACCTTAAGTTACGCTCCATGTTAGAAAGGTATAAATGTGGAGTGGCACTTACAGGGTTTGACGTACTATTGGACACCATGGCCATGACGGCTACTCCCAAGTTACAACGAATGCCGAAACTTATGACAAATCCTAGTGAACAGAGACTGGCGACGAGGTACCGCTTGGACATATTCTTGCAGCAGGGACAGTTGGGTTCTGGGAAAAACGAGAAAGCCTTGCTTTGTTTGTGTTTCTGGTCTGGAAGCTCACCACCAAAGAAATCACCTGCTCCGAGTTCATCCTGCTTCATAAATCCTTTTTCGTCTTCTTGTTTCACGAACCTCCTGTCAAGAAACAATAATAAAAATATTTTAAGTTTCGATTTCATTTAAGTAGTTAATTTGTTGTCATACAAGTCAGTTGATTTGTGTTTTAGCATGCATTTTTATTTACAGTCCGTGCCCAAATTATTAGACGCACTGTAAGATTCTATGTAAAATCTTAATTACTAAATGATACTATACAACTTTATTGTTTTTACGAGACTGAAACCGGTTTGCACTTGTTTACGTTCGTGTATCAATTGGTTAATATTGTAATGCAATACCTTAAAAATAAATACAAATGGGAAGTGTATAAAAAAATCTCCTGAATAAAAACCCATTACATGTATGTTTAAATATAAAAGTAATGCCTATAAACTCGTGCACAACATGCAATTGTAAATACACTACAGTGCGTCTAATCATTTGGTCTAATTATACTAATATAGTGTCTGATATAATAAATATTCTATATTTATATAATATATGGTATAATTTATCCAATCGTCGAATTTATATTATATATTGTCTCATTTAACCAATTGATATTCGAACATAAACAAGTGCAAACCGGTTTCAGTCGCGTAAAAACAATGCGGCTGTATAATATCCCCTGATAAAGATTTTGCATAGAGTTTTATAGTGCGTCTATGAATTTGATCAGGTACTGTACATTCAAAACGATTAAAAGTTTATAATATACGAAATGTCTCAAAAATTTTACAAGATAGGAAACATGGGTAGGGGAGAGTGGGGTCAATTGTAACATTTTTTACTTAACTATTTTCAACTAACAAAAAAATCCAATATACAGTCAATTCGCTATAACTCGAAGTACGATAACTCGAATATTACTATAACTCGATTTTTTTATGAGGTCCCGACCCTTTTATCTTCTATTTCATGTTAATTATTCTCGATTACTCGAACTTTACTCCCTTTAACTCGATTTTTTTGGATCTTTTAAAGCAAAGAAAAAAAAAGCCTAGGAGCTGATATCTTGCCCCTTCCTTTGCAACACACACACAATGTCTTTCGCACTCTTCATGGAAAAGCTAAAGCTGTCCCTCTTGAAGTATGTGAACAATGGTTAAATGAAACGTTGCCAAATTTACTTAAAGGATACAGTTAAAATGATGTTTTCAATATTGATGAAATGGGTTTATTTTTTAAATGTCTTCCAAATAAGACTATGATATTTAAGGATGAAAACTGCTCATGGGGTAAAATGAGCTAGGAACGTTTGACTGTCCTAGTTGGAGGAAATGCGTCTGGGACAGAGAAATTGCCCTTAGTTGTTATTGGAAAATACCGAAATCCCCGATGTTTCAAGAATGTAAAAACGTATCCTTTGGATTACAAGTCTAACAAAAAGTTTTGGATGACATCAGTTTTATTTGAAGACTATTTAAGAAAATTGGATCGGAAATTCTTCGCTAAAAAAAGAAAAGTGATACTCTTTATGGATAAATGCACAACGCATAGTGATCTACCTAATTTGAAAGCAGTAAACTTGCAGTTTCTCCCGCCAAACACAACAGCAAAATTGCAGCCGATGGACCAGGGTATCATAAAGTGCTTCAAACAGTCTTATCGTAAATGGCTTGTCAGAAAAATGATCTTAAATATTGTAAGCATTTAGAAGATTTGTAATTAATAAGCATTAATTAAATAATCTGACAATATTTTGAAAGTCCAAAACCGAAACTAATGGTAAGTCGAACTTCCGATATGTCGAAGTTTTTCGTCAGTCCTATCAGATTCGAGTTATCGCGAATTCACTGTATTATTAGTATTAATTGACAGACGAGTAAAGTAGACTATCCTCTACTAGAAAAAAAAATAAATACCTAATTTTAAATGTTATTATATTAGTTATTAACAATTTTTGATAGTCGAGCACTTGTTACAATTGTCCCCACTTACGGGGTCAATTGTAACAGTTCATAAATTCAACTAAAACATAGTTAATTATACACAGTATCATAGTTGTGATATATTTCTTTATTGATCAAAATAGTAGTGATATTTTAGGAGTAAAAATAATAATGAGCAGAGACCTAAAGGGTTAAGCTTTTAACTTTAAGGGGTTAAATATTTTAATAAATGCTGTGAAAGGTGACAAATAAAATAATGCACATGCAACATAATATAAATGATATAGGAAACTATTGGTGGTTCTTAAAGACTTAAGTAATGGTTTGTAAACATAAGATTATTTATTTTCAGCTGTTACAATCGTCCCTTTACTTATTCTTACAATTGTCCCCTAGACGTCACTTCAGCTTCATTTGTTAAAAACAATGCTAGTTAATTAGCAAAACTAATCTTTTTTTTATTGAAATGTTAATTAAGGTGTCCACTTACATATTCGGTTACTAATTTTTATTTGTTTAAACAAAATGTGCCACCTAGGAACCAAATCTAGAACCTGACATTCGAAATTTTTGCTCTGTTACAATCGTACCCTGTTACAATTGACCCCACTCTCCCCTATTTAATTGAGGAAATTTTGCGCTATAAAAGAATAAAGTTAAGGAACGTGAAAAAAAGCACAAATTACACCACATGGACTATAGTTTCGATTTTGTAATCAGTGTTATAGAATAAAGGCGGTTCTTTTCCCCTTTTTGTTCTTTTATTTTGTGTTTGAACTCTGATAAAGGTTCTTCATTATAAAAGTGGAGCTTTAGCATGTTTTTTTTTGTAGTATTGTTAAAGTTACTATTTTCACTTTATTCTGGGTCCGGTTCATTTAATCAACAACCACTTCATCGACAAGCCATTTCATCGACAATGTTTCGACTATGTCCAAATTATATATTTAAAATATTTTTCATCACTCACTAAAGTCGTAATGGTAAAGTATTTTTTATACAACACAACGCAAAAAAGAGTAAAAATTTTCTTCTCTTTTGGAAATTTTTTTAACTCTGAACAATAACTCTGCGAAAATCTTTTTTGCTTTTTCTAATGAATTTGATGCCTTAAACCTTAACTGGTTTCCTGTTATAAATATATTTGAAAACCATCAATATTATTAAGCACACCTTTTAAATGTAACCATAAATGATCTAAACTTGCAATTTTGGAAATGTAACGATAAATGATCTAAACTTGCAATTTTAAAATGTAACCACTAAAATTAATTAAAAAAAATTTACTGTCATTTGTAACAATTATTTCGTAACAAAAAAATGGCAAAACTAAATGTGTTATTTTTTTAGATTATTTTATTTGAATATTTCAAAAGTGAAAAACCTCATAACCATTTTTTTCGCAGTTTAGGCTGAAAAGGTCACCCCGCCCTTTGAAAGCACTAATCAGGGTAAAATGTTCTAAAAATACACACATAGTAGCGTCAATGCCCTGTTAAGTAAAGAATTTTCATTTGGAACGAAATGATTGTTCGAAAAGTGGCATTTCGAAGGAAAAGTGGAACAATAAAAACCCACGTTTTTTTCTGGTTTAATCTATTATGATTATAATAATTTAACACTAAACATACCGACACTTAATCTATACCTATTTATACCATAGTTGATCAAATAACCGGACTTCATGTTTCTTGATTGAATGTATGAAATATGGATGTTAGGAAGGAAATAAACTAAAAACACTTCATTATAATTAAACAAAACTGTATATTGCCAATGTTTATGTATTACAAACGCAAAGAATAAGAATTTCAATTCATCGCTAAACGCATTTTTTACATATACAGGGTGTTTAAATTGTACATTTTCCGCAAACATACTTCTTCTAATTATTATTATTTCTATAATTCTCATGGTTATTCTTTTAATCGTAAGAATATATAAGAATTATAATTCTTATAATTACTCCTATAGTAAATATTATTTCCACTAAGAACTTGTGCAGTCTCGATTGTTTCGACATTCTTCTGGGTAAAAACTAACAGTGAGTTAGAAATGAAGTAAAGCTATCCAAATAAAATATAAGCTACTGACCAAAAAATTTAGTTTTTGTCACTTTTTCTGACACAAAAATGCTAATCTAAAATTTTAGGTACTTTCTTGAAATTTGAATTCACAGTTATTCTGATTGAACTCACTACGAAACAGTCTTTGCAGAAATGTGCAACTCATCGAATGCATTACGTTGAGCACGCATTACATCATAATTTCTGATGCAATAACCTTATAAGGCAATAAATTGTTCTCCCGGTCAAATGACCGGCAGTGGTAGAAATAGGTATACGACACGTATTATTCGAAACAAACAAAATACAAAAAATATTAATGGAATATTAACTGTATATAATAGTTAGAAAAAGTCATGAAGTCAAATGTACAAAAAACGATAAGATGATAAGCTCATTTTCGATGCAAAAGTTCTTAAACGGTTATTTGATCGGCTATGGTATGTTTAGTGTTAAGGCTTGAAGGACATTAAAAAGTTACTCAGCAATTTTTCCTATACGTTTGTTTTGTATACACTTTTTTATAAGCTAGAAATATCCTAACGAATCAGAAAAGAAAAATTAAACATACTGAAATTAATAAAATAAAAACTTTAAGAGTTAAGTTTTTCGATTCGGTTTAAATTTAATTTAGATTCTGACTTAGGAGAGCCATAATAAATCAAATTCAACTTATTTCTACTAATTCTTAAGCACTATAGCCGTTTACCGAAAAAGGCCGCGTGAGTTAGTTTATTTCATCAATATTCATTCAACTTATTTAGCCAGAAAAATGCTTCGTTTGAATTATTACATTTGCTTTTAATTATATAAATACCAAAACTTTGTTTCTCATTTATATATTTTCATAAATCTTTTTATAGCTGTTGTTGCACAGTGGAAAGTCAAGCACAAATGTTGGAATTAATGTCATATTCAAAATAAATAAATAAGAAGATAAAAAATGATAAGTGTGCAAAAAAGAAGCACAAGTAAGGATGACAGATTTTTTAAAAAAAAGCTTTCTTTTACCCCAGTTGATTAGATGGATTTTCTACATGTTTCCTACTTATAATTAAATATTCAAAGTATGACTTAGGTGTACGAAACAAAACTTAAGGAAGAGAACATGTTTTATTTGAACTATTATATATGTTGCTTTATTTGAACTAAAGAAAAAAATTTAAAGAAAAATAAAATAAATAAAAATGAGACAAATAAAAATAAAACAAATAAAAATCAAACAAATAAAAATAAAATAAAATAAATAAAAAAAAAACAAAAGAAACGAAATAGAAATTAAATAAATGAAATAAAATAAATAAAGGAACTAAAATAAGAAAGACAACATTAATAAAAAGTTTCGCAATTTTTTCGCCCTAAATCATTCACACGCTTTTTTTCCCCTTCCATATCAAATCGATTTCTCTGTATCAAATCGTATTCTCCGTACGATAGCCCCTGCTCCACTGAGCTTCTTTTCTGTGCAACCCTAACAAAAAACCCTGGTTTTTAATCCCAGAGTGACGGTTTTGTTAGATTGTTTTGATCTGTTCATTTCCTTCGTAATCAGAAACAAATCTTTTATGACATTCAGTTTAAAAAAGATTTTAAAAAGGATTTTCGTTTTAGAGTAAATATAGTTCCGATAATCTAAAAGATTTTTTTAGTAACTATTAAACTACTTTGTTTGTGACTAGAGAGTCGAAAAAAAATATACAAGGACACATGTGTCCCATTTGCGTCAAAAGGATTAAGGTATATGTCTCTTTTAAAGTTCATTTCCGCAAAATAGTTCATGTTTGCTTTGGTTTCACTAAAATTGTGTTTTGTTTTTTTCGTGCCTTTATTTTCCATAAATTTTTAAAAACTTATTACCTTGTGATGCCAAATAGGCATTACATATTACATAGCTTTTAAAATTTCTTTAAATTCTTAAACTTATTTCTTTACTTTCGGCTATGTTATCTTTTGATAAATCGCCAACCATGGATCTTTTCCTATGGGTCTTCCGTTGGAAACAATTCGCTTTACTTTTAATTTCAAATTATTGGCAATCGAACTGAGAGGCCAATGACCCCCAGTCCCAACCGTTGAACATTTATCTTCATAGAAATTTTTGATGTTAAGAGAATGATTCTCTTGATCTATCTGTGGGACTTTCTTTTCTTTTTTTTTTATAACTTTGAAATGTGGCCAAGTTCATTGTAATAAGATTTACATAAAAAATAAATTTTTCCTAAACGATTTTATGTATTTTTCTGGGATAACTATTTCTCGTTCAAACCAAAATCCAGATAAATCTCACACGGCCAAGAATTATACTTAAATTCTGAAGAAAAAAAAAAACAAAAAAAAAAAAAAAAAACAAGCGAACTACATCATATAGTAAAGAATTTTGACTAAGCTGCTATGAAATACCGTGTTAATCAATGTTTAGAAAAAACAAACAATATTTTTAGGACTTTTTGAGCCTTCGAGGCTCTTCTTCAAAAGTTTTTTTTTTTTCAATGCCCACTTGGAGAATAACCTTTCGTCATACAGGCCTCTGAAGGGCAGATTTGTTGGCCATCCTTTCAGGGGCAACATCTTAGGTGGGCCAACGTTGCTCCCACAGTAAGGACAGATAGTACAGAGAATGAAAAAGCATCCATGCCTTACCCGGGATTCGAACCCAAAACCTTTCTGATGCAAGGTCAGCTTCCTGACCCATAAGCAGGCCGGTCTGCAAAAACTTACTAAAAGTTTCGTTTTTCATTTGAAATCATGTTTTTTTAACGAACAACATGCTACTTTTATAGCTGTTGTAAGTTCGAGAGAGATACATATGACTGTTGGGTTAGACATACTATGTTAACTTTAAAATATATCAACGTGAAGAAAGTGCACGATTTCCTAAAAAAGTAAAGTAGTTCTTGATCTAATATTTTAAATATTTATAATTTACCCCAATTTTTTACGGTTTAGAATCATAGGAAATATAATTTTAATCAATTCGAAAAAATAGGCTATATTTTTAATACTTTTTCAGCCTTTGAAATTGTTCTTCGAAAGTTTCGTTATTCATATGAAATCATGTTTTTTTTAACGAACAACATGCTACTTTTATAGCTGTTGTAAGTTCGAGAGAGATACATATGACTGTTGGGTTAGACATACTATGTTAACTTTAAAATATATCAACGTGAAGAAAGTGCACGATTTCCTAAAAAGTAACGTAGTTCTTGATCTAATATTTTAAATATTTATAATTTACCCCAATTTTTTATGGTTTAGAATCATAGGAAATATAATTTTAATCAATTCGAAAAAATAGGCTATATTTTTAATACTTTTTCAGCCTTTGAAATTGTTCTTCGAAAGTTTCGTTATTCATATGAAATCATGTTTTTTTAACGAACAACATGCTACTTTTATAGCTGTTGTAAGTTCGAGAGAGATACATATGACTGTTGGGTTAGACATACTATGTTAACTTTAAAATATATCAATGTGAAGAAAGTGCACGATTTCCTAAAAAGTAACGTAGTTCTTGATCTAATATTTTAAATATTTATAATTTACCCCAATTTTTTATGGTTTAGAATCATAGGAAATATAATTTTAATCAATTCGAAAAAATAGCCTATATTTTTAATACTTTTTCAGCCTTTGAGATTGTTCTTCTAAAGTTTTGTTATTTATATGAAATTACGCTTTTTAACGAATAACATGCTATTTTTATAGCTGTTGTAAGTTCGAGACAGATACATATGACTGTTGGGCTAGACATACTATGTTAACTTTAAAATATATCAACATGAGGAAAGTGCACGATTTCCTAATTTTTTACGGTTTAGAATCATAGGAAATATAATTTTAATCAATTCGAAAAAATAGCCTATATTTTTAATACTTTTTCAGCCTTTGAGATTGTTTTTCGAAAGTTTCGTTATTTGTATGAAATTACGCTTTTTAACGAATAACGTACTATTTTTATAGCTGTTGTAAGTTCGAGACAGATACATATGACTGTTGGGCTAGACATACTATGTTAACTCTAAAAATGGCGCAATATATCAACGTGAAGAAAGTCCACGTTTTCCTTAAAAGTAAAGTAGTTAATAATCTAATATTTTAAACATTTCAACCCAATTTTACTCGGTTCACTAGAATCACTGGAAATATAAAAAAAAACAAACATAAAAATTGAGAATTATTTATTCTATTCATTTTTCAACTCATGAAACCAAAAAAAGGTCTAGCCAAATTGTCGTTTTTTTTTCATTTTAGAAAAAAAATATATGTATTTCTTATTGTTCTGATAATTCATTTCAATAAGATAATATATGCAGTTTAAAATTATAGTTTTGAATTGTGGCTTTTTCTTCTTCTTTTACTTGGAAAGTAAGTTTCGAGCCTTTAACCACTTCCCTGATGATCCCGAGTTAACTCGGGTATGTATAGATTGCAATTATTTATTATCCCGAGTAAACTCGGGCATAGCAGAATTTGTCAGTACGTTTTGTTTTATCACGTTTTTAATCACAAAAATGAATAATAATAATAATCTGCTGGGATTGGAAACTAAATAAGTCTTGTCTGGCAGTTTTGGTGTTGAATTGTGGGACTGCACACGTGCTTTGTGTGATTGCAGGCCCGTAGCCCGGGGGGGTGGGCCGTCGGGACAAATCCCCCCCCCCCGAAATTCTGGGATTCAAACTTTTTAGTCTTTCTTTGAGTCTCTCAGTAAAAAGAAAAACAAAAACTGTCGAATCAAACCTTTTCCCAGTACACCACCTTCGCTAGCATATATGGCAGTACTTTTACTTTCGTTACTTGTACCGCCGGAACAAGTAAAAAGTACGTACTTTTACTTGTACTTCGTTACTTTTTAAATTTAGTACTTTTACTTGTACTTTCGTTACTTTTTTAGGGAAAAAGTACAAGTATTTGTAACGGAAATGTCGAATAAAATCGTTACTTTTTCTAAAACTAGGTAAGCTTTCTAAAAAAAAAAAAATTATTAAAAAAATGCTTATGTTTCTTTATTTTATAAAACTAATGTGCAATATATATGCATTCACAGCTAACTTCGTGTTTAAATACCTTGACCTTTTAAAATTGTCATTCCTGAAAGGGAAAAGACGGCGCTTTCGATCTTTTTTTGACTGCAACTATCATTGTGAATGTGGTGTTCTCCAGAATTGTGTGTCCAGAATATTCATCTTCTGAAAATTGCCTGTGATAAAGGATGTAAAGAATAGCAAAAGTTTTGAATACCAGTGGTTATGGTCTCAAGGGGGGTTGGAATGAACAAATGCCCATATGAATACTGCAGGGACTAATATAGGAAATAACTAATATAGGGAATTTATATCTATGGAATACTGTTATCACCGCATGTGATGGAATGCTTTTTTTCCTCTTAAAAAATAGTTTTGTCTAAATAACAAATGAACTGTATCTTTGATGTCTTATTGACACAAAGATGATTTTTTTTGGTTTTTGCTACTCCTCCAAAAAGTAACCATAAAGAAGAAAAGAAAAAAAACTTTCTCTTTTTATTCGCGGAAACCTATACTAATGTGCATAGTTTCTCTTTTCGAGTTTAATTAATTCCAATGGGTTATGAAATACACCGAAGATTTATCTAAACTGTTAGTGAATTTATCATTTTTCTCGTTTTCTTGAGAAACAGGAAAACTACTCAATAACCACAAAGGAGTAAGTAACAACAAAAATATATTATAACATGTGATATGCAGGACAAAAGGCTACATTCAAAAGGCGTAGATATCTCTCTTTTTAACAATATCTTTTTACAGTTGCGGTTACAATTTAATTTACAATAAACGCTGCGATCTATCGGTGGTTCAACAAGTACTTCTACACATAAATTGAGAATCCTTATTTATGAAACTTTGCTTTAAGAAGGCTCAGTAGCCCCCATCCCCCCCAAGCTCTTGGGCGCATTCTTGGGTAAATTCTAAATTCCCCCCCAAACTATTCGTTTTACTTAGTGTAAAAATTCCCCCCCCCAAGCTTTAAGTGGGCGCATCGTGCGCCCACCTTCCCCCCTGATGGGGGCCCCTGAGAAGACTTCAACTTTTTTGAAAAAAGTAAGTAATATTTTAATATCTAATTATTCTCTATTTATAAAATAACATTTAATATTAATTTGAATCATTTTTCATTCATTTAAATATGCTAATTAAAAATTTTGTTAACATTGTGTGCGCATTGGATGCTTTTTTAAATAATTTAAATAACTAATTTCATATTACTATTGCAAAAAATTTTGCACAAGTTTTACATTTTTTAACGTTAATGTAATTAATTATAAAAGCAATGCTTTATTTAATGGAAATGTAGTATGCATTAAAAAAAATCTAAAATATTATAATTTTTTTTTATTTTGCAACAAAACATTTTTTTTGAATTATATTAAACGTAACATATATACTATTACGTAAACGTATTAGTTATTCATATCATAAAATTTTAAAATCAAACTTTTGTTCATAATTTTTGATTATGAGTGGATTTAGTCTTGCACATCGTTATTACAAATCCGAAAATTGCCATTATGAAATATTTTAAAATAAAAAAAAATTATATTTAAAAACAAAATATAATTTGTAGTTTATTGGATTTATAGGGGTTTCCGGTATATTAATGTATTTTTTTTAAATTTATTTTCTAGCATAAGTTATAATGTTTATCAAATTTGTCGAACAAGGTAATTTATTTATAAAATAAAGTTTCCGAAAATAAAAACAAAATGTTAAAAAAAAAATTCTATAGTTCTAAAATTAACATAAATCTAAGCTCCTTGTTGAGGCCAGAAGCACCATCTATGAAATTTTAGTGTGTGTTATGAATCCGAAGAGCTCGGATGGGAGAAATGAGTTATGTGAATAAAGTATTGTGACTAATAATTACAGTCCATTTTCTGAGTTTTGAGAACTTTTATTTTATCGAGAATTTATGTAAACTGAGCTATCGTCAGAGCCATTGTTGGTCCTGTCTATCAGAGCTATCAGTAGTGAAATTAGTGGATAATATACCTAATAAAAGGTACGTGATTTATTATTTAGTTATTGAAGTTCAATATGTTTAAAAGTGCTAAAAAAGAGGACTATGTTCGGCTTGCTGTCGAGCTTAATGTAGACATTTCTAATATGAAAACTATTGTTGATCTAATTACAGCATTTCAGAGTTGTGATACGTATAAAAATAACATTGAGTTAGTTGAAGAGTTAGCAAATAACATAATCGAAGGAAGAAAAAGTGATGAAATCCGATTAATTGAAAAATTAAAAGCTGAAAGAGTGAAATCGGAACTTGAGCTCGCTAAATTGCGAATCGAATCTAAAAGTGAATTACCTGTTGATAGTGTGAAAAACGAAAGTGTAGAATCTTTAGACTCTCTCATTAAAAGTGTGAGGACTTTAACTCATAAAATCCCTAATAGACCAGAAGGACGGGGATATTTCTTTTCGTCATTAGAAAGAGCTTTTATTTCAAAAAATGTCCCTGAGAAATTTATGGCTGAAATTCTTTTAAATCTGTTATGGGAAAAAGCCACAAATATAATTACATACATTAAAGATGACGAATTAGGAGATTATTCTAAAGTTAAAACTATAGTTTTGAGAGAATTCGAGCCATCCCCCCCCAAAAAAAATCTGTTTAGAGAATTTTAGGAAAGCGTAAAAAATGACGAGTGAAACGTACGTGCAATTCGCGTCTAGATTAATAACGAGTTGGGAATATTATTTAAAGTTAAAAAATGTAACTGACTTCGAAACTTTAAAGCAATTAATAGTATCGGATAAAATTAATCAAACACTTGATAGAGAGGTTATGTGCTTTATAAATTTAAGAAGCAAGTTCTTGGTTTAAACCTGTAGAATTAGCTAGGGAGATTGATTTATTTTATACTTCTAGGGGAAAACCCGTAGTTGATAATGCTACAATGAGTTATAAAAATAACTCGAAAACTATGTCAAAAGCGTTTCTAACGGATGTAAAAAATACTAAATGTATTTTATATGATGAAATTCATCCTTTGTATAAATGTACTATTTATAAAAATATGTTCGTAAGTGATAGAGTTGAGTTCTTTAAATCAAAATATTTATGCTTTAACTGTTTGTTTAAATAATCATAACGTAAGTGAGTGTAGAAACAAAATCTTTTGTAGAATTTGCAGAAAAAGGCATCATATTTCTCTTCACTTTCCGCGAGAGCAAAAAATAAATAGTTTGGAATCAAATGAATAATGAAAATAGGAACATTCAATCGTCCTTGAATTCTTCGGCACCAATTTTCCAAATGCCTGTGTATTACGAGACGCTTGTATGTGAGGGTGGGGAAAATATATTTTCTTCTACTACAATGGGAAAAGAATTAACAATCTTACTCAGCACTTTTATTTGTTTAATTAAAGATGAATCAAATAAGTGTTTTGAAGTTCGAGGATTATTAGACGTGGGATCGAATTCTAATTTTATGAATAAAAAGGTTAGCAGATTCTCTTAACTCAGTGTTGCCAGATTGGGCTACAAGTAGCGGATTGGGCTACTTTTAAAAGTCCCCGCTACTGAAAATTGAATTTTCGCTACTTGCTACTTTTTGGGCTACTTATTATTTTTCGAACGCTACAAATCTTAAATATGCGCTACTTTTTTTCCTTACTGAAATATATATATATTTTTTAATTTTTTCCCTTTCCATTATAAAATGATTCTGTTTGAAATGTATAAAATGAAATGAGAAGTTTGCAGCATGGAGCTTCTTTACCATTTTTAAAAAGGACATTTTTGTTGCTGTTGAAAACGTTCTCGCTTCAGTTTTGGATTCTTCTTGATATGTTTTACTGATGGAGTCTATAATCTTTCCATGTTTATGTTTCAAATCGTAGACTCGGGAAATCGCAAAGATATATATGGAAAAATGCACGGAGAGTATGATGGGGAAAATGTTTTTTTAACTCCAACTATTATTAATCGTTTATCTTCTGGAGAAAAAAAATCACGTTACTCGCTTTGAAACTCAGAAAAATTAAATCCAAAGTCATTAAACCCGATGAATGAAAATAGTTGTCGTGAATGACAATGAGTTTCCAAAAAATATCATACTGTTAAATGTTATAGTGAGTCTAAAAATTAATAAACTGGGTGGTCCGTATAACACCTCACCTTCGTAAGTGCTAAAAAAAACGTCTTTGATAAATTAATACTTCTAAAAATACAAAAATATATACTTGAGGTTACGAAATAATAACTTAAGGTAGAACGTGGAACACATGGCACTAATCAAAAATAACCTTTCCAATTGTTGAAAATACACTTCAGGTTGATTTATAACAACCAGAAGTGTAAAGTGGCCCACCTTAGATTGAAAAATATATACCTCTACAAGCATAAAATTATATACCTGAAGTTGAAAAACAATTACCTGATGTCGAACAAAATACACCTGAGGTAGATTTATAATAAGCTGAAGTGTAAAATGACACACCATAGGTTTAAAAATATCTACCTCTACAAGCATAAAATTAGATACCTGAGGTTGAAAAATAATTACCTGAAGTCGAACAAAATACACTTGAGGTTGATTTATAATAACCTGAAGTGTAAAATGACATACCTTAGGTTGTTGAATAAATACTTCCACAAGTGTAAAAAAATATACTTCAGGCTGAAACATATATACGTCTGGAGGTATATTTGAGGTTGATTTTGAGGTATTCATTTGCACCCTTTTCAACCTTTACGACGTATTTAAACAACAACCTCCTTTATACCTTTAAAATATACCTCGTTTATACCTCATTTATACCTCGATTTTTTCATAAGGGAGAGTCTAAAATTTCTAAAACTAAAAAAGCTGAAATTTGTGAAGAGCATTTTCTTGAAAATTATTCAAGAACAGAGAGTGGAAAATATGTTGTTAAAATGCCCTTTAGAGAAGATCCGTCGTGTCTGGGTGAATCTAAGAAAAAATCTTGTGTTTGTAAAAGTAAAAGTAGTGTGAATTCGTTATGGAATCGCCTTGCTAGAGAACCTCAATTTTGTGAACTTCACAAAGCATTTATGCTAGAGTATTTAAATATGGGTCATATGGAGGAAGTACAAGAGTCTGAAGAACCAGATGTGCAGCATTATATTCCTCGTCATTGTGTGTTTAGACCTGAATCCAAAAGTACCCCTTTGAGATTTGTGTTTAACGCAAGTGCATTAACTTCTACTGGAACATCATTAAATTGTTTACAGTACAACGGAGGTATAATTCAGGATGATTTATTGTGCATCATGCTTAGGTTTAGAAAACATCAATTTGCCTTTGTTACTGACATCAAAAAGACTCCTTTTTATATGTAAACAGATAATTTTGATTTCTGGTTTAGCTTCTGGGTATTTTAAATGTTCACTATTGAATGAGCTTTGTAACATCCGAATGAGATTTTATTCCGCAATAATATGATTTCTACCACTTTTATCTTTTTTTTATTTAAATAAATTAACAAATATTTATTTTGAATTAGCAAATATAAATTTTTATTTAAATAAAAAAAAAGACTCTCTTTAAATTAATATAAACTAGGGTATAGTTAATAAGACTAGGGAAAGAATAAAGAACTGTCGTTTCCGTACATTTTGGTATTCGTTTCTCATTAATCAACATTATTGAGGTTTATTAATTATAATTGTGTACTATAAGTCGCGCCAACGATATTTTAAAGTTAGAGGGACTTGCTTGTTTGTAAATATTTAATCAGTTCATTTCTTTTCTTTGAAGCACTTTTCAAATTTTAGATTCAATAATTTTAATCTTTCTGATTAGCATTGATGGGGAAGATGAACCTTGTAAAAAAGCAATGGATTTGGGATGGAGGTATTGTACTAGCCTCCATACTCAACCGATATTGCGCTATAGGATTTCCACCTTACTTTACTTTATTCCATATAGAATAGAAAATATGGGAGATGTCCAATATGTCATCTCAAGAAATTTTGTTTTAAAATAAATTGATTTTTATCAAACTGGCATTGAAAATTTATGCACTAGAATTGAAAAAGATTTTTAAATAACATGAGTGTAACACTGACTAAAGATGAAACTTATTAAATTTTTTTTTGTTGAAATTTATCGTTAAAAAAAAGAAAGATATTTTTTCCAAGTTCCTCTAACGAAAAACAAAACAAATGTATCAAAAGTAGAAATTGAAAAAAATTTATTCGACTTCAATTTATAAGGAATACAGTTGTATTATGCTTAGAAAAAAAATACCATTTAAAAGAAATTAAGCATTTAAAATCGACGCATTCTTTTAAATAAAGTTATTACTTTCCCTTCTGGTTTATTGTGACAGATAATAATTCTTTCTATTTATCCAATTAAATAAATAACAACAATTTTGCAAAAACATTAAAGAACATAAGAATATTATTCAATAAAATTTTAGGTTACTTTGAATTTTCGATTTCCCAGAAATGTACTTTTAAATCGTTACTTTTTTGGTTTAGTACTTGTACTTTTACTTGTACTTTTTACTCGTTACTTTTTAAAATAAGAACTTTTTACTTTTTACTCGTTACTTTTTTTAAAAATACTTGTACTTTTACTCGTTACTTTTTAAAAGTAACGTTGCCATATATGTTCGCTAGTGCATCATCTTCACTTGACTTTGTGGCTCATCTTTCCTTCGGTTAGACTACTCCCCCGAAATCAATTGTTTTTCAGCATATTAATTCATGCAATTTCCGAATCTACGCAGATTTCATTGACATCGAAAACCTCATGGGAGAAATGGAAGTATGGGCATCAAAGTGGAACCTGCTTGAACCCCTTAGTAGACCAGATACGGCACTTTCAGCAATGGAAGAATGTGACAGTATCTTTTTCCCAAACATTTATTGCTTGTTATCAATATTGGCTACGTTGCCAATCACCACAGCAACTGCAGAAAGAACTTTTTCTACTCTTAAACGCGTAAAAGCAGCTACAAGAAATGCTACTAAAGAAGAAAGGCTAACAGGGCCAACTTTATTAAGCATATTTCGGGATATTCCGGTTTGTCCTAAAAAAGTAATCGAAAAAATTTTCTTCAAATCCCCGTCGCATGTCTTTGTAAACTTTGTTTACAAATTGATTATAATTATTATGTAATATTAATTGAAAAATAATTATGTAATATTTTTAATTACTAGTTTGCAAACAGAATAAACAATATTTGTTACAATGTTTTCCCCCTACTTTGCATATCTGTAACTGTCCTTGCTTCTTACTATATCCCCCCCCCCCGAAAAAAAATCCTGGCTACGGCCTTGTGTGATTGTATATACGATGGTTGTAGAATCTACATAGAAAAAAAAAGAGTAAAAAAAATGGCGTATCACTTATCTGGTGTTTAGAAAGTATCAATCTGTGTTGTCCCTTGTTTTAAAAACTATCGCACAAAGTCGAACTTCTTTTTAACGAACTTCCCTTTTACGAATTTCTCTATTTTGCGAATTTTTTCGAGGAACTAAGAACATTTTGGAAATATATTCGTAAAATAACTTCCAAATAGCGAAGTGAATTTTCTATTGAACGAACTTTTCTTTGAGATCCATTTTCCCTATTTCCCAAAAATATTTCAGAACATTTTAAACTTGTTAACGCATTCTGTGGATGAAATGTCCTTGAATTGATTTTTGAAGCCACTTAACTTTTAACGGATTTCATCAGTAGAAATTAGGCTTAAGAACGCATGTGGTAATGCATGTTTAATATTACTTTTATAATAAATGCAGATATAATTTTATGCTTAAATTTAGCCTCTTTTAGTTTAAAATGTATGCAGCATGATAGTGTAACACTAGATAATGTTTTGCTCTATGCTTGCTTTCCATGCAGATTTCTTTTAGGGTTAAGATTTGTAAAATAAATAGATACTATTTTGCAAGATAAAGGTATATTAATTGCTATATTTATTATGTCTAGTGTTTATGAATTTAAAACCTGTTTCGTGTCGTTTAAGTATTTCAATAGGTGATATTCTATTTAACGAATTTTCTATCTAACGAACTTATTATGCGGATTTAGCGACTTCGTTAAATAGAGGTCCGCACTTTTCTCATTTGTCCGAGATAACTCGGGATAGTAAACTAATGGTAAATTAAATGTTATTTACACATGCAAAAATTGAAATTTCAACTCAAAACTTGGGTATTTTGTTTTGTTTTAGTTCCTTGTATTTATTAATGAAATAAAAAAAATATGTTGATTATTAGCATTTTTTTTCTAAAAAAAAAAAAAAAAAAAAAAAAAATTGATAAAGGAAGCGGTTAATGTTCCGAAAAAAATTTAGTTCTTCCTATAATTTAAGTCAATGGCTCCGAAAGAATAGAATAAGTCTAAAAATAAAAAATAATATTTTTACGAGCACTTCAGTGACAAGTCCTTTAACACACTGTTGAGGGGGGGGGGCAGCCTCGGAAGTATAAATTAACACGTCACTGTGGCAACGGTGACACTATCTGTGCAAGAAGTGCATAGATGCTCAACAACAAATATGCGCCGAGACAATAGGAGGGGAGTTTCGGGGAGTACTTTATTGCGCTTTCCGAGAGAGGAGGACCCCTAATTGAAGTTGACGGAGTAAAATGCGTCGCGCTTCTCCCGTTACCATGGAAACTGGAATCTCAGAGTTTCTACTACGGGATGCCTGCGCCTGATTAGTGATGACACTGGGATGGAGATGGGAGTCTGGTTGGGGGGGGGGTGCAAAAAAAGTTGACTTAATCGATTCTTAGTCGTATGGCTTGGAAATGGATCTTTTGACGGTATATTTGGAACTTTTATTCTTAAAAGTTTTATCATGCGTGTAATTATGACTTGATTTGCAGTATTTTTTTATTTATTTCATTACAGCTATAATTACATTTGCAATTAAAATTTAAATCTGCTATAAAGGACTCAAAGTGTTTATGGCACAAATTTAAAAGATGCAACTTGTTGAAAAATTCCTGGGACAACTAGCAGACAACAGTCCATCCAGACTTTTTTTTAAAAGGTATTGCAATTATCAAAAATCTAATCTTTACTTTGTGAATTACCGTTGAACCAAGTTCTTTTAGTAATTTCTTATCCTGTTAATTTTTTATCTTGTTTTTGTCAATTTTGAAAAATAGCGTGCCTTTAAGAAGTTGCAATTAAATCGTAAATCTATATAAAAGGAGTTCCGATACTGTAAAAGTACGATGCATTTCATGAAAATAGTGATCGTAGATTACCTTTTACTTAAATTTAAAATTATATAGCAGATCAGTATATGTAACAAAACATCCTGAGAAATATAGCGTAAGCACAATCTTGCGGAAAAAGGAGGGGTCATTTTAGGTAGTAATAGAAACTGCTTTTATAAAATTATCAAAAATCTAATTATTATTTTGTGAATTTAAAGTTAGTGTTAAATTGGGTTTATCCTGTTTTTGTCAATTTGGAGAAAAAAGATGTTTTTTTTATTTCTTTAGAAAAACACAAAAACAATAGTCCTTTTTAGAAGATGTGTGTCCTAAATTGTAAAGAAATTTAAAAAAAAGGTTCCGAGACGCTAAAATTATAACAGAAAAAATAACGCACTCACAAACAACACATAAGTCAACATTTTCAAAAATGCACACCGATTACTAATACACAAGAACTGGAAGAGTTACGCAAAAATAAAGCTATAAAAATTATTCAGTTAACAAATACACATTTTTATAAACAATTTCAGCTTATTTATACTCTTCCTGTAAAATTCAACACTACCAGTCTTATTTTTGAACAGAACCAATTAAAATTTTGAACCCTAATTATTGAACCCTTTTCAAGTCAATTTTTAAATATTCCAAGTTCAATGTTTAGGCATTTCAAACGTAATTGTTTTCAACATTTACAATTTAACTGAGTATTTATAGTTTTTTTTTTTAACACTTGTAATTTAATTTCCGAACACTTACAGGTTAGACACCAAAATTTTGCTCAATTCAATCCGTTTACTTCAGAAATAGATTTCATTTAAGTTAACCTAAGATTGAGAATTAAACCGATACTCTAACACTCAAAGGCCACTGAAACACTTCCTGTTAAATTCAATACTTCCAGCTTAATTGTTGAGCATATCCAGTTAAATATTAGAATACATATAATTTAATTTTTAAACACATCTAAGTATTTTAACACTTAGATTTTAACAATTTCAAACTTCTAGTTTCATATACGAAGCATTACTCATTTTTTTCATAACCGTCGTTGAACAGCCGATCCAATTCAGAGTTTACGGTTACTAATGTTTAACTCTGTTGCCTTGTAATTTTGGACCCAATTCAGAAGACAAGGGAACTCCTAGATCAAGTATTGGGAGAAATTTTGCATTCGCGGAGGACTTTTTGATGGAATTAACCTGCATTTGCGTCACAAGGAGAGGAAAACCACAAAAACCAGCCACGGTTAGCCTGTCGGCAAGAGGACTCTAAGGCATTACTCATTGCGATTTTTTAATATCAAAATAGGATTTACTCGTGAAAATGAAATCAAAACATTAAAAAATTAGTTAAAAAATACATAGTTTGTGACTTTATCATGAGCCTGTATATATTTCGAAAATCAAACAAAGCAAAATAGATTTCTAAAAACATTAAAAAAAATTACATTTGTACCAAAATTGGTATTAAAAGAAAGAAGAGGTTGATTGAAGTACAATGTTTTCTGTTTTAAAATTGAAAATTATTTATTCTATAAAATATTCAAATTAAAAAAAAAAATTATAACTTGGTATAAAAAAGGCAACGGAAAATTCAATGCCGTAATAAAAATTTTGATCAGATTATTTAAGAGAATTAAGCTACAGGTTATTTTTTTATTTTTTTATTTTACAAATTTTAATGAATATGACAAATTAGATTAGAAGAGCTCAAAAATCAAAGAAAAAACTCCACTCGCTATTTCTCGAAAATCTTCATAAAATATTGAACAGGGTTAATACTTTAAATCCCCATGCAAAACAGGCTTAAAGAAAGTTAAAAAAAAAATTTACCTCCTTCGGTGTATGAATGTACCATTTTCTTCACGAAAAAAAAGAAAAAAAGAAAAAGGAAGCTACGATGACAGAGCCGAAGAAAACAAAAACAAATAATAAAGCGAAAGATTTTATTGGATTGCTTTTCTCTCAACACCAAAAAATATAACCTTGTGAAAAGGATGCGTTTTTCGTCTTGAGAAAAAGGGAAGGAAACATAAAGGTCATTTCGAGGAGGGGAAAAAAAATAAATGCTATTAAAGAAAAGCGAGAGCAGATAGTTCGAAAAAGGGGAAAAAATCACAAAGAATGTATCAGATTTAGGAAAGAATTGGACGAAGCCCAAGAAACTGTTGGATAAGACCAAACTATTCTTAAAAGATAATAAGAGAAAATGTGTTAGATGTGGTGAGTATTTATATTTATTTATTTATTTTGGTACAATGAAGCATTTCTGTTTGGAAATAAATAAAAATATGTGTAAGAGATTTCATGATAAGGAAGATAAGATCCAAAGTTCTATTTAACAATTTTATCGAAGGGTAATAGAATTTCTGTTTGAGGATGGTCTAAACGTACAGTCTCAAAACTCATGAACAATTTAAAAAATCAACTAGTAAAGAATGAAATTCGATTTTAAAAAAAACGGTTTGTTGTGTTCTGTTCAAGAAACACGTGTTTATTCTCTCTCTGTTATTCAAAATTAGTTTGGAAGTTCATTAACAGATGTCGCTGTCAACTGTGAGAAACTATAAAACATTGTTTTCAAATGTTTCCAGCAACAGTGTGGGGAAGTTTGAGAACAAAATTTTCTGACACCTGTATAAACATTTCAGTTAGAATTGTCAGACTATCAAAAAAATATTAATTTTTTTTAAAGCTCAGACATTAAGGCCATCTGCTGACAATCGCTGTAATTAAGTTCTAAATTTCTTGAGAATATATTCTCTGGTTTACTAAGCAGTGTTTTTCCTAACAAACAGAGTAGAAGTTCCCTAACAAATCGTACATTTTAATCTTTTTCTTTAATTGTTTTTAAAAATTATTTAACATTTTTGGGATACACGGGACTTTTTCTACTTGACATAAAAATATAGTTGATTAAAATCAAATAAGGAAATACATTTTAATGAAAATTAAGTTGATATCTTTGTTTACTGATTTACTTCAATTAGGAAAAAAAATCATTTCTTCGAGAATATGAGCATAAACAATAAATGAACAATGGCGGAAATTACATAAGACATATTTCCGAATCTTGCTTTTACTTTGACATTGTAAACATCAAAGTAAGTAAAAACGTATATTATACACACCACATTATTATAAATACCACAGAAAAAATATTTTAAACTATGACCCCACATTTTTCATTATTTTTGTTCGAAAACGACGCGTTGATAAAATTGAATGTTCAATTAACTCTCCGCGTTCTTTTAAATTCTGAAAATTCCGGACAGTCCCTATGTAGACACGTGACCTATTCTTGGAAAGCCTAACTGTTCTAAATCTCAACACCCCACTCTAAGGGAATGAAGGGGAATCGCAAACAGACCGGTACCCACTTCAAATCCTATCAAATCTCTGAAGAAGACCAGGGTAGGTTGGAATCTTTTATTAGATTCTTTTTTTTCTTTCTAACTACCCCTACCGGGAAAAGAAGAAATTTCATTTGCTTTATTTCACTTTCGTTTCTATGCTTTGGGAATAGAGTTCCCTATAGTAGCGATTTGAGTAAATGGTTGGATATTGCGCTAGAAATGAAGTTCAATTTGAAAAAAAAAGAAATAGCGTATGGGTGTGATTTTATTTTATTTTATAAACGTCGTTGAACAGCCGTTACCATGTAGTTCTGAACCGAATCCAGAAGACAAGAGAACTCCTGGATCAAGTATTTTATAACCGTCGTTGAACAGCCGACCCCCCTATTTTTGGGTTTACGATTACTAATGTTCAACTCCGTAGCCTCGTCATTTTGAACCCAATCCAGAAGACAAGGAAAGTCCTGGATCAAGTATTGGGAGAAATTTGCCTTCGTGGAGGACTTTCTGATAGAACTAACCGGCATTTGCGTTACATGGAGAGGAAAACCACGAGAACCTCCCACGGTTAGGGTGACGACAAGGGGACTCTAACCCATGATCCATCTATCTCTGAGGATATTTCACGTCAGCACTGTGGTCGGTGCAAGCCGGATGCGGAATTCGTATCGACCAGGACTCATCACCGGGATCGAACCCGGTTCACCAAAAATGAACGCTCCCTCCCCTGAGCCATCGCGGTTCACGGATCAAGTATTGGGAGACATTTGCTTTCGGGAAGGACTTGTTGATGGAACTAACTCGCATTTGCTTTACGTTGAGAGGGAAAACCTCCCACGGTTAGCTTGACTGCAAGGGAACTCTAACCCATGATCCGTTTACCACTGAGGATATTTTACACTGCTGGTCGGTGCAAATCGGATGCGGAATTCGTATCGCTGGGATTGGAAACCGGTTCAGAAGGAGGAGGCTCTATCCCCTGAGCCATCATGGCTCTATGGGTGTGATTGCTCTGATAAATTGGGTAGGAATCAGCAGATCCACATTTTTTTCCGACAACCCTACATGATAAACCTTCTTAAAGCGGAACCCTATTTTATAAATAAAACATACGAAGACATTTGTCAACGCATTAACTAAACAAAGAATACTTTATTTTGAATATGTATAATACGAGGAATGCAATTTTTCATCGTTTTATTATAAATTATCTTAAATTAAGGTTTTTCGCCACACAGTTGAATTTGCAATCATGGAGTTGAATCTAGCATAGTTATGAGTTTGATTTTATACATAAACTGAAAATGAATAAAATTCGCAGAATTATGGTTTTTGTTTCAATGAAAACTGTAAAGAACTGCAATTAATAAAAAATATTTCTTCTCTGACTAATTAGATAACTTAATTTTGATTTAAAAAGTGTGATGAGAAAATCGATTGCAATTTTTTATTTTTATAAATGTATGGATGCTCGGACATTGGGTTACAATTTGCAATTTGTACACTTTCCATCTTTAGAGTGAGCCGCATAGAAATTCGTCGCATTGCACTTGTTCGTCGGTCTCTTTGATCGACACGTGTGAGTTTGTCAGTGTTTCGAGTTTAGTTGTAACTTACTTCTTCTCTGGCTTTTTCGAAAATAAAAATATGATTGATTCACAAATCATCCGAGTACCACAATGAACTGAAATTTCAAATTTTTTCTCTTTCCTTGGCACTCCAATTCATTGAGCTTGAGATGAGTTTACCGCCACCGAAGATTCTGCTTCATGAAAAATTGTATTCATCAACATGTACCCTCAACCTGATAAATTATTAGCCATTCAAAAAAGGTACAAGCGTCCCGACGTTATTCACTTAAATGTCTGCCTAATCCTGTGACATTTCTCATTTCTGATGAATATCCTCTATGTTGTTTCCAAAAACTGATGGAAATTTTTGAGATGCGAGCAGCGATCAACTTTGTGCACATTTCTTTTGACGCTTTACCCTTTCAATGATTTGCTGTGCCATTCCAATTTACCTAATATGTTGATGTCTAATATATAGATGACTAATATGTAGATGTCTGTAGGTGCCTAATATGTAAATGTCTGTAGGTGCTTAATGTGTAGATGTCTGAGGTCGGGATATCCTGGTTGGTAAGCCACTGGTCCCATGTCCAAGAGCTCGCTGGTTCGATCCCAGCCGGCCGAAGAAGTAAATCTGTGTAGTAAATGGTGACTGATGCACGTTAAATTGTCGAGTCACAAAAGTCCTCCATGTTCCCATAACAAATCAATACCTCTGGGAGTACTGATCCAGGAGTTTCCTTGTCTTCTGGATTGGTTCTAAAATGACAAGGCTACGGAGTTAAATATTAGTAGTCGTAAACCCAAAATTGGGTTGGCTGTTCAACGACAGATATAAAATAAAATAAAAATATGTAGATGTCTAATCTGTAGATGTAAAAATGATTCATGACCACTTGAAAAAATAAAGATCTATTTTTCATCTAGCTTGTCGTTGATGACAGTTTTTTTTCTGAACTGGTAATAATAAAAGTATAGTTAGAGTTAGTTAGATAAAATGCTTATTTAAAGGACAGTTTAAGGAATTCTCATACTCCAGAGTATGAAAGTTTTCTCACAACTGCAATTTTCTTTATACAAGTGTCATTAAGGGAAACGCGTGTCCGGTAATACATCTAATTTTGGTACATGGTACATTTGATACATGGTACATCTAGATTTACTATATTTAATGTACATTGAGAGTAACAATATAAGGGTAATATTTTTTGTTTGGTTAAGAAAGGAATATTTTTTTGCAAATTTAACATGATGACATCGAAAATGCATTTTTGTCAGGTAGGGTCTCAAAATTAGGGACATTTATTCATGTTTCTTACATTTAAAATTCAAAGAATCTATTGTGAGTAATAACAACTTTAAGAATTCATCCATATTTCAATTTTCTTTCAACTCTATTAAATGAAAAATAAACAAATAAATTTTTGAAGAGGCATTATTTCTGTTTTGGCGAAAATTTTTATGGTAGAAATTTTTAACAAGTGAGCTAATTAGAAAATTACATTTTGATGTTTTAAGAATTGAAACAGCTAATAACCTTTGGAACTAAATTCATTTTTTTAAACTCACATTTAACGCTATGTTAATTTTTCAAACATGTTTTTTGAGTTATAATTATTTTTTTCTGTCCCTCATTTCAGGATGTTTATTCTCTTAAAAGCGCAAATTTTGTTATGTCCATTTTTTCAACCCCACATTTTAAAACACATCAGGCTTTCTGAAATACGAATTTTGAGTGACATCGAATTTTTTTAAAACACACATTTCAAGCTCTGTCAATTTTCTTAAACACGAATTTTGTGTTACATCGATTTTTTAAAACACACATTTCAAGCTCTGTCAATTTTCTTAAACACGAATTTTGTGTTACATCGATTTTTTAAAACACACATTTCAAGCTCTGTCAATTTTCTTCAACACGAATTTTGAGTTACATCGATTTTTTTAAACACACATTTCAAGCTCTCAATTTTTTTTAGCGGTGCCCTTCGAGTTATATCCAAAAAAAAAATTCACCGTCTCTTTTTATTTTGTTGATACTGGTATCACTTTAACCGTAACCGCTCCATCTACCTCCAGACCCTAAATTGAGTCCCAAAGTAGTATTTTTCTTCACTGGCAATAAAATGCGTCTCACGCCTTTCAAGGGGGTGGACGAAGAGAAGCATCAAGTGGTGAGAGGGGTGACTGAGAATGGAGTCGAATCAAAGATGAGGATCGAACGCAGACAGACAACGGGGAATAGAACTACTTGATCCACATATAGCTATCAATAGGCGCTTAGAGCAATCCCTGCCTATTCTCAAACCTCCCTAGATTCCCGAGGGGGGATTCCATCTCAACCCCCTCTTTTATTCTAACCCCCCCCCCCAAAGGAGAAAATAGAGAGAAACAGTGCGACTGTGCGAGAACGAGAATAGTGTGTTTTAAGAGACCATGTGTTGATTACTTATTGAATCAAATAGTTGTTTATGTTAGTTGTTTATGGTATGGAAAAATTGTTAGTTACCACTCCTTTAACGAGAAAATAGAGAGTAACAGTGCGACTGCAATGTGCGAGAACGAGAATAGTGTGTTTTGAGAGACCATGTGTTGATTACTTATTGAATCAAATAGTTGTTTATGATATAGTTGTCTATGTTAGTTATTTATGGCAGGGCAAAATTGTAAGTAGTTTATGATATCGTGAGTTTAAAGTTTGTTTATGGTCTCGTTATGTATTAGTTGCATTCTGAAACGCATGCAATTTTTAGATAGTTTTCGCATTATATTTTTTAAAAATATTTCATCATGTTACATTATAAAATTGAAGTATTTAACTGAAGTAATTAATTTTACGAAGTACAAGGGATTTACATTTTAACCTTGCCCACACAGAGACATCATCTGCAGAGCGATATAACTGATCAAATAATTCCCAATATGGTAAAGAAATTAAGAATAATTAAGCGGAGGTTACTAATAAAAAATGCTTAGTGACAACAATAAACAATGCGGTCTTTTAATCTTTTTATTTTGTGACGAACAATAAATCTTTTCCCTTTGTGACGTAACGCAGTTGACTATTAACAGAGTTTCTTGCCAAAATTTAAATATTTACCTTAAATTTGTTCCAAGTCTAACTAAATACCAATTTGGAGGCATGCTTATTCATCAGACAAATGAGCAGAGCTTGCAAAATAACACAGAAATGGTTGAAAAATTTTCATAGCTTCAAAGATCAACAAAAGTTCAGAATAGGTTACTTTAGGTTACATGATTAAACTTTCTTAGGTTAAATTTAAGTTAGGTTAAATATTTTAGGTCGGTTAAGTTTCTTAGGTTAGGTTCTTAGGCAAATTTATTTTATGTTACATTAATTGTAAGTAAGAGAGCAGCAGAGGACCATGGGAACTTGAGCTAGCTTTGTGATTGGCTGTTTTAAAATAAATCTCTTGATTGTCACTGATGCTTAATTAAACTTCTTTTGAAATAGTGTTTGAATAGTAAAATTATTAAATTTTTTTTTATAAATATAATCATTTTGTTCCCCATCTCTTCATGGGAAAGAAATTTAAGCCAAAACTGCTGATAGTTTCAAAACTTTCTTATTGGCAAAAAATGAGGCACAAGTTGCTTAATCCATGCAAGAAATGACATAAACTTTAAACAGTAATCTGAACAGTTAGTTTCAATTGTGAGTAGAATAATTTAGATCAGTGTTTCCCAACGTGGGGCCCACGCCCCACAGGGGGTCAATTTGACTGTAAAGGGGGCAATTCAAAAATGGACTCGACATGAGTTTAAACCATTTGCTCTGGGCCATTTAAATTCAATGCAAGATTTCGGTGACAAAATCGAAAGAAAAAAGCAAATTCTTAAATAATTCTTAATATTCTCAAATAATTGCGGTCAATAAATGCTATGTGACTTAGGGATTTTTTAAACGACAAACCTGAAATGAAGTATCTGTTTATAGTCGATGGTAAAGCATTTGTGAGTTATTTAGCCAATGTCTTTGAAAAACAGAATATATTAAGTAAGAAACTTCAAGGAACAAATAAAACTCTTGTTGATGCAAAAGCGAAGATATTTGGCTTCATTACCCTTATTGAGTTATGTCAGAAATATATTAACAACAAAAACTTTGAACAGTTTCATTGGTTCCAAAAATGTGAAGTAAATGGTATCCGCTTTACTTGTTATTGTCTATCATCTGAAAATTCTATCGGCTGATTTAAAAGAAAGATATTCTGATTTAAAACAAATTTATTTTCCAACATGGATGTTGCAGTCCATGTTAGTGGATTCGTCTGATATATCAAATATATCAAGAAGAACTTGCAGAAATGCAAAATGATGAGTCAGTTAAAACTTTATTTAATATGAAAGGAGAGATGGCACGGCTTCGTGAGGAAACAGAAAGCAAATACCCAAATTCAATCAAATGTGCAAGAAAACTATTGTTACCGATTCCATCTTCATATTTAGCTGAATGCGGATTTAGTCCTGCAAATGATTTTTATTGGTAAAAAAAGAAAAAATGAAATCGTGTGGATATAACACAACGGGGAGACTTGAGACTGAAGCTAACCAAATTGGAACCAAAGATAAAATCTACGTGCAGCAAGCATCAAGGGCAAGAATCTCACTAAATTAAAATATTAATTATAGAAAAATCTTTATCAAAATTATTTCGAATTTGAATTTTAGTTTTTCATTATATGTTCTGAAAATTTACTTACTTTGTTTCGCTAACAATTTCCTAAGTTTCTTAAGTGAACAATTCGATTTTTTAATATTATAAATTATGTATATGTTACATAGGGGGGCATAAGAATTTTAGAAAGGCTTAGGTGGGGCATGGTACAAGAAAGGTTGGGAAACACTGATTTAGATGAAAATCCCACATAACAAATTACATACCTCATTAGTTTATCTTTTTGATTGCCAAAAGATTTCAAGGATGGCATTTCAAAGGATTCACCTTTTCCACCTTCACCAGGTAATTTCCTGAAAATGAAATAATTTAAATGAATAATGTGGTATTTTTATGCAAAAAATTATACCAGAAATAAAATTTAAATTATTCTAAAATACTAAATAAATTTTTTATTATTACTTTAAATAGTTCTACAGCCCCTAAAAATGTAGCAAAACTAAAAGAAAAAATTTACTAAATTTTAAAAAGGAAACAAAAACGAAAACTTCTTAAAAATTCATTCGTTTAGCGTTGATTAAACCCCAAGAAACTAAAGCGGAAAGAAATACTTGATGGTTTAAAAACTTGATGATTTTTTTCTTCAAAATATTGAAAAAAGTTTGAAAAGTCAATACGTTTCGAGCACTCAAAAACAGGCACTCATTCTCAAGACTGCGCGATACATACTTTCAGCTTGATTTAAGTGTATTAAATAAACAACCAATTCTGACACTACACGCATTAGAGAAAGACCGAAGTTGCTTCGTTTATCATTGGCTGCTGGAAAAAATGTGTCAAGCTTGTGACAAAGACTTGCATAAAGTCTGTGGACATGAAGATAGCAAAGAATATATCCGCAATACTAAAATCTAGATCTGGGCCGTGGTGGCTCAGGGGATAGAGCGTTCGCCTTCCAATGAGGAGAACCGGGTTCGAATCCAGGCGATGACTGGTCGATTCGAATTCCGCACCCGGCTTGCACTGACCACAGTGCTGACGTGAAATATCCTCAGTGGTAGACGGATCATGGGCTGAAGTCCCCATGCCGTTAGGCTAGCCATGGGAGGTTTTCGTGGTTTTCCTCTACATGCAACGCTAATGCAGATTGATTTCATCCAAAAACCCTCCATGAAGGCACATTCCTCCCATTACTTGATTCAGGAGATCCTTTGTCTTCTGAATTGGGTTCACAATTGCAAAGCTACGGAGTTGAACATTAGTAGTCGTAAACCCAAAACTGAGTCGGCTGTTCAACGACGATTATAAAAAAAATAAATAAAATAAAAAGTCAAGATCATATATGCTTAATTTTTCCGAAAACTCAGACACTTAAAATGCGTAGTAGGCATCAGCCTTTTAAAAATTTATAAAAAAAAAGGCGCAAATGTTTCCAGGTTTTATAAATTCTAAGCGAGACGCGCGAACGAGTTTTTACCCGGAGATTTTTTCCAAATCATTAAAGTGGTAGCAGAATTTCTGTTCGAACGTTTCATTTTAAATGATTTTATTTAAATAATTAAAAGATCTATACAATGCGTCGGAAACGCAACAATATTATTTTTAAGTTTAAGAACCATAGCTTATTAAATACCACTTTAAATATCGCGGAGCTCTAAGCTTCCGGGTTTGCTCTATATTGACCAATCATGCCGTTTTAATTCTGATCAGTAGGTAACTTCTAATCTACACTAAAAAAAAAAAATTCTTTCTATTGCCCTTCATTATCATCTTCAATATTTTGAAGTAAATGGCGTTTTAAAACTATCACGAACCTCTCTTAGATTCGGTTTTGAATTTATCCGATAGGCTGCCTGCCTGCCTCATTCTATTTAACAGTATTTTTCGAAGCACTTTCGTCTGGAGGCAAAACTATATGCGACATCGTGCTATCTGGGGCTTACAAATAAATTTCTTAAATATCTCAAAAAATATTAAAAAATCACCAATTTGGCGTGATTTTCCACTTTGGCGAAAACTATCAAAATTCAATTGGTATTTTTTAGTGAGTTATTAGTTTCATTTGTCCAGCTATTGCAGCTTTGAAGGAATGAACTTTCTAAATATTAAAAATTGGAACACAAACGCTCTCCATTTTCCAAAAACTGAGGCCTTTCATCCTACTGACGTTTTGCGCTATTTTATGAACCAGCACAGAGGGCGCTGATCGGCTAAATTTGACCCTAACAGTCATGAATAGCTGTTACGAACTCTCAACAGTTACGAATACGGCATAATATTCGAAAAATGTCATGTGATAACACAGTCTGGAAATTCCCACATAATTTTGCAACAGGTTCTACGTTTCGTGGAAAAAAAAGAACATGATTTTGTAAGTAAAATTATTGAATAATAAATTAACGAGCTAAATTTACCAAAACAGTTTTGCCCCGCAAAAAAAATAAAAAAATATTTTTACCATTATTAAATTTTGTGAAATATATAAATAAGATAACACTACTTATATTAACTATCGTTAACCGACATAGAATTAATAAGTTAATCGAAGGATTATTTTGACAATAATTAAGGATTATTTTGACATGACCTTTTATTGTGTTATTTTTATAGTTTTTCTCTCGCTCTCATCCAAACTCAATGAAATTAATATCCCTTTATAACATGAAGACCACGTCCTTATAATCTATTCAAGTGTTAGGTAAAATATAATCATGAGGCACACTTTCCTTAAAGGTGACATTTTCTTATTAAATTGTTCTTTAGAATTGTTTTCAAGCAGGTATTTTAAAAATTTCCCTAACCTTCACTGCCTATCAGTACAATATATTATTGCTCCGTTTAAAAATTAGCGTTTTTTTGTTGTTGCAAAAACTGCTTTTTTGAATACTTTGTAAATGTGGTCTATCATTATATTTGCCTCAAAATCTTCATTTTAATTCAAATACTACAATTTTGACTAACAGCACAATATATTATTGCTACGTTTGAAAATTCGTGGATTTTTTTTTAAATATTTTTTTTTATTTATTTATTTTATTTTATTATTTTATTGTTGAAAAACTGCTTTTTTGAGTAATTTAAAAATGTGGCTTATCATTATATTGCCTCAAAACCTTTATTTTAACTCAAATACTGCAATATTGACTAACAGCACAATATATTATTGCTCCATTAGAAAATTCGTGGATTTTTTTCGTCGTTGTTATTTTTGTTAAAAACAAAAACTGCTTTTTTTAAAATTTTTAAAATGTGGCTTACCATTATATTACCTCAAAACCTGCATTTTAACTAAAATACTACAATATAGTTCTGAGTTAATGCAAGTACAAAAACGGTTTTTAGCAAGAAAACTCTTATCGAGTTTGTTTCATGCCGTAAGAATAAACTTAAATGGCAACTTCGTTAGGACTCAGATATCTGATATTTCGCCCATTAAAGATTCATTAAACGGTGTAACACAAAGGGAATATCCTCTTACACAATCAACAACGTTTAGTTTTTCTCTTACACTTATCCAAACTCATTAAAATCAATGTCCCTTGGCAAAAAAGAGGAATACCTTACAACCACCCAACTTATTACGCCATTTTCTTTTTTCAGCTCACGTTTCTGTTCACCTCTGCTCCATATTCTAATTGGTCATTTGATACTCACGTGATTTTTACTCTTCGTTTTACTAAACAGCTGGCAAATGGGAGGCGACATGAATGGTGAGGGTTAATAGATTTTTGTCGCTTACAAAAAACATTGTTTTTGTATGACAGAAATCATTTCTAATCGTATGACAGATGGAAATGTTAGCAGCGAAACAAATTGTTCCGGACATCTTTATTTGATGTTAGGTATTTTATAAGTTTGGAAATAAATCTTTAACCTAAAAATTACCTTTCGCTTAAATATTTTCAACAATTAAAGTAGGCATTGTGATAAATTAAAATATTTAATGCTAGCAGTTTATTTATATCTACATTATATGCAATGTAGTTATAAAAACATAGCTGTTATTTATAACCACGTTGTAGCAATGTGGTTATGAATACATAGCTGTTATTTATAACTACATTGTGTATTTTCTTTTTTTCTTTCATCTCTTTTTAACACGTACTTCAGAAAATTTATTTCGCTTAATTGTCTTCGGCTGGCAACAACTAGAGCACACGTTTAAAGCGTTTTCAACCATGCGGTCAACGACTGTTTATTCTAGGTATCAACTAACACGCTCCAGAGTGACGTCACAACAACGCATTTTATAAAGTTTATTCTTGCTCGAATTTTGGCATAACCATCTAATAACTTTAAAAGGAAGCGTTTAGTTGGTGCCAGGACCGTCTTTATAGCATGTAGGGCCCACCGGGCACAGAAATATTTTTGGCCTCAATAACAAGTCAACTTCTTTGAAATCGAACTAAAAAACTTCACTTATGAAATAAAGCATTTTTAAAACACGCAATAATTTTGACAAATTTAGATTACTCCAAGAACTCAATGAACATAAAATGAAGCATTTTTAAACTCTGCATAGTTAAAAAAAATGAGATTCTGATAAGTTGCTATCCTCAAATAATAAAATAATTTTCAAAACCATTAAATCCTATTAAAGTAATTAAATTTTAAAAAAACTTAACGGTATAATAAATCTAGAAAAAAAATCAAACGGTATTAAATATTTTATCAAACTTAGCAATTATTAAAACATGGTTTAATGCAAATCAGCCATAAACAGGTTAAAAATTTCTGTTCCATAGTGTTATGTAATTCTAACCTCTTTCAATTATTATTTTATTTAACTAATTTTACATGCTAAACTGAGTTGGTGGTGGTCAAGCATTTTTAGCGATATTTTTTTCTCGACATGTTTGAAAGGATTCATAGACATGTTAAGCATGCATCTATTCTGTATACGTTTGGACAAGAAATCTTGCCATTTTTCAGCTCACTTAAAAAGAAATTTGATATTTTATGCATGCTCAATTATTAAAATGAAAACTACTGTCCGACCTTTATTTAACGAAGACACTGAATCCCGATAATAAGTTCGTTATAGGGAAAATTCGTTAAATAGAAAATCACCTTTTGAAATACTTAAACAGGTTTTAAATTCATAAACACTAGACATTATTAAAATAACAATTGATACACCTTTATCTTGTAAACTAGTATCTGCGATTTATTTTACAAATCTTAACCATAAAAGAAATCTGCATGGAAAGCGAGAAAAACATTATCCAACATTACACTATCATGCTACGCACATTTTCAACTAAAAGAAGCTATATTTATGTATAAAATAATAGCTGCTTTATTATAAAAGTAATTTTAAACATACATTATCACATGCGTTCATAAATTTGATTGCTACTGATAAAATCCTTTAATTTTGTCCGAGTTTTTCGTTTGAAATGCAAACAGAAATGGATTTTACTGCTATCTCTAAAAGTTAAGTGGCTTCGAAAATCAGTTAGAGGTCATTTCCCCCATATAATGCGTTAACATATTTGAAATGTTCTGAAATATTTTGGGAAATAGGTAATGTCGATTTCAACGAAAAGTTAGTTAAATAGAAAATTCCCTTCGCTATTTGGAAATTATTTTACGAAGAAATTTCCAAAATGTTCTTGGTTCCTCGAAACAAAAAATCGAAAAATAGAGAAATTCGCAAAATGAAAGTAGAAATTAATCTGTGATCCAAAGTTAGCTGAAAAAGTGGATCCATAAACTAAGTCTGTCAAAATTAAGGAAATGAAAAGAAGTTTGTGGGGCCAGTGGTTACTCGAATAATATAGACGAGAGGATATTCTGAGTGTCAGTAAACTTCTTGTATGTACTGCAGCGACACCTATCGAAATTGCTTACATTTGTAAATTGACCACTTAATTTAAATTCGAATTTATTGTATATAATTAAGGGTAACAAAACCTTTTCATCCTGACTATCCATCAAATAATTGTTTTTGTTTAATGTTTTATTATTAGTAGAAGAAAATAATCTTAAGCTCATTTCAGAACTAAAAAATTGCAAATGTGTGCTTTTTGATTATTTTATGTATTAAAAATTATTTAAAAATAATGTAAATTATATTGCTAATGTTTTTAATCACACAACAAGTTAATTATAAATAATAATGTAAATCACATTATTAATAATTATTAATCACTTAACAAGACTACAACTATAGGCATACTTATTATAGGATCTAAAGTACAAGTTTTGAAAGATGTAAACATTTTCAAGAGAATTTTCTAAAAAAGAAGAAAAATGTTTTCAGAACGCGGTTAAGTAATGCATCTTAAGGCATAAAGAAAGGAGATCATTTTAAAAAAAAAAAAAAACGTCGTCTTAGCAAAAATAAAATATATTCAAAATGAGAAATGGAGTCATATTTTTAAAAAACCGAAGAGAAAAAAGTGTTGACTAATCAAAATAAATTACTTCAGCACTTTCAAAGCGAAAGTTTTTGTTTTAAAATGAAGTAGCATTTAAAGTTACTTTAACTGTATTCAGTATTTTTTTTGTATTCACCTAGCAAAAAAAAAAAATTCTTGTTATAACCAACGCATAAAATATTATTATCGATTAGGTAAGGATAATCAAGGTTAGTATCCATTATTTTTTTTTTTTTAAATTTAAAAATCCTGCACCTGGAGCTTGCAAGTTGAGGTACAAAATGCAACTACTTATCTCCAGGTCTTACTTAAGAAAGGATAGATAGTTCAGATAATGGAAGAACATCCATGCCTTGTCTAGGATTCGAACCCGTGACCTTTCTCCTGTGAGGTCAACTCCCTGACAACTACACAGTTCGCTTGGAGACTCCTGAAAATGTTATAAGAATCATATATTATGCATTTGATGATTTGCTTCAAAGTAACTTGTTGTAATGTACTTGGATGTAAAAGTTTCTGAAACAACTTTTAAAGTTCATTCTGCATGTTTAAAAATCTGCATGTTTGAAGAGTATGGTGAATGATTCATCTTTATAACAGAATTCAAAGAAATTTTACTAAAGAAAAAAGGATGACTGAGATATTAGGTACGTCAGAATTTCTAAACAGAACTTTAAAAATTGGCTTACAGCCCAGAAGTATGAAGGTTACTTCAAAATGCAATTCACATACTATTTTCAAGAGACTTTTGGAACCTGCTCCTACTTATCCATCAGACATGCACAGAGAGGTTTTCACCATTTCACTATCCATTTAATAAATCTGTACCCTAGCAGCCGTAGCCATCACTAGAAAGCACTACAGGCCAAGTTGAATAGAGATAGCCTGGTTGGTAGGGTGTTGGGCTCATGTTCGTGGATTTGAATCCCACTGGCCGCCGAAGAATTCTCGTGTATTATGGGAATGGTGACTGATGCTCGTTAACTCTGTTGGGGTCACAAAGTTCCCATAGAAAATCAATACCTCATTCATATATATATATATATATGGGTACTGAATTGGATATCGGAATGATCGTTCTCTGGTTCAGATCAAAATTACGATCTGGGGATGAAAGACTAGAGTATAAATGTGTGTTTGGCTAAATTCATATTTTTGGACATAGATGGTGCCACTGAATAGTAAAATGCATCATTGTATCAATTTTCTTGTCAGCATCAATATTTTTATTTGAATTTTTTTAATTTCTTAATAGTTTTGAATTTCGGGAATACAAAAGTCTTCAAAGTTGTGAGATTTTTACTAAAATTTTAATATATACTTTTATTTAAAATTATGAAATAATCACACTTTAACTACGTTTTTTAAGCTTTTTCTGCGAGAATAGAATCCTGAAAATAAATCTTGGATTGTTTCCTGACAAGCTAAAAAATTAAGTTTCTTCACTGGAATTGCACGATTGAGCGGAATTGAGTGCCCAAGGAATAGAGCGCTCGTCTCCCTGAGACTTGTCCCGGGTTCTAATCCCAGACGATGGTTGGTAAATATGAATTCCACACTCGGCTCACACCAACCAAAATGCTGACGTAAAATATTGTCAGTGGTAGACGGATTATGGATCAGAGTCTCCTTGCCGTTAGGCTAACCGAGTGAGATTTTCGGGGTTCTCCTCTCCAGGTAACGATAAATGCGGGTTAGTTTCGTCAGGAAGTCTTGCACAACGGCAAATTTCTCGCAATGCTCGATAAGGGATCTTTTGTCTTTTGGATTGGGTTCAAAATTACTAGACTACGGAGTTAAACATTGGTAGTCGTAAACTCAAAATTGGGTTCAATTCAACGATAGTCATAAAAAAAAAAAAAAAATACAAGTTTCAATTGTTTATCGGCCACTACACGCGGAATTTAACGACATTTAATCGTCAAAAATATTTTGAAATTTCTTTTCCGTTTAAACTTTAAAATTTTATCCTGGTGGCTCCTTATAGTTTAAATCTTATCTATAACTTCAAATTTGGCCGATCATAATAAAGTTTAAATCCTTTCCTTCTCATAAATGAAATTTAACGTTTCGCAAAACTGATTACTTGCAGATAGAGACAGTAATTAAGTGCTTCTGAAAATTGAAGCAATTTCTTTCTTTTTGTTCATTACCACTTTATTTCTTTTAACTATCAGAACTATATATATATATATATATATATATATATATATATATATATATATATATATATATATATATATATATATATATATATATATATATACATAGTACAATAAGAACGGAGAAAAATAATAAGTTTTATTTATTGCGCATCAGCTGCAAGTATATAGAACTCATAAAATTAAGTTAAAAATATAGAGAAAAAATGAAAAATAAAAATTAAAAAAAGAAGAAAAAAAATTAAGAAATTTTTTAAAAAATATTTTAAAAAAAAATTGGTTAAAAGATAAACTTTCTTTGAATACTCCCCACACTATTTTATGGACATATTTTGCTTTGGCGATATCGATACAATATTAGTAAGCACTCTTTTTCTGCGGATATAATAGTGTAAGCTGATGAAAAGATTATTTTTTTTTGTTTTCCGGCTTTATATATATATATATAACGTCGCTGCCGAGTGGAAGGATTAAAACAGGTGTTAGGCAGGGAAGGAGGGTATAAAATTTATTTATTAATTGTTAGACAGAGTGCAGTCACGAAAAGTTGTGCTTCTTGATTATATGTTAGGGAAAATCTTCCAAGGTAATGGTTTAATTTAGGGAAAGAGAGAAATCTTAGTAATTGTAATTGGTTTATCAAATAGGACGCGAGATTCCCACAAAAAGCAAGGGGGAAAATGTCTTCCTTTTAATTAAATGCATGCTTGAGCCAAAAATAGATTTAAGGACAGGATGTGGCTTTTTAAAAGTATGAGTAAGTGTTTCGATTTGAATAATTAATTAGGATGAAGTTTTACAACAGAGAAACTAACATAAAAAGTTTAATAGAAGCATTTTATGAACAGCAATATATCATTCTGTAAAGAAAAATATTGAAAATATTAATATGTATTTTCTAATTAAATAACATACCCTACTACCCCCATACATACAATGTATTTTTAATTATGCCCACTTTAACTATATGCGAAAAGAACTAAACAAAATCTATTTTTTAGAAGGAAAAAAATATTATGTTTGCGAGACTAACATACATTGACAGTTTTAAGGATCCTAACAATGGAGAGAGGAAAAGTAGATATACACTTTAAACCTACTGCCCGGGTCAGGAAATTGGATACTTCAAGATCCTGGTTCCTCCCGACTTTACCCCAACTCTAACTCCGGATTTAGAGCCGGAAATGACGCTCTGAGCTTCCGACAGTTTGGAGAATTACGGATATGACGTCACCATACACATATAATACTTTCTTTCTTTCGTTATTTATATGAAAGAGATGGGAATATGAATACATAATATATAGCACTTTTAAAATAAATTTTATTTGATTGAAATGCTTTTGCAAGAAAATTTAAGTTACAGACCCCTTAAAATGATTGATTTTATTGTCTTTTCATTTCAACAGAATCAAATAAATGACTCGATCACTATCAAATAAATTAACCACGTATTCAAATAAATTAACCACACAATCAAATAAATAAAATACAGAATCAGATAAACGAACCATACAATAGAATGGTTATGCAAAACACTTGAATGGTTATGTTTAAGCAAACAATACTTTTCAAATGAGATTTACTTCACTTTATGTGTGAATAAATCAAAAACCACGTGAATAGAGCAGAAAAAAAATTTTTTTTTTAAAGAAACGGACATACTGTAATTTCCGTTCTATAAACATGAACCTTCGTCAGTGTCTAAAAACCTACCTTATCTAACCACGTTTAGCTACTAAAGAAGGTTCTTGTTTATAGAACCGAAACTATAGTATGTCCACTTCTGTGTCTTTATTTGTTCTTCATTTACGTTGTTTTGATTTATACAAATAATAATGTTTTTTTAAAAACAAGATGTTTAAATTTTATATGGGGCATCAGAAATATGTAATAACATTTTAAAATATCACAGCAACTAAGAAAATTAAGTAAAATTTTCTAATGGAAATAGATAAGACAAGAAATAATTTCGCTTCTTTGAAATCATGAGAAGGTAAATATGTTTTTAACAATTTGAAATAGCGTAGTTAATTTGCAGTTCTGACGTACAAGCCAAAAATGGGTATACTAAGCTGTTTAATTTCTATAAATTACAGATTTTTAATTCTTGTATTTATTTAACAATGTTTTTATGTCTATACTACATCAAAATATAAAATTTATTCCTCTTCAAGTAAAAGAAAAGATTTTTTATAAGGTTTATTAACTAATGAGTAAATGTAAAGTAGGTCAGTAGCAGGCGAACTAGCGTTGTCTTTTAAAATTAAATTTCTGACACTGGACTACAATATGTTACACTGCTCATTATAGCTAGAACAGTCTTGAGCAAGTTTGTCTTGCAGAAAATGCTTGTGCGTAAAACGTGTGTTATCAATGCTCAAACTATTCAGAAAGACACGAGTTTCTCGGCAGAATTAATAGCGAAAATGGTTCTATTTTTAGTTTAAGGCAGTGTAATTTGTTACGTGTTTCAACAATCCAATTCTTTTTCGCTATCGAGCTTTATATTAAACTTTTTCACCAACTTATATAGAAATGATTTTATATAATACTTGTTTAATTTTTTTTTTAAATTTAAAACTTTTTCTTTTGTTTGATACAATTTAAAAAGTATAAATTTATAATATAATGCTATATAATGATGTGTGACTTATAGTTGTAACATTTACGTATAATGTTATACCTATATTATTGATATTATTGAAATAGAACACAAATGTACAATGTGTATATATATATTGTACAATAATTTCATCGTAGTTTATTAAAAATATTGTTGTATGCTCTATTTGTATAAGTTCAAAATTCTATTTAATTTTGCTTAGAACTTAAAGCAGTTTTAAACATATTTTGCTTTCTGTCAGTTACAGTTTTAATGGTTCCTTTAATCCTATTTTATTACATATTTAAGTTTTATTATGCATGTTCCAAAATATTCACCCCAACCAGTATCAAAATATGCTGATTATTTTAACAAAGGAAATACCAAAAACTAAGGCGGAAAGAAGAAGAATAAACAAAGTTTCCAACTGAAAACATTTGGGTGATATAAATTATACCATTTTCTAATTTTTTTTATTTCCATTTCAGGCGAAAATTATTTTTTAAGTTTCATTTTAATTATCTTTCATATTTCACGTTCCGCTTTTTTGAAAAAGTATTTTTAAACAATAACTACCTATTTATTTTTTAAACAGGCATTTGCCAAACTCCACATAGAAATACTCTTTCAATATCAAATAAAACAATTTTTTTAACAATGAATGCCAATTTACTTTTTAAACAAGGATTTGCCAAAAATCCTTGTTTATACAAATACAAAGTATACAAAAATATTCTATCAATTTGAAATAAAAATGTTACGTAAATTTCATGCAAAAGTTGAATAATATATAAACCTTAGACGATATTTATTTTTTAATAGTACTTAAAACAAAATTTAACAACACACATATTTGTTCTTCTTTCTGAATGTTCATTCCATCAGGAAATGTCTGTCGAAAATGGAAATCCGAGTCGTCAATTTTTTTTTCTTTCGTTCATTTTTAGAATACACACATAGTTTATTTTCATCTTCAGATGGATTTGAAAACTATTTACCTTTTCAAAAGTTTGTGTCTAAAAGAGGTAAGTTGACGTAAAGTGGATTAATTTCATAGAACGACTTTCATAGAACTTTAGTGACCTGCCCTATTTATATTTGTGAAAATCTCATTAATTTTCTTTTTACAGACAATTCCTCTTTTGCATTGACTAATTCTTTTTCTTTTTTTATTGCCATTTTTGAAATTGTATAACGTAATTACTTTGGAGTCCAAGATTAAATTTTAAGGGTCCAATTGTTGAATTTCTAAGTTTCGTCAAGTGATTTTTTATCTGAATGATTTTTTTAAATTTTTTTTTTTTTACATGAATTTGATTTTATAACCGTCGTTGAACAGCCGACCCAACTTTCGGGTTTACGACTTCTAATGTTCAACTCCGTAGCCTTGCAATTTGGATCCCAATTCAGAAGACAAAGGAACTCCTGGATCAAGTATTGGGAGAAATTTGCCTCCGTGGAGGACTTTTTGATGGAACTAACTGGCATTTATGCCACATGGAGAGGAAGACAGCGAGAACCTCCCACGGTTAGTCTGACGACAAAGGTACTCTAACCCATGATCCGTCTACCACTGAGGATATTTCACGTCAGCCTTGTCCTCGGTGCAAGCTGGATGCGGATTTTTAGCGACCAGCCATCGCTGGGATTTTTCAGGATGAGAAAATTTTTTTCAGGATGAAAAATTAAAGCAATACAAAAAGATGTTTTATTTTTTCACGTAAATAAAACAATCCAAAAGGAGAATACTTTGTGCTAAGTAGCTAAAAGCAGGAAAAAAAAAAAAAAAAAAAAAAAAAACAATTTAATATATAAAAATTGACATGCTAGTGTTTCGGTCTCATAAAGAAGAACATTCTTCATTTTCTGAAAAGCAAATATCAGTAGAAAAGAGATAAACTCTTTGAAAGTAGTCATTACAAAATTATTAGAATTTTTCAAGATACGAAAGGATTTCCGGAAATCAAAATAGATAGATGATGAGCATTGTTGAATGATTTTATCTAGATAAAAGTTGAACTTAAGAAAAGAATTCCAACTAAGGAATTAAAGCAATGGAAGTTCATTTAATGTTCTGATTTTGAATACATCTTTCATGTTTTTTAGAGGATGTTTAATTTCCAAATATACGCAAGACCACACTGACAAGAAGTTTTATAAACACCCCAGTTAGTTATTAATAGTATCTGCAAGAGGATGTTTAAGTTAGGGGAGATTTTATTTATTAACAAGGGAGAAAATTACTGAAAACTCTAATCTTTTCAATTTGAGGACCAAAGTAAAACGATCAAATTGTAGATTTAGAGAGTTTCTTAGTAGTTAGAGTTTATTTAGTTAAATTTAGAGAGTTTGTTGGATTGCGTGATTTGTTTTTGACAGATGGAATGAATAATATTGGAAGGAAATCCTCGCTCATAGTAAACATAGAAAGCAACAGCGAACAAATTTTAGAAATACGGTAAACAAGTGTGCTTAAAATTACGGTTAGGGGATGGGATGCAAGGCTATGAGATGGGGGGAGTGAATTCACAGACGATTTCCGATAAACAATAGTGCTCACCGCAATTGCGAGTAATAAGAACGTCTGAAAAAGGAAAAAAAAAATATTTTCTTTTCCAAACGTGAATTTAATGGAATTGAATTCAGAATATTGAGAACATTTTTAATATCGACATATTGTCTATATGTAACCGTTAAAGTATGAAATCCGTTATTTTATAGAATACCTAGTTATTCCATGAAATAACTGATCGCGTCCGTTAAAGTGTAAAACTCTCTTGTATTTCATGGTTTAACTAGTTATTTCATAGAATAACGTTCTGCAGCCCGTTAAAGTGTAAAATAATCTATATCATATATCTCGTACTGGTCAGGAATTTAAAAAATGCTCGTGTAAAACCCAGTGTATCAACAAAAAATGTTTTTGTTTTAGAAATAATGTTCTTTGTAATTTCAAGTGTCATTTTATTAATCCTTGTTGTAACAAATGATTTTATGGTACGTTTCCATAAATACCATTTATACGCTGCATAAATTAGATAAATTGCTTCTTTTTCATTTTAATTGTCTATCATTAGTTTATTTATAGAATACCTAGTTATTTCATTTCAGATAAATTGTTTATTTTACACTTTAACTGTCTCTCATTAGTTAATTTATAGAATACCTAGTTATTTCATAGAATAACTAGTTAAAGTGTCAAATTAATAACATATTACACACTTTAACGGACACGATCAGTTATTTCATGGAATAACTAGGTATTCTATGAAATAACTGCGTTATATACTTTAACGGTAACATATATATATATATATATATATATATATATATATATATATATATATATATATATATATATATATATATATATATATATATATATATATATATATATATATATATATATATATATATATATATATATATACATAAATAAAGGTAACTTACATAAACCAAACTAAACTGTAAATGATCGATTAAGGGGCTGAAAGGATTACTCAAAGCTATAATTCGATATCTATAATTCGATAAAATTTATCATTAAAAGTTAAAGTGGACTGTTCTTAACAAATGCTAGTAAGGTATATTCCATAAGGTTCGTCAATTTCAACTTGGTCATATCGTCCCGCAGTGGAAGGATCGTAAAGACACGGCTCCCAATAGAACACAGAGGTCAAGCATCACTGGCTGCAGTCAGTAAGCGGGTGGTTGACCCCTTTGATCAGCCGGTATAGGAAACGAGAGTGAGCGGTATCGGTCCTCGTTAAACTGTTCTACCGTAAAGTGCTCGACTTTGCGCGCAGATCGTCGGGCTTCCAAAGCAGGGGAGCCATACCTTCTGCTGAGGATTAAAATTGCGATGACATGTCTTCGGATTATCCTCAGGGATGCTTCTCAGACCGTCGCCTATAGCCCATAGTGCAGCTCCAGTGCAATGTCAATAAAGTACCAACCTATCTAAATTACCTCAACTTATAGTTCTATAAACAATCTTGGCTATAGTTCCGTTAATCACTTTTTAAGGGAATTAATAGCAGCATTAACGGATATGGTTAGTCATATTGTAAGAAATAATAGAAACTGAAATGCCATTTATTTAATTATAATATCTATAAGCTAAATTTCCAATTTCCATTCAAAATATCTTCACTGAACACAACACTGGGGGGTTCCATGAAACGAAACTGCGGGAATATCTGATAAATATTTTAATCAATTAATTTCAGTATCTATAACTAAATTAAATTCTCGTTTAGCCTATACATTCTATTCAGACCGGAGCACCCATAGCGATTGCCATAGTTCCCCAACAATAAATCTTTTGGCTAAGAAAGAGTGATAACAACATCAGCGGAATCCCCCTAATCCCGTGGGGGGATGATGTGCACCCCCTCTTGAATCACCGAAAAAGCTTTTAAGAGGGAGGAAAGTACCTCTGGTGACTTAATGGAACCCCTTTTGTGTTGTGGGGGGCAAAAGGCGCCGACAGGGCCCATGTCATGTTTAAAAGGGTTTGACTGCTCTACTGTATTAGCTTTGGGGAGCAGGATACGTTTTGTGGAACATTTCGAACACCATCTGACTTTTTTTTTTATTACGTTAAAAGCTTTATTTGTCTAAGAGAGACGTATTTTAAAGTGTTCATTTCAATATTTTCTATAACTCATCATTTTAAAGGCGATTTTATTTCAGAATTAATTTAAAATTTAAAAAAAAAAAAATGTGTTTGGAAATTATCTTTTTTAAATAAACTCTTATGTTTTTTATTTTTATAAATGAAAATTTCCTATTCAATTTTTTTTTAAATAACGGAAAAAGTGCTATAATAAAAATAGTTTTAAAAAAATTTAAAATATTTTTCAATGCCATGGTGGCAACTATTTTATACCAAAATGGTGTATTTTAGCACCGTAGTTTTCAATACACCAATGCTTTGAGTAAAGTATCTACCATCAGTTACGCGATACAGTAATACTACTAATTATAATAACACGTGAGAGTCAATTTTAAGATGTAATATAAATCCTATCTACTCTAATTCTTAAAATAAATTTAGTTTGTTGGCAGAAACTTTATTTATGTCTCACAAGAGCTGTAGAATGGGTTATTGGTGATGATCTGGGGAACATCCCTAAGGATGATCCGAAGATATGCCAACGAAATTTGATCCTAAATTTAGTTTATAAATCAATGGCATCACAGAGATATTCTCAAACTTAGCTTAACAGAACTGAAATGAATCGAACATTACAAAATCATTTAATACAACTGACAGATTTATCTTCTCATGAAAAAAAAATCTTTAGATTTAAATCTAATTATTTTCAGATTTATTTTTACGGGATGTTTCTGCAGGATGTTCAGAGACATGCGAGGTGAAAACAAACTTTCACCTTCTCGAATTGTAAACAAAAAAAATTGTCGTCTTACAATTTCAATTGTACGTTAACACTGGTGAAAATAATCTATGAATGGAGTAAATGCATGTGATCTTGGTGTAAGCTTTCTCATTTATTGGAGTGTAGATTTAACTGCACCCTCTGAAGTTTGTATGAACACTTGATTCGGTATTAACTTCAACATCAAAATCGGATAGTTATTAAACCAACAGTTTATACAGTGAACTAGCTACATTGCTCAAATCAGGTCTATATTTCTCTATGTTTAAGTATTGATTAATTTTTTTAAATTGGAGTCTGATAAATTTCTGAAAAATCAACTTTTTGTTTTCGTAAAAAATAAATGTTTACCATTTTATATTGTCATTTTTAACCATAAAATGACTTATAAAGTTATTTGATAGTTTAATACATAAGCCAGAAATTTATTTTTTATTAAGCACTTTTTTCTTCTTCAATTTGTTTTTCACGTTTCAATTATTTAATCACCCAACTGAAAGTTCGATGTTTCATTTAACAATTTATAGGATTTCCAAGGCCTTTTTTCTTAATATTGAAAGTCGTAAAGGTTACCTCCGCTGCTTTGGGTGTTCAACTTAGACGTTAGATTTTGGTTTGCCAAAGGATTTACTATAGGATTTAGAAACTTAAAATTGCGAAGACGAGTAGAAAAATGTATAGGGATTAAGAGGGAATAAAAAGTTTCAATTTTCAATCATTAGTTCTAGAATTATCAACTGTTTAACTTGTAGGAAAAAATATTACCATTCGGACAGCTTTACAGACCGCGAAAATGCAACTACATAGTTGGAATTTAGCATGCTGAAATGGCCATATTTGTGTTAATGAACTTAAAATCGCATTATTTCAAAATTACGCTATGTTCGAAAGTTATTGCAAATTAAATGCTTTTTTTTTTTGTTTTTTGCTTTACGCCACATTTTATTTTGCCACCAAAACATATAAAAATTGAGAACTTAAAATACGAAAGTGGGTAAAAAAAAAGGCCAGGGAGTTCAATAGATTAAAAAGTTTTACGATTCGATTATTAGTTCGATGGTTTTTAACTGCTTAACTAGTAGTAAAAAAAAACTATATTAGACGATCTACTGTCCGCTGAAATGCATTTACAAAGTTTGTAGTCATAGGATCGTTTTAAAGTATAAAATAAATGAATGTTATTTTTTCGAAATTCCCTTTTGTTCGAAAGCTATTGAAGTTTTAAGCATAGTGTGCAATCTTTAAATAAAATTTTTTCATCCATTATTCATCTGTTTTGCGAGTTATTTTCATTCCATAAATTAGTGCTTAACTTTGATGTAACAAAAAGTGTGTGTGAGAGAGAGAGAGAGCGATAAATACTTAGGTAAAAGTTTTTAAGACAACAAGTACTTCTGATAAGAAGTAATTAAAAGTACCAATTATAATTTTAAACGGGAATATAGTCAATCATAATAATTATAGAACTCACGTTGAACTACGATTACAATAATTATAATTGCATATCTTGAATAATTTTTAATATATTTATGAATTTTAAGATTAAGGAATTTTGATTCGCTTAAGACGCAATTAAAAATAAACTTTAGAAATAGAAATTGTAAGCATTTTGTATAAAATTAAAATCTTTAGAATATTTTGCTCTAAATAGAAGTTTCTGCTTAAAGTAGAATTTATATAAAATATCTAAGATAATTTCATACCATACATTATATATTACAGTACAGGACCCATTATCCGGAAATCAGAAAACCGGAAAACCAAAAAACCGGAACGAAAATCAATAAATTATCCCGCAATTTTTAAAACAATTTTTTTTTCCTCATAAGATTTTAGGATTTTTCTCTCTTTTTTGAAAGAGACCTTACCATCATTTCGTAAATAATCATTAGTGCATATAGTTCATCGTTTTTTCTTCTTTTTAAGATTATTTCCCAATATTTTTCTTTTTTTTAGCTGGGTTTAACAATAAAAAAAAACGGCTTTTTGTAGAGATTGAGAAAACCGGAAAAATCAGTTATCCGGAATAGCGATGGTCCCGATCGTTCCGGATAATCGGTTCCTTACTACTAGTCTTTTACTTTTTGATATATATCATATATCGCTGAATATTTAAGACAAAAGACACGTGATTTGTGCACTATCGTCTACTTCGAACCTCAAATATCAAATCTTAAATTGAGTGTGATACCACAATTTATATTTCCTAGTATTAAAAATTTCTTTAATTTCTAAAAATTATTTTTTTAATCATTCTTAATCGAACTGTAATTAAATTAAATTTATAACTCTTTATTCCTTATTTCTTACCACCTAATATTGATTATGGGGGGTTGGCTTCATTTTGGCTATATTATCTTTCGGTAATTCGCCAACCTTGGATTTCTTTCCCATGCCCCTAACTGTCCGCTGGGAACAAATTCATTCAGTCCCAGTTGCTGAATATGAAATGCTAACTAAAAATTCTCGATGTAAGAGTGTGTTTTATCTTGATCCCTTTAAGAGATTTCTTTTCTTTATTAGTTTTATATTTTTGAATTATGGCCATTTTTAACAAATTTTTTTAATCCATTTTATTTACTTCTCTGACGCAATTATCATTTTATTACATCCAAATAAAAATATATCTGTAGCGGCCAAAAAGTTCATAATGCTACCTGTACAAATCCACCAATTAATTTAAAACAGTCACAGTCAAAACATTGCGAAAACGAAAAATTAAAACAATTAAATTTAAAAAAAAGAAAATAACTATAAAATAATAAATAAAGTAATAAAAAAATAGAGAAATAAAATCAACAAAAAAGTTGTGATCGCCTTATTACCAACACTGGTTACTCATTGGTCAAATGTTTTTTCTTTCTGGATTGACTCCGTTAAACGCCAAACCATTTTCAAATCATGTGTTGCAAAAACTGTCTCCATTGATGTTTGTCGTCGGATTGGTGTTCATATCTTGCCTATGTACGTGTTTCAAGACGTCACAAAATACATTTCCTACTTCAGCATTCATATTTATATTAAAATCACCGTCGAGCCAGTCATTATACGTTAATAACAAAAAGAATATAAAAATACTTTTTAAACTATTATTACGTAAATACATTAAAAATGCCTGCTAGTGAAAGGAAAAAGAAAAACAGCAGCGGTCGCCATAGCAACGCATGCAATGACGACCCATGCATAATGTTTACTTTTACTCTCGAACACAGTTGGAAAGCGTGTGGACGCCATCAAATCCATAACAAGACCCATTTTGCCAATGGGTAATAAATCTATATAAATAAAAAATTCCATTACAATGTTATTGCCCGACGCAATATACAGCACGAATACATTTTCTGCCCTCTCTCTATAAAAAATGCATCAACAAACTCTATGTCATCGCCCAAACTATCATATTGCCTCTCATCTGAACATCACGCGCTCAGACTCACAAACGCAGACTTTAAAAATAGAAATGTCTAGAATATTCTATCTACCCGACCTAGAAGAAAAACGAAATAAAGAAGAGAGTAAAAAGGAGGAAAGCTTAAATCGTTTCTATCGAAGCAGCAGACTAGGATCGCAGTATCCATCTTTACGATTCAATCATATTCTCCGCACGTCTTCTGCACATCTTTTCTAATCCCAGTTGGCAGTTCGGGATCTCGGGTAACACACCGAGATGGTCAGGAACTGGGATCTTCATTGCACACAAGGTGGCTTAATTGCATTGGTGTGAAGCTTATAATTCACCAAGATTGTCATTAGGGCTCAATTTAGGGAGAAAGAGCTATAAGTCAACGCTAATAGAGATATATGGCAGTATCTAGTTTGTCCGGTGAATAAAGGTGATGTTATGTAGAGGATTTAAGGAGATATGTCCTCTTTTGGAGTTAAAATAGATCATCACGTGGACTTTGGAATGATTTGAAACTATTGAGTTTGTCTTTGGTTAACATGGCGGATCGTCTACTACTGAATTATTCAAATTTGACAGACAAGATTGTCTCTACGACTTATTTTATGCATATTAATAAAAAAAAACAGAGGAGTAACGGCAGCATTTCAAAGTTATTGAAGAATTTATTTTCCCCAGCGAATGAAGGTGATATTGTATAGGTATTTAGAAACCTACATCCTCTTTTAGGTTTTTACGAGGGATTTCGGGTTAGTTTTTTTAGTTTTTTTTTTTTTTTTTTGATTCTACATTACGTTTCTCTTTTTTTTCCAAAATAGTTGCCAGAGCCGTGAGAGTTCAGGAGATTGAGCGTTCACCTTCCAGTGAGATAAACCATGTTCGAATCCCAGCGATGGCGAGTAAATACGAATTCCGCATCCTGGTTGCACCGACCACAGTGCTGACGTGAAATATCCTCAGTGGTAGACGGATCATGGGTTAGAGTCCCTTTGTCGTCCGTCATTCTAACTGTTGGAGGTTCTCATGGTCTTCCTCTCTATGTAACGCAAATGCAGACTAGTTCCATCAAAAAGCCAGGAAGGCAAATTTCTCCCAATACTTGATCCAGGAGCTTCCTTGTCTTCTGGATTGGGTTCAAAATTACAATAATACGGAGTTGAGCATTAGTAGTCTTAACACCCAAAAACTTGGGTTGGCTGTTCAACTAAGGATATAAAACGTATAATAAAATAGTTGCCAAGTTTCCTTAAACTCTTATCACATTTAACAACTAGATTTAAAACACCCTCTTCACAGTAACTTGTCTCCTGCCACGAAGAGGTCACGACCGTTGCTACGTCTTCGTCATCGTTGAACTGTTTACTGAAAAATGATGTTTGAAACATCGGAAAAGATGAAAGTCACTTAGCGAAAGGTCTGGGCTGTATAGAGGGATGGTCCAAAACTTCCCAGCCGAAGGAGTCCAATAAAGATCGGGACTGAGATGTGGAGAGAGTCATTGTCATGGAGTAGCAAAATTTCCTGTCAGCATGCCAATAGGAAGCTTTGTAAACTTCACAAATTTGCCGGTGAATGTATAAAGCAGGGAAGTATTTTGTTGACTAAAAACGCATCACTGATCGTACGCGGCAGGGCAAACTTGAACATTTTAAAAACACAAACTGACCGACCTACACAGCTATAACTCACCACAGTTGTTCTCTAGAGTTCACAACCGTAATTTAATATTTTCGCTCACCAAACAGGCGGATATATTAAATAATATTTTTGTTTGCATCTTATTGTGCATGAAGCTGATCATTAAGTTCTAAACCTTTTAACAGATCTATTTAACTGTAATTTATAACTGTATATTAATGTTATCTGAGCAAATATTATATTGTAAAACGTTAAATAAGGTTAGACCACCTTTCTAAATAACTTTATCTTAAAATGTATCACAGAATAATATTATAATAATAAAGATATACAATTTTCTTTGTTTTTAACTCTTGGATTAAAAACGTAATAATACCAGTACAGAAAAAAAAAACTTTAAATTAGGGATACAAAGATATTTATAGAGAAGCAATACCTTTACGTCTTTTATTAATTTTGTGCTGATGACAACCGAAACAATGTGGAAATGAATGAGGAAAAACTGGATCCTACCACGTGGTTTATTCTTCTGTGATTGGCTATGTGTTATCATTTCACTCTCTTCTTATATTATATATATATATGTTTAGATCCCCATAGATCAAAATTAAAAGTAGCACAATATTTGGATATTTTTATCATCCTAAATGATGCAGCGCTGGAAAAGAACTTTTAAATCTTAAAAAAAAAGTAACTCTTTTTATATTTAAATAGCTTTTTATAACAATCACGTTTTGCCCCATTTTCATAGCAGGGAAAGTGATGGCCAAATTATAACCTAACAACTGGGAATAACTACATATTACACAACAGTGATAACTCCATTCGTTAAAAAGCGCTTTCTTAAAAAGACGAAGCCTCGGGAAAAAAGAGAAAAAAAAGAAAAATGAACCGAGACTCCAGTGAGAAAGAGAAAAATTTCCCCCATAAAAGTTGTTTTACTACATCAGCTTGTTTATTGCAAAGAAAACACTGCGAGGGCAAAAAGACAGTTGAGTTTTAAAAGGTGATTGCCGTTTTAGTTTAGGAAAATGATGTATTGAATTTAATTTATTTCGCAGCTATCGAATCAAAAGGAATTTTATAATACTATTTAGGAATGAATCACAGAATGTTATGTATGACTGCAAATGTAACTTTATAATAAATTCATGTTGCAACTATTGAGTAAAAATTTCATAATTTTTAATTTGAAGTAAAATAATTTAGACTGATTATTTATATGAATACATTGAGTTTACATATACTGAACACAAGACAAACATTTAGTAAATTTTTAAAATGGAAATATTATATCGCTTAACAATGATACGATATGATTATGATATGACGCATATGGTATGAAGTTAAACATTTCTAAATGAACCATGACGGATAGTTAAAAAATTTCACAACATAATAATAAAGTTTTGATGCTAAAGTCTATTTCCGAGTATTTTAAAAATCGTCAAGTATGAAAAGTATTGCACAGTATTTTTTTTATGGCTAAACTAATGATATGAATTGTTCAATGAACTTCGACATCGTAAATCCGTTTCTAAATTTTCTTTTTCCCTGGAAAATAATTTGAGAAAAAACAGTGTTTTTCAATAATTTAAATCTATGATTGATTTTCTTTCTAGTTGACTACAGAATTATTAAAAGCAGTTAAATTGTTTCTTAAGATACATGAGAATAAACTCAATCATCTATTGATTTTTTTTTTCAATCTAGTGTAAAATTTTTAAAAGATCGAATACCACGAGTCACATTACAACACATTCCCCTAAATCTTAAATTTTAAATCCAGTAATGAATTCCACCATTTACGAATGTTCTTTTTGCTGACTTTAAAAGTAAATACCTCAATTCAAAAATTTAAAAAAAATTCTATTGATTTTTATGAAAATAAATCTTTGCATCATTTATTCTTTCACCAATTTTTAGTAACTTTCAAACGTTTAAATGTTTTCTTGAAAGAAAAAAAATTAAAAACTAGATGTTACGAACGTAACATTACGTTACATTCGTAATTCAATATTTTTTCAAATGCTATAATGCTAGAAATTTTTAAAAATTGGAATAAGTATAAATGACCGCAAGACTTATTTCCACAAAAATTAATAACACTGCTTGATTTTTTTAGACTGAGTTTTATGCTTTTAAAGTTGGCAAATGGTTAGAAAACCTCAGCGCAAAAATTTTAAAATACACTTTTTACAATACTTTCATAAAACATACGAAAGCACATTAAAATAAACTTTTCTAAATTATTTCATACAGTAGTTATAATTATAAAACGTGTTTAACGAAAAACGCGGAAATGAAATTAGTTATAATGTGAAATCAGCTTCAAAAAAAAATTTTTTTTTCGAACAAAAATCAAGCACTTAAAAAAAGAATTTTCGAACAAATATCAAGCACTTTAAAGAAAAAAAAATTTCGAACAAAAATCAAACACTTTAAAAAAATTTTTTTTATTCATGCAAACAAAAGCTTACTGAGGCTTTTAATCATGAAATGAATATGGTGGGTAGATTAGTAAATGCATATTATGAAGGGTGGGTCTGCCTCGCATATTATGGTGGGGGCTGATGGAAAAGCCCAGTCTATAATTTAGGCAGTCCCTTAATTGCCCACGGATCACGCTAATGTAAGTTGGCCTTATCACGTGATTTCTCGCATTTGCATTTGGGTAAGTCCCACAAAGCCAGCGAGTAATGAATAGACAAGCGAAGAATTGCGTTCCATATTACGAATTGTTATTTTAAACAGTAAGTTGGTTCATGTAGTAGAATGTATTTAATATTTAAGTAAATTTGTGTTTAAAATCTATTTTGAATTGTTTGTGAAATAATGTAAGCAAAACTTACCTCGTATTTAATAGATTTAACATTTAAAATATGGAATAAAAATAATTTTCAGGAAAAAAAGATAAATTTTGAAAAGGTTTCTAACTGGCTTGAAGTTTGTTAATATTGACATTTTTAAAATTTGAAATAAAAATGCTTAATTAAAAAGGGCAATGAGATTAAAAAAATTTAACATCAATCTAGTGGTTTTAAAAAGTAATTTTTATACTATAAAAACTATAAGCCTGATTTACCATAGCTCGTTCAATTTTTTAAAATCTAATAGTCAATGATTTTATGCTTTATAATTTGTTAATTCAAAAAAAAAAAAAAAAAAAAAAAAAAAACATTTTCTCCGCAAGAAAAATGTTAAATTTAGCATTTCCTCTACAGACAACAAGCATATTACCGTTATAAGACAAAACATCCTAAAATTTTGATTATAAAATGTTTTTAAAGGAGAAAAATAAATCAATTCTTTAGACCATACTTTTTAGGAATATTTTTGTTTTAAAAATATATCATAATAATTTTAGATCACAAATACTTGCAAAACAAAAATTTTGGTAAACTGCGCGCTGCTTAAAAGCTAGTTTTAGTATTTATATATATGTATGACAGCTAATTGTTTCGTTTATAAATGCCACAACTACTTTAACTTTCGTCGAAATATTCGTTCTACTTTAAAAGCACATGCTTTTTGCAAAATATATGTAAATAAAGAGAATTCTTCAACTGTTCAACTCTTTTATTGATCCATTTTTCTGTTATAAGAAAGTACCAAATATCTCATAAAATGTCGGCAAAAGGGAGGGAAAAAAAATTTGAATCGATCGCATTTCCAACAAAAGGGAAAACAGTTTTTTAAGAAAAGAAAGGGAAAATAAAAAGGGAAGAAAAGTCTCTAGATAAAATTCAGAAACGCTATAGACTAGGGGGGGTAAAGGTAGCGATGACGATGAGCGTAATAACACTGCATCGGAATATCGATTCGAGTGTCTTAAAACGGGCGTTGTCTTAATCCTTGCTACCAATAGAAGAAGGGAAATTCAATACACGTGACCGAGCTCTTAGCCAATCAGAAAGTGAAGTGAGTTGGATTCCTAGACAGACTAAGTTGAAGGATGGAACCTCTGGAGAATAATTGTGGGAAGAAGTTTCATTCCAATGAAAATAGGATATATGAATTTGCATAGAGCAGTTTGTTCGAAGTCACATTCTTTAACTTACGAGATGAGAAATGCACTTTCGGAACTGAAGACATATTACTCTTTTGAAAACACACGCTGAATTAGAGAACAATTCCAAACACAGAATTCATTTAAAAATATTTATTTCTATAGAGTTATTAAATAGTTGATGCCGATTTCTTTATTCTTTGCAATTATTTGAATTTTGATTAAATGATTATTTTCCTTCATTGTTTTAGAAATCAATAAGTTTTTTTTCAGCATGTAGTACCATTAGGTTAAAAAAATATGACTTTTACTCCCGATTAAGGACTATTTTTTAAAATGAGTTACTATTTTATATTTTGGAAAAGATCGTCGGAAATTGGAAATGAAGGTTTGTCCTAATATTATTAAATTCACTAATTGATAATGTTCTGAACTATTTGGAAAAATATATTACTAAAAATAAATCTTATAACGTGTCATTTTTAAGTTTTCATTGTTCCAAAATTTGATTAAGTAGACTAGTTTTCTTCTATTTAGTGACAAAGCTGCTGAAATATGCCAAATATATTTCCTAACATTTGAAAATAAAATGATAACAGAGTGCGTAGCGTTTTTAAAAAGTGCTTATTTTCAATTTTCGTTTTTTAGAAGCCTTTAAAGGTGCTTTTTTCATTGGGTGTTTTTAAAAAGTGCTTAATTTTCCCTTTTCGAAAAGGAGATTTTTTTCCTTACTATTTCTATTTTCACCTCGTATTATGCAAAGGCGTACTTTTCACATTGTTCTGCTCAACGTTTTCACAATTCATTGAACCACTATCTATTTCGACGTACCGTCGGTCCATACCATATGAAAGAGCCAATCATTTTACATGTTTGATGAAGCGGGACCGCATGTGCGTCTACTGAGCTGAGATTATTGCACTCTCAAGTGCAACTCTGCTGCATTTTGTAAGATATTCTCAATTTCAGGCTTCATTTTCCCCTCTCTGATATCGAACCGAAAAATCTCATTTTATAATGGCTAATAAAACGAAGAAAAGAGTTCTTTGTCAGAAACTAGCTATTTTATTATGTTCATGTAAAGTCTTTGAAAATTAACTTGCATTTTGTTAATATGTATATAGTGCTTAAAAATCTTTTTAGAGTGCTTAAAAAGTACCTAAAAGGTACTTATTTTTTGTTGAAAGATTTGGCTACGCACCCTGGATAATGCTATTGAATCCTTGTTAATAAATAAAAATCATTAATATATTCTTTAATATTTTAATACCTCAACCTTAAATTGAGTGCAGAATGAAGTCTATTATTAGAGATTCCCTCTACATCTGCCTAGCACATTAACATAGAATTCGAAAAACATTATATAATTGCTAACGTTCTGAAATCATTAAAATTCGTTGTTATTTCTCACGCTTTATTTTCCGCCAACTCATTTGAACGTGCAAGTCTAAGAAAAAGAGCCTTGGCATTAAATTTAATCAATTAATAGCCAATGTATCTTAACTTCCTTGGCGAAAACTATGTTAAACGTACACAAGAGAGACACGTTTTTGATTTCTTGGTGAATGGAAGTGTCCTGTAGGGTTTAGTTCTACAGCCGCGCCCTCCGGAATATTTTCTAAATTTATTAATTTATAAGTGCATAAAACTGAATTCATTTTTCTCTGTGTCAGATAAATTCAATAAAGAACATGACGTGGTAGCACGTGTGGTCCACGTCACCACATTTATACTTTTATAGTTGTCTGATATCACATGACTTTTTTTTTTCAATTCCTGCTACACTCTCCCTATATATTTACACATCTTGTTCAAATTTCAAATCGTTCATAAAATACTTCTGATTAAACCATTCAAGTTCAATTAAATTTTTTTAAACTTATAGTGGATAATACTTGATGTTAATACAGTTTTTTCAAATATTAATTCATTCATCAAATTAAATTTATTAATTTTAGTTTTATATGGGTGAAAATGTTTTAATTATTTAATAAAAAGTAACTAAAATAAAAATTTTCTTCGTTGACCTAAGAAGGAATTGACTTTTATTACTTGTTTATTTGGAGCTTCATATTATTTTTGAAATAAAATATTTTCATTATTTATTGAGTTTAATTCTTCATTAAAGCAGTTCCTATTGTTTAATATCTACATCACTTTGGAACCATTGGAACTACAACAATCAACGTTTTCAACTCTTTGGTATTTCATCCAACATCTTCAACAAATTGTGGTTTCTTCTTCAAATCAAAATATTTCAGGGATAGCTGCTTTAGTTAGTCACTGATGATTACATGCTATTGAAATCGTGACAAATAATAGTTATTATAGTACAGTAAGATGATGGGGTACATCTACAGCACATTAAGGTATTACTGTTTTGTCATGAAAAAACGAGGGTGTTGCTGAATGTACAAAAAAAAAATGAATTGGAATCGAGTTTACAAGTTTGAGCCTTTAACCAGGACTATACTTCAAACAATTATGAAAATGAGACAAATCGTCTTGAAATTTATAATAGAATTTATATCAAAATGTTAAAAGCATTCATCAGATAATAGATAAATTAAACAATTTAATGGAGTAGGTATAAAAAGTTTAAAAAGACAGTTGGAATAAGACAACAGTTGGTTAATAGTTTAAACTCTTTCTGCGGTTTCAGTACAAAGTGGAAAGCTAGTTAGTGCAATCCAACGCAGATTATGTGCCCAGTTAATAATTTTTTTTTTGTTGCAATTGGGTATTTGCACTTTAAGAAGAAGAAGAAGTTTACAATACCCATACACGTGACCTATGACGTCAGTCCCAGTTGATCGTTTACAACCAAAGTAGTGTGTTAAAGTTCAGCTAAGTTACTCCCCATAAGATAGAATGTTAATTAACGTGAAATTCTTTTACTTAATTTAGATTTATCATTTGTTTATGTATTTTATTGTAACAGTGACACATTTCTGTTTTGTGTACCTGACAATTTCGATGCATAATTAGTTTCCTTATGTTCCACATGGCTTCCTGCCTGTCATTGTGTATAGAAATATATACATCTTTGTATAAGAATATAGAATGTGTCACTTAAGAGTATTAATACTTGGGGGCTTACTCGAAATAGAATGGAAAGAACAGTTGCTAGCATAAACAAATGCCACGTTTCAACAACCAATTAGAATTTAGAGACCTACGCTACGTCACTTGCAGGTTTCCCATTAGTGCTTTAAAAACAAAATAATGTAAACCTGTAACAACTAAACTCTTGCAAAGCGCACTTGATATGAATACCTTATCTAAACACATCAGTGGAAGGTGCTGTCTATTTTCAAGAGAAAAATAAAAAAAATTCTATTTGTTCTATTTGGTGTTTTTGATTCCATCGAGGAATCCTCAATGTCTACCTCTTTTTTTTTTTTTGAAACTTTTTGTAACTTTTTTAAAACTTCAATAAAGAATCAGAATCCGGGGTGGAGTTTGTCATTAGCGCAGGCCTTATTTCCATGCTAACGCTTTAATAAAATAATGCAAAAAAACTTTATAATTTAATTTTCTTCAGAAGTAAATGTTGAAATAAGCAAGCAAAATTAATTACAAAACATAAACCAATTAAAATTTACATAAAACTATTTGGCGAGATCAGGACAATTTTCTTCATTTAAGAATAGAATCCTGCAATGTTTACTAGATTTAAAAATATTTTACATCAATTTTTTAAATTGCTTATAATTTGAGCAGCGATGGCTCAGGGGATAGAGCGTTCGCCTTTCAATGAGGTGAACCGAGTTTGAATCCCAGCGATGACTGGTAGATACGAATCTGCATCGACCACAGTGCTGATGTGAAATATCTTCAGTGGTCGACGGATCATGAGTTAAAGTCCCTTTGTCGTCAGACAAACCGTGGGAGGTTCTCATGGTCTTCCGCTACACGCAACGCAAATGGGGGTTAGTTCCCTCAGTAAGTCCTCCACGAAGGGAAATTTCTCTTTATACTTGATTGAGAAGTTCCCTTGTCTTCTGGATCGGGTTCAAAATTACAAGGCTACGGAGTTGAACATTAGTGTGGTCAATCCAAAGAAATTCGGTCGGCTGTTCAACGACTGTTATATATATGTATAAAAAAATAAAGCAATTTGTTTTTTCCTTCGTCTTCGAGATGAAAAGTAAATAGACGGACGTAATCAAGGTAAAAATTGATGTTTTTGATAATTAGTAATTTAACAATTGCTATGAATAAGACCTTATTCTTTGCGAAAAACCTATCAGAAGAAAGAAAACAAAAGAAAGTATCCCAGTGATCTCGAGTATAATTTCAGGTAGACACTTTAAGAGACGGTCTCTAGGAGTCTTTCTTATAACCTATAGATTGAACTCAAAAGGCTTTACAAATTGAATGCCTATTTTAATATGTACTAATATAGCAGTAAAAATAGGCAAAACTGTACTTACATATATGGGAAAGAATTGGTACAAAACTGTTGAATAAAACTCTTTCAAAAACCTAATAATTAGGGTAACTTTTCTTAACAAAAAACTTAGTTTATAAAATACAAATTTCCCCTAAAATTTTTTTGTTGCACTTAATAAGTTATTGCACTTAATAATTAAATGTTGCACTTAATTTTCAACATTTTGGTCTGAGAAAATACATGTTTTTGTGAAAAGTTTTTACTAATCGTTTATGGCTTAGAAATTTTTTTTTTAATGCATAGTAATTTCCTTGCAATCTTGACAAATGATTTAAAACAAGCTCTTTAAAAATGCTTGAAATTTATAACACAAATTTTTTGTATAAAAGTCTTATAATGATCATGAGTGGGAACTTGAAAAGAAATTATTATTACGACATTAAAAAGAAATCTTAAAAACGTTTTTAATTATTTTTTAATTTTGAATTAATTATAAAATCCGCAAAATAGTTTTATTGCTCAGCTTCGATTTATAAATCTATATCATTGTTATGACATATTCTATTTCACTCAATATTTGCATAAAAAATATCTCGAGTTTTATTTCTGGAAAAAATTTCTTTTAGAATGATAAATACAAATATCATTAAAAATAAAATTCTTGTAAATGTTTTTAATTTATTTTTAGTATTTGAATTAGCAGTAAAAATACACAAATTTTTTACGGTAAATATATTTTATTCAATTTGATACTTTTTTTGAAAAGTGAATAGCTCTTTTTTGCATTTTTTTCGCTCATATTTTTTAAAAGAAATAAATAAAATGGAGGAAAAAAAATTTCCAAGAAAGCCCATGATTACAATAAAATTAAAACTAAATATTATGCTACTAAGTTGACCCATAATCTGACAAGTACCAATGGTTCAACTTAGAAGCAATTATTTTGGTATGATTTAAAGTACAAATATGAGTAATTTATTTAGAGCCAAATCGTTAAAACAATATTATCGGTCAACTTAGAAACAATACGCAAAAAATTTTTTTTTGTAAGAAAGTCTTATAATGAAGATGATTCGGAACTTAAAAAAGAATTATTATTATGACATTAAAAAGAAATCTTAAGACTGTTTTTAATTAATTTATTAAATTCGAATTAATTATAAAATCTACAAGATAATTTTACAGCTCAGCTTCGATTTATAAATCTATATTTTTGTTTTGACATATTCTATTAATTCAACATTTGAATAAAAAATACCTCTAATTTTAATATGGGGAAATTTTTTTTAGAATGATACAAATATCTTTAAAAACAAAATTCCTGTAAATGTTTTTAATTTATTTGTAATATTTGAATTAGCTGAAAAAATACACAAATATTTCAAAGTTTTACTTCTGCTTATAAGTATATATTTTTTTTCAATTTAATGCTTTTTTCAAAAGGTGAATAACTCCTTTTTGCATTTTTTTCGGTCATATTTTTTAAAAGAAATAAATAAAGTGAAATAAAAAAAAAATTCTCAAGAAAGCCCATTGCTTTAAAAGCTTCGAAATGTCTTTTCATGTCTAAAGAACGGTGACTTTGCAGAAAGTTTTTTTTTTTCTTTCTTAGCCGCCGAAACTTATCAAAGAAAGTAAATATTCCTTTTTATTCCAATTTCGATTTTTTTTGTGCTGTGCTGAGAAAATAAGATCCAGTAATGTAAAGTGCATTTGAAGGATTATGGCGACATTGGCGACGTTTGTCATGATGGATTCATGCAAAACTGAGCATAAGCTTTGACTATAAATCTTAGCTACTTTTCATGTTTTTTTCAGGCAAGAAAGTAAAATTTCGAGACATGAAATATGGTTTTCTAAACTTGTTATGATTGTGTAATATTTCATAGAAGTATGTACCCGTAAAAAGAAGACTTCATTTTTTTTCTGTGTATAAAAAAACGAGACATATTCAACGTTCATTCAGAAGCCTCAGATAGTTAAAAAATAATTTTAAACAGAAGTAATAAGTATAAATTTATTAAGCATATATATATATATATATATATTTATTTATTTTAATAATTGGAAACCTGAAAGTGACGTCTTCGTGGGTAAATCATGGCATTTGTTGATTCAGAAGCCAATTAGGTTCGAAAAACACATGTGACGTCACTTACACAATTAAATATAACTTAAATCACATGATTAGGTATAATCTCTTCACTTCTTTTGAAGTTGTAAATACCCAATTGATGCAGTTAAATCTTCATTTTTTAATTCTTTTACATTGAAATAAGATAAATTATCTTTTGAAATAAAGATTTAACACAAGTCATATGCTTTTAAGTTCATATTACATTAAAATATTACAATAATTTAAATGTTTAATGGCCCATTAATATTTAGATATCTTTTTTTTTAAAAAAAAAAGGCAATGCACGATATTATGATTAAAACTATAAGAAAAAGTGATTTAATTAAACACTATTATGATTGCAATAAAATTAAAACTAAATATTATGTTACTAAATTGATCCATAAGCTGACATTTACCAATGTTCAACTTAGCAGCAATTATTTTGGTATGATTTAAAGCACCAATATCATGATTTAAATTAGAACCTAATCGTTTTGGCATGGCTTAAAACAATATTATCGTTCAACTTAGAAATAATTTTTTAAATATGCTTTAATACACCAGTCTTAAATATCAATTTTTATTTTCATTATTTTGGTATGATTTAAATTGCCCAAATTAGGTTTCAATTTAGGGCTGATACCTCAGGATGGCAAAAAAAAGCCAATAATAGGGTCCAATATAGAACCAAATTGGTTTGGTACGGTTTAAAACTCCAATATTACCATTCAACTTAGAACCACTTTCTTAAGTATGGTTCAACGCACGCATATTATGGTAGGACTTAGAACCAAATATTTTCAGAGTGTCGATTTAATTAATTAACTTAATTCTATTTTGACGTGACCCTGTAAGAAAACAATAATACCGATTTCTTCTTTTAAACAGATACATGTATGAGATTTCTTCATCCAAGAAAAACAAGAAATTGCAGTCATTTCCCACTTTTATATCTAAGTTTGCCTTAAGGGCCACTTTGGGGACTCTTCTCAGAACTTTTGGATTGCTTCTAAAGCTCCATTAACTTGAAAGCTCTACCACCCTATTCCCCATAGAAATTGTGTGGGGGAGTTCCCGGGGAACAACGGAAAAGCTGAGTATGTTGTTCCGGATTTTTGAAGGACAATGATAAATTGCATTTAACGGGAATGAACTCCTTTTATTAATGTGGATGTTTGAGGAAAAGATACTTTTATGCACTAAATCAGTTTGTAAATTGATTTTTACATAACTTTGCGATAATTATTTAGTTTTTTGAGTATCAATTTTAAAAACTCTCATTTTTAAAAGTCACCACACAATTGTACAAGTAATTTTATGTCGGGTCACAATGAGTAACATGTAAAAAATTGCAATTTTGAAATTCTCTTTCATATATATATATATATATAACGTCGGTACCGAGTGGAAGGATTAAAACAGGTCATAGGTCGGGAAGGAGGGTACAAATTTTATTTATTAATTAATAGACAACAGCAGTCATGAGAGTGTGTAAAAGAGAATACGGAAAGTTGAGCTCCTTGGTTACATATTAGGGAAAATCTTGCAAAGTAAAATCCGTAAAATGTCTTAATTTAGGGAAAGAGGGAAATCTTAGTAGTTGCTATTGGTTTATGAAATAGATCGAGCATTTCCCACACAGGGCAAAGGGAAAAATGTCCTGCTTTTAATTAAATGCATACTTGTGCCAAAAATAGATTTAAGAGCAAGATGTGGCTTTTAAAAGTGTGAGAAAGTATTTCGATTAGAATAATTAATTAGGATGAAGTTTTATAGCAAAGAAACTAACATAAAGAGAATATTTGAAGCTTCTTATGTTACATATATATATATATATAGCGAAATAAACAAGTACAAAAAGAAAAAAAAAACACGAAAAAAAGTAAGAAAAACAATACGCTTTATTTACTGCGCATAAGCTGCAAGTAAATAGAACTCATCAAATAAGTTAAAATCTACTCGTAGAAAAAACATGGAAAAAATTACAGAACAATGAAAAAAGGGGGAAAAATAAAAATAACAAGCCGGAAAAATATTCGGAATGCGGATATAATCGTGTGAGCTGATGAAAAGATTATATCTTTTAATTTTTGGATTTTTATATTTTATTTTTCCTTTTTTTTCGTATTTTTCCCCAGTTTCTTGTCTTTTTTATTATTATTTTTCTTTTCCCCCCTTTTTCATTGTTCTGTAATATATATATATATATATATATATATATATATATATATATATATATATATATATATATATATATATATATATATATATATATATATATATATATATATTTGAAACTTTTTTATGCTTTATTGCATCATCATAGTTGGCCAGACAGCCCAATGTGGGCCAATGCCTTCCTCTTAAGATTTCTTCATAATGACTTCCGATTTATCTTTGATCTCCAATTCTTTTCATTAATTGCAAGAAAATCATACTCCACCGAATCAGCCTATCTCAACTGCGACCTTCCCCCCTTTCTCGTTCCAGTGGGTTTAAAAAGCAGCATCTTTTTCATTCTATTGTCATCACTCATTCGAATCACGTGGGCCATCCAATTCATTCTATTTATTTTTATGTACTTAATAATACCGAGTTGTTTATAAATCTCTTGTACAGTTCAAAGTTAAATCTCCTTCTCCAGTTATTGTTTTAATTTACTCCACCAAGTATACCCCGCAAAATCTTTCTCTCAAATATTACGATACTATTTTCCTCCAGTTTTGTGATTGTCCAAGCCTCAGAAGCGAATGTCAAAACTGGCCTGACAAAAGTTTGTTAGATTAAGAACTTTGTTTTTCTAGAAAGAAACCTAGATTTGATAAATCTTCTCAGCCCATAGACAACCCTATTTTCCAGATAGAGTCGGGTTTTTTTATTTCAGGAGTCATCCTGTTGTCAATAGTAGTAATTGATCCTAAGTAAGTAATACTCCTTAATGTTTCAAATGTGTAAGAATCTATTTCAAGATAGGGGTCTGGGACTCTGTTTCTTGAGAATGACATGTATTTTGTTTTTTTCTAATTTTATGAAAAAGCCCATTTGTCTTGCAGCCACCTCAAGGTTTTATATAGCACCAGAAATTCAGGTTGTTAAAACTTATTTTGAAACATGAAATTATAGTTCAAAAGAAGATGAAATTAATCCATATTTAAAGCAGCTAAATAACCAAACAGGCAATAAATAATACCATTCCAAATTAATCAATTAAAACACAAATATTCATAACGATAATTTCAGGTGATAAAAAGTCTGCAGACACTTGTAATAATCAGCAGAATCTGTGGTGGAGAATTTTTGTTACTAGGATTAAGCAATGTACTTTTATATTTAAATAAAGTTAAAATTTTTCATCGAATTTTAAGATTATTTCAATCAATTAGTATATGGGAAAAACTATGGGTGTTGATAAATTTTTTGGGCAATCCTATATTTCACATAAGAAGGTTAGTTATGAGGTTTACGTGTAAACCTTTTAACCTTAAAACAAGATCTGTGACAATCTGCTCTATTCTACGCACATTACCCGGATGCTTGGAAAACAACCTTTTATATAAAAACCTTAAATAGAGTTTGACTTAGGGTTTTTAAATGTGAAAAAATCTTTTAATGAAGCTGGTCTCAAGATGAAAGTAATCTTAAATCTAGGTCATTATAAGGTTTCTTTTCGCAACGTCTTGTATGCTCGGCTAAAATCCACCTTGTCATGAAATTTTAATGGGCAATGCAATTTGATCCTATCGATAATGTGACGTCAGCTTAAACGTCATGATGGACTCAAGTGACAATATTTTTTAAAAAAGCTTTAAAAAATAATTTTTAATCCTTTTAGAATGAAAGGTTTAAAACCGTAATATTTTTGCTTTATTGAATAAAGGTTTTTAGTACAAATGCTTTGTGACAATAAAAATAAAATTCCTAAACACGGCTTTACGCTAATTTTGTTAGAATAACATCATAAACTCATTTTTGTTATGTTTTTTATTACATTTATCGAAAACTTTTGAAATAATTTACATTAGTTCGTGTCCCTAGATAGAATTATAAATTTGCTCTAATATTCTTAATGTTAATTCAATTTTAAACCCAAATTGATGTCAGATCTTGAAGTTTAAATTTATGCTATGCTTGATCTGCTCTATTATAAATTACTCTAAAAATGGCATTTTAAATGTATTGAAAAATAAATATCATTTATTTGTTCATGATTTTGGAGTAATAATTGGGATAAAAATAACAAATATTAAAAAAAAAACTTATAAAATTAAATTTTTTTTTAATGTTTTGTAATAATTGCCCAGTGTTTAATCCTAGTGAAACTGTATACTTTATGAATTACAAGGTACTATTTATCTGAGGAAGAAACAAAAAGGTAATCAAAATCGTACGCAAAGAAGTTTATATAAGATTATTAGAAACACTGAAAGAAATTCTACCAGTAGCCAAATATATTATAATACTTATTATTCCTCGATCGATAGTGATGTCATATTTTGCTGGTGTTTTTCCTTCGCTTAAATGTAAATTTGAGACCCCAAATACATTTCAGTGTTCATTTTTGATAAAAATAAAAAGAACTTGAATCAATGGTGGCCATTACCGTATATCATGCACTTATAATCACTTAAAAATTATTAAACAATTACGTTGCAGTTTAAATTTTGCCACATTACGCTTATTAGGACTTTTCCATTTTGATAAAAAATATCCATGACTTTTAGAACAAAAAATTTTGATGTTTCTCCTGATTGACGTTTCATGAAAAAATAGTTCATCAGTAAAGGCCTATGACGGAAGTTGGATTTCTAATAATAGCTAAATTAGTTCTTTGGAATGACATATCTTGACTCCATGCCAACTTTTTTTTCAAGAAGAAAAATAAATGAAGCATTGGGTCAGTTCCGCAACACGGAGCGTTAGGAGCCTGCTCCAAATTTATTCAACTTTTAAGAAAATTATCGTTTAACGATTCATTGTTTTTTTAGTCAAAAAATAATTTTCACGTGACGTTATTATTTTTTATTTAATAATTCAATATTTTAAATATATCTATCAGAAAATTAAACTACAAAAAAATTGTGACAGGTTAGCCATTAGCAAAATGGTTGCTGTCCAATTTTTAACGTATATGAACAGAATTCTTTCGTTTTTTCCGTTTGGGTATAACGCTCAAGTTATTCCCGTCTACGTTCTTTGGCTTTATCTTTTTCAGCTTCGGTAAGTTTAGGCTTTGGCATCGTTTCTTTTTCTTGCTTCAACTCTAACCTTTGGGACAGTGTCAATCAGTTTGGGACTCTCTTTATTTGTGATATTCACCTGAATTAGTATTGAAAACGATCCAGTTTGAACTGTAGGTTAGAATTTCTGATTCTTACATTAAAACAATAAAAACAAAAAAAATATCGTTCAAATGATGAAATTCTCTTTTATTCACAACTCAAGAAGCATTTTTGGGATCTCTCTGTTCTCATATCTCAAAAATAAACTCACCCACTTAATGCGTAACAAAAATAAAAGAGAGAAAAGGAATTCTAAAAAAAATTATCTTACAGCAGCGGTCGCCATAGCAGCGCATGCAATGACGACGCATGCGCACTGTGTACTATTACTCTTGAACACAGTTGAAAAGTGTGATGACGTCCAAATTAGGTGTGCACACCATCAAACCCAAAACAACACCCATTTTGCCTAATGGTGATTACAATCTTAAATACTAGAATTAAGAATAATAAAATACTATTCATGATTTTTACGAACTTAGAGAACATTTCTACTGCAGGTGGTTTCTTCTTTCTTCTTACACCAATCAAATACACCAATAAATTCCTAATTTCCAAATTTATGAATTTTATATGAACTTTCAATTTGATGAAAGGGTGACAAATATTGTCGGCAACGAGTGAGAAGATATTTTTTTCATTAAAATAGAAAGTTTGTTTTCATTTGAGTTCTATTCTACAAAAAACAACAATTCCACACGAAATCGGTTATTTATAACAAAGAAACAATGAAGATGAAAACCAATTTAATTTTTCATTCTGTTTCCGTACGGCATCGTCGAAATAGCTTGGAGAGGACTCCAAAAGCTCCGTGTCATGGAACTGATCTATTATATATGGACGTATGAAGTCCAAATTAAAAGCTCAATAAAGCAGAGTAGTGCTTCATGGATAAGGAATGAAAGAATTTTTTTAAACATAATAGTCAGGAAAGAATAGTTTGTCTACTGTAAGAAATCTCCCCTCCACATAGTCTGAAGCCGTCTACTGCTATGGAAACAAAAATAGCGCATTTCAGGGAGAGTAGCTTGCTTCTTTTCCCTCCAGGGCAAACATAACAGACCGAAGAAAAAGATTTCCTTTTTTTCGCCTACCCGTGCCAAAATCTATCCTAAACGATTGTTTAGGATACGTTTTGGTCCCACGCCCCTCCTTGAAATAGTTATACCTCGTTACCATAGTCACCACCACGTGTCCAGACGAATGGCTAGGGGAGTTCCTACTTCTGACAAACTATAAATGTTGGTAGGTAGGTACTTTATTTACGTTGTACAATGGGCTTTTGGCGACGGTCTGGGAAACATTTCTGAAGATGATTCGAAGACAAACCATAACAGTTTTGATCCCCGCTGCAGGGGAGGGAGTGCTTTCCTCTGAAGATTAGAGCGCAATGCCAAGCACTTCACGGAAAAACAGAAAACGCAGTTAACGAGGACCGATACCATGCACCCACGGTTCCTTCGCAGGCTTGACTACGGTGATTTAATTGGAACCGTGTCTTATAGCCAGTCTACTATGGGATGTTTAACAATGTAAATGTTATTATATAAATAACTAGGGGCTAAGTCCTTGTTCGCTTCCGCTAGCCAATCCCGATAATTGCCTCGTAATAATTGTTGTTTCTTGACCACTTTTTAGAAAATAGTTACAGAAAAACAATATCTTTATGACTTTTATTAATTTTATGCAGGTGGCAACCGAACAATATGGAAATGAATGAGAAAAAAATGGTTCCTACCACGTGATTTTAAGGCCAATAAAAAAGCATGGACAACAATGGAAAACTACGACAGCATCGTTAGATTTTTGAAATGATACTTCTTATGCGACTTCCAACAAGGTAGCGTTAAACGCTACATTTTTATGGGAAATCACGTGGTAGGATCCAGTTTTCCCTCATTCATTTCCATAGTGTTTTGGTTCTCACTAGCATAAAAATAATAAAAATCATAAAGATATTGTTTTTCTATAAATAGTTTTTTAGTTTGTTTTGATACACATGTAATTTAATAGGGTAGCATTTTTTATTTTCAAATTTAGTGGATAACAATTGTAAAAAATGAGTGAAAACAATCCCACGGACAATGCGGCGGATTTAAGGTTATGTCAATGTACGTCTCTTGTGAATATCAATTGATTGTTAGGTTTTCTCTTCTGAAATTACATTATGACGCATTTACATACTATATTAATGCAAATACATTTTCCAGGGCGAGACGATGAGGCAACCACAAGCACTTCTACTGGTTCAAGAGGTCCACGAGGGAAAAATGCACAATATTACCGTGATTACCGAGCACGGAAGCGAGCGGAGCAGGAAAAAGAGTCGTTGAATAGAATTAGTGATCCTTCTACGACTGCTGATTCTTCTACAATTAATGTCGCAGGTTGCGAAATTTAACTTCTTCCGCGCGTTTCGACTCCACGCACTATTTTTGTGTATACAGAAAGATATTTATAATTTATTTCCAGACCAAATAATGGCATTGATAAATTGTTTTAGTGGATAAAACAGTAAATTAAATATAAAAATAAAAAAAAAATATTTGAGGCAGTTTTGCAAAAATTTTATTCTTGAAGTATCAGTACGGAGCTTCGAGTACTGGTGAAAAAATTTATATTATCCGATCAAATTTATAACAATGCCAAGACAATAAGTAAGGTAGCAATGATGGAAAATAATTCGCAAAGCATAGGTAAGGAATCCATAATTAGATTATTAATAGCTGTTGCTTAATGACTTTCTTAAAATTCTGCTTCAATATTAGCTTAGAAATTTTGAGCGATCTGAAGGTTGGAAAATTTATAAAAACTAGTTTTAAAAAAACGGAATATTGCAGCAGACATAGAGGAATTTTCAAATTTTACGTAAATGTTTTAAGCTGTGTTAGAAAGCTAATTTATTTATAAAATTTGATTTCGGTTTGAGTGCAGCTACACTGAAAAAAAAAAGGATTTTTCATGGACATGAATTAGAATATATATTATCTAAATATAGAATATATATTATATCAAGCATTGTATTAGCATATTATAATAATTCGGCCACATCATTCAACACAATGTAGTTCTTTTTGTTGATAATTGCATGTTTTGCGCGAGTTTATATGCAATACTTTTATATTTAAACATACATGTAACGGGTTTTTATTTAGGAGATTTTTTATACACTTCCTATTTGTTTTTATTTTTAACGTATTGCATAACAATGTTAACCCATTGATGCGCGAAAGTAAACAAGCGCAAACCGGTTTCAGCGGCGTTAAAACAATAAAGCTGTATAGTATCACCTGGCAATTAAGATTTTACATAGAATCGTATAGTGCGTCTAATATTTTGGGTCATGGGACTGTAAGTTAATTAAACCGACTATGAATTATTAAAATTAAGAAAAAGTTATCTCAGTAAATGTTATCTCCCACGATATTAGACACCCGTATCTGGAGGAGGACATGTCAATACAAGTCCATTTATCCGTAGACCATTTACTAAAAGAACTACTGATTTCTGTTCGACGGTTTCCCTTTCAATACATTGGATAGCTGATGGCAGAGGCAAAAAAAGAAAACTAAAAGGGAGGGCAGAAGTGCGGAACAGAACATCTAACCCACTCCCATGATTCCAAGAAATAGGTGGGGACGCAATATATATTCTCTTCGTCGATTTATTCCCGTCGCCATGGCGACAAACGTTCCCAAATTTTCGAACCACCCTCTGGATCTTTCAGTGCCGAAAAGTCTCTCATTGGACGAGGCATTGCCCGATCTATACGCTCACCGACGAATCAAACGGAACTTTGTGACTTTGCAAGAAAGGTCACCTTGGGGAAAGTCAAGAAAAATACATGTAGGGAAAAAGGGGGGCCACACATTCGAAGAGGGGGGTCGAAGTATTTAGCAGAAACTGAACCCCACTTTTCAAAACTGAGGAAAGAACACCTACAGTGCCTTTAATGATTCTTCAATTGTTCTAAAGCGATGGATCAATAAAGTTCCTACACCGAATAATTACTTCGATAGAAGATTTGCCAACAATTAAGTGATGAGGTAAATTGTAATGTACCTGGGTGAGGAGTATTAATGTCATAAATGCTGAGGCAAACGGGAGATAAAAACTTCTTGTTCCGGAAACTTTCTTACAACTCGCAGAAAGTTAACTTTTTCAAAAACGAGTTCTACAGATCCTAAAAATAAGTTCTTGGCACTTTGCCAGAGATTGCATCTCGTAACCAAAGCCAATAGACAAGTTTAGCTATTAAATTTGCAGCTACATATTTTTTATTTTAATACATTTTAGTTCAGCAACTGCGCATAACCTTGATTGGAGAATATCTACAAGTTACGTAAGAGTTATGCGTAAGAGTTCGTTGTTTTCCTCTCCATGTAACGCAAATGCGGGTTAGTTCCATGAAAAAGTCCTCCAAAAAGGCAAAATTTCTCCCAAAACTTGATCTAGGACTTCTCGATTGGGTTCAAAATGACGAGGCTTCGGAGTTGAACATTAGTAGTCGTATATTCAAAAAATTGGATCGGTTGTTCAACGACGATTATAAAGTAAAAATAATGTTAATTAGAGCCGGGATAGTCTGGTTGGTAGGGCACTGGGCCGGTGTCCAAGAGGTCGTGGGTTAGATTCCCGCCGGTTGAAAACTATCTGTGTAGTTAATGGTGACTGATGCACGTTAATACTGTCACGTCAAAAAGCCCTCAGTGTTCCCATAACAAATCATACCTTTGGGGGTACTGATACAGGTGTTTTCTTGTCTTCTGGATTGGGCTCAAAATGACAAGGCTTCGGAGTTGAACATTAGCTGTCGTAGACCCAAAAATTGGGTCGGTTGTTCAACAACGGTTGTAAAAATAAAATGATGTTAACTTTTTTTGCTAGTTTTATAAGTTTTTAAACAAAAATAAATAATAAATAAACTAGTGTTTTAAAGTTTTATATTAATATTTTAAAAAAAAGTTGTCGAAACTAGTCGGATACCTTAATAGTTTATAAAAATATTTGTTCGAGCAAGATTATCTAAAATGGAATTTTGACAATTTACTCTTGAGATTCAGAAAATGCTCAAAAACAAGTTTTGCTCTTCCATTTACTTCCTCACATTAAAATAAAAAATTAAAAAAAAAAAACACTAACTGCACATTAAAAGCGAATAGCAGTAGCAGATGAGACATCGGAAGCTATTATCAAAATGGCATTCTATTAGTGTCGTCCTACGAAATCGCTCCCCCATATCAGTAAGAGAAACAAGACGTCTGAATATTTCATGTGCGAGGGTTTCAAGAATTTATCTGAATGGGTCACGCACTTCATTATGTGGACATTAACGATGTGTTTTACTTGGCAGTTTGCGAGGATGTCATCCTGGACACCACATTGTCGTCTTTCTTCATTGGTCATTAGAGTTTCACGATGAAGATGGTGAGCATTTTTAAGAAGGAAACATGAAAGAATAATACCACCTTCAGTTCAGAGATAGAATTTCAGCTAGAAGCTGATTTTTTTTGTGCGAAATTATTGCCTTTCTTGGCGATTAAATATGAAGGAAAGCGAGCATTCATAACAAAAAATAAATTGCCATTGGGAACTTCAGCTCAATGCAGTATTTTAACTTGTAATTAACTCTAACCTAAGTTGTTTGTGCAGCTTTAATAAGTTTTCTTTTGGTGATTGGCGATAGGTAAAATAGCGAGAATTTTTAATAAAGAAAAATAAAAAGTTATAAGACTTTCAGCTCGGCACTAACTTCTCGTCAAAGATGAAAGTGAGAGCCGCGATGGCTCAGGTGATAGAGTGTTCGCCTTCCAATGAGGTGAACCGGGTTCGATCCCGGCAATCGTTGGTCGCTACGAATTCCGCATCCGATTTGCACCGACCCAGTTGCTGACGTGAAATATCCTCAGTGGAAGACGGATCATGGGTTAGAGTCCCCTTGCCGTCAGGTTATTCGTGGGAGGTTCTCGTGGTCTTTCTGGCCATGCAACGCACATGCCGGTTAGTTCTATCAGAAAGTCTTCCACGAAGGGTAATTTCTCCCAATACTTGATAAAGGAGTCTCCTTGTCTTCTGGATTAGGCTCAAAATCACAAGGCTACGGAGTCGTAAACCAAAAATTGGGTCTGTTCAACAATGGTTGTAAAATAAAACGAAATAAAACATGAAAGTGAGTTTATATGGGCAATAAAAATGATTAAATTCCTACTATTAGTTCACACTCTTCCTATATCTTGTTCAAATTTTCAATGGTTAATAAATTTTCAATGGTTTTTATTCATCCACTTAAGTTAAAAATAATTTTTTTTTAAACTTGTAGTGGAGGACACTTGGTGTTAATGCACTTTTTACAAATATTAATTCATTCATTGAATTAAATTAATTCATTTTAGTTTTACATGAGAGAAGAAATTGTAAATATTTAATAAAAAGTAAAAAAAAAAATTTTTTTTCTTTGTTGACGTAAGTAGGAATTTACTTAAATTTTTTTTTGTTTTAACATTATTGCGCAGCTTTAATAACTTTACTTTTGGCAATTACAGATAGATAAAATAGCGAGAATTTTTAATGAAGAATTATTTATTAATTAGAATTGTTAATTCATTATTTTTAAGATAGAATTTTTTTATTTTTTGTGTCTTAATATATTTTAAATAAATAAAATAATTTTATTATCATTTAAAATAGATTCTAAGAAAATGCTCCGCAGAATATGATTACAAGAATGAATAAATATTCGTGAATAGCAAAAAATTATGATGCATTCAAGAATACATTAGTGTTTAATAGCAAAATTATCATTTAATGATTTTTTCAATTTTTTATCTGCAAGTATTTTATATCCATAGAATCTATTTTATTTATAGATACATTCTATTAGGGGATGAATTAATAAAATAATTTTATCATCGCCATCTCAGATAATTTTTAAAGCCAACTCTTTCTCTTTTTTTGTGTTTTTAATACGCTAATTCTATTTTTTGTTAAACTGTTTAATATTTTTATACTCAATCATTGTTTTATCCTTAAAATCTGCAGACGATTGTTTTATCCTTAAAATCTGCAGACGATTGTTTTATCCTTAAAATCTGCAGACGATTGTTGTATCCTTAAAATCTGCAGACGAAACCAATTCTTCCTCTTTTTTGTGTGTTTTTAATACGCTAATTCTGTTTTTTGTTAAACTGTTTAATAATTTTACACTCAATCATCGTTTTATCTTGAAAATCTGCAGACGATCCAAATACTCCACTCCCCTTCCCCAAAAGTTCATCAATTTATCGACAGTTTGGGTGCAGCGGAACACGATATTAAACATTCGATATCCACTTAAGCTCGTGTTCTACCATGGATCTGAAGTGAAAAGGGAAGAGACGAGAAAGTATTTGCGTAATGGACGTTTGTTGAAATAGTGGAGCATTTCTATGACGATGAATTCACGAGACAGAAATGGAATGCTTGATTTGGTTTTTGAAAATGAAAATGGTAAATTAAATTATGCAATGGCTGTAAGCTTTACGAGTATAAATAAAGCTTTATCATTAAATAATTCCAAGAAACTGAAGCGGCAAGATATTACTTGATCAAAATCTTCATTCTCATCAAAAATATACAAATTGGAAATAACAGTCGACACGTTTCTAGCGCTTAAAAACAGGCTCCCATTTTCAAAACTTGCCCGTCGTGACGGAGAAGAAGCAAAAGTGATTTGAAATAAACGTTAAGTTTCCAGCGAAAAATGGAAAAAAATAAAGGTGATTGACTAAACTGGGAAAATCACAGTAGCCGAGAGAAACAAAAAAAAAAGAACAAAAAATAAATAAAAATAAAATAAAATAAAATAAATATAAAAAAAAACAGAAGGCGAAAACTGTTGTGGCCAAAAGGGGCAAATCAGGGTAAAATGCATTTCCAAGAGCTATGGTAGGTGCTTTATTTACGTGTCGAACTATGGGCTATTGGCGACGGTCTGGAAAACATTTCTGAGGATGATCCGAAGACATGCCATCGCAATTTTGATCTTCTGTAGAGGGGATGGCTCCCCTGATAGAAGTGTTTGTCCACCACATTTATAAATATATTAATTTCCATATCTAAAGTAGCAGTTATTTATCATAAATATTCAATGCATCAATAATTACACTATAATATTATAGTGCCTTTTTTTAACTAGGCGGAAAAAAATTGAAAATAAAATACTAAATTATAATTTAAATAAGGAAGCTAAAATTTAGAAATTAAACTTCAAAAATAAAAATTTTAAAAAGTTTCATTTCCGTTTTCAAATAACTATTCAACTTGTTACTTTTTTTCTTCTTCAGATTTCGAATTAAAATACCTATTTATTTTATAAATTCTAGAATTTAACTTACAAAATATTTTTCTACTATTTTGACAGAAGTATTCTGTTTGGAAATAGTTTTTATTATTTACTAATTTCTCACCATTATGCAAAATATATACGCTTTTGTTTGAACAGACCTATACAGCAAAGTTGTTGCAACAATATTCTAACCTAATGTCATATATTGATGTTTTTATCCAATGTTATATATACTTTTTCAAGTTACATCTTATTAACAATTCTTAAAATATTAATACATAATTATACATGAATATGAACCTTTTTGTTAATAGGATGTAATACAATATCTTTTTTGCGAAAAAGATTCACAAAACTGCATTGCTCAAATGTAGTTTCCCTAATGGTACAGTAGGAAATCTGTAAAAGTGTTTACGCGGCCGAAAGTATATCTAAGTAAGAAAGTTAACTTACGCAAAACGGGGGCTACCGCGCCTTCCATTTCATTTCACAGCATTCATAACATAACGAGTATAATTTCTTCGAATCTTTCTTGCCTTATTTGCTTCTTAGATTTTCAACCAAGAATAATGTTATTAAAGTGAGAATGTTTTTAACCCAAAATTTATTTTTATAAATTTTTTTAAAATTTTTACATGCATTCGAAAATGTCATATAATCCCATCTAGAAAACACATAAAGTGTCACTGCCAAATAACTTAGATTTTGTTTGTGCATAAACGCTTTCTAGCAAAAGATAACGGTATCAGAAACTATACTAAGGAGATAATTTATGCGAATACTTCCAAAGGAATTTAATAATTCATAAGGAATTTATACGAAATTATAAAAAATATAAGTCATTTATAAATCATATTAACTTTATGTACAAAAAGCAATTTCTAACGTAAGTAGATGGTATCACCATATAAATTTACGTTAGGTATATAATTTTTGTTGCATGTGAAAACTAAATTGATTTTTTTTTAAAATTTGATTCGCATAGTCAGTAAATATCCGCTTTGGAAAATTTTATGCTTGCACTAAACTTGATTGCAACATTAAAAAATTATCGTTAAATTAGCGATAGCTAGTTAACAAATGAAAGTTGAAATTATTTGTGATAGCTCAGGGGATAGAGTGCTCGCCTTCCAACGAGGTGCTCCCGGTTCGAATCCCAGCAATGGCTGGTCGATGGAATTCCGCATCCGGCTTGCACAGACCACAGTGCTGACGTAAAATATCCTCAGTAGTACGGATCATGGGTTAGAGTCCCCTTTGCCGTCAGGTTAAACGTGAGAGGTTTTCGTGGCTTTCCTCTCCGTGTATCTCAAATGTGGGTTAGTTCCACCAAAAAAGTACTCTACGAAGGCAGATTTCTCCCAATACATACTTGATCCAGGAGTTCCCTTGCCTTCTGGATTTGGTTCAAAATTTCAAGGCTATGGAGTTGAACATTAGTAGCCGTAAACCCAAAATTGGGTCGGATATATATATATATATATATATATATATATATATATATATATATATATATATATATATATATATATATATATATATATATATATATATATATATATATATATATATATATATATACCAGAATTGATCACTTTTTTGATTGACACCGGCATTTGTTTCGCTTCTTCTCAGGACCAGCTTTCATGGGCAAAAAGCCGTACTTTCCAGTGATCTTCATATACTATGATATTTCTTATAGTTTCAAAAAAAATTTAAATCTATATTTTTTTTAAAAACTAGGCTATTGCTGTTATTTATTAGAAACCTCATGAAACTATTTGCATAGAATTCCTATAATTTAAAATTATTTACGAAAGACAGGGTTAACTGTTTTTTAATGCCAATGTTATGAAAAATAATAAATTAGATTTTTTCCCCCTTAAATTTAATTCTGTTGTTTCTAATAGCTTAACAATTTATTTTATGTCATATATAAAAGAATTTATAAGAAGAATTTCTTAGTAAGAAGTTATTTTGAATTTCTCATAGCATAGTATTGTAAAAGTTTACAATGATACCTAATTAGGACTGAAACTAATATCTTTCTTGATTATATAATTCTTATAATTATTCTTATAATCATAGGAATTTATAAGAATTATAATTTTTATAATTATTCGTATAATTAATATTATTTCTTCTAAGAACTTGTGCTGTCTTGATTGTTTCGACATTTTTCTGGGTAAAAAACTAACAGTTAGTTAGAAATAAAGTAAAACTATCAAAATAAAATACAAGCTATTTACTAAAACATTTAGTTTTTGTCACTTTTTCTGACACAAAAATGTCAATCTAAACTTTTAGGTACTTTCTTGGAACTTGAATTCACAGTTAATTGACTTGAACTCTCTACGCAGCAGTCTTTGCAGACATGTGCAACTCATCGAATGCAATACGTTGAAAGAGCATTAAATCGTCATTTCTGATCCGATAACCTTAAAAAACAATAAATTGTTCTTCTGGTAAAATGACCGGTTGTGGTAGAGATACGACAAGTATTATTCGAAAAAAGAAAAATACAAAAAGAAAAAAAATAATAATCGAATATTAACTGTACATAATTAACTGTAATAAAAAACAATAAGATAAGCTCATTTTCGATGCAAAAGTTCTTAAACGGTCATCTGATCGTGTAATGTTAATATAAAATTAGAAAAACGCAAGGTAAGTGGAAAAAAAGTAATTAAAATATTGCATTAATATAATTCTTTTAGATTATCAAGCTAACATTAAAAGCTGCGTTAAAAAGAATGCCAACATATTATAACAATTTGCAATGGATATTGAGAAAACAATTTTATTTTTATTACGCGATAAAACAAACGCAACTCTCTCCAAATGCTCGCACCTTCATCCAATATTTATAAACATTAAATGATATCATTCACAGAAAAAGAGAACTTAATTTTCCCAGCGTAAAAAAAAAGGTTGTGAGAAAAAGAACACGTTTTACTATCACGTGCCCAACTTCCCACGGCAGTCTTGTTTTGATCATGTAATCACGTGAGAGTTACTCTGGAGGTCAAGCCACCTGTTAACTGTAACTGCAGTCTCTAGTTGCCCGGGATATAAAACAGATGGCCTCCAACTCACTTTTACCTTTTTTGAGTTTTGAATTTTCGCATAAATGATTCTAGGTTTTAAATTTTTTAGCAACAAAGAAAATAAAGTATTAGCGGGGAGTTCTTAAAAGCTTTCTCGCATCGTTTATGATCTTTTATGTTTCTTAAGATTGTATAAAGGAGTAATGTTTGTTTTGTTAATGTATTTTTTAGAGTAAATTGGAAAACAATTTGTTTTATATCATGTAAAGTATAAATGTTTCTGTTATGTTTAATTGATCAATACTAAATAAATCTATTTTGAAATGTTTACCGTTCTCAACTTTAATTAATCAAAAAAATCACCAATTGCTGAAAATTGATGCATTTAATATTAATACTTTAATTCTGTACGGCTTTTAACAAAGTAAGATAGCTTTGTGTACATCAAGATTATACGATCACTTTTACTTCGTGTGTATGCCACATTTCATAATATATCAATTTAGTGTGCACAAACTTATTATAATGCAATATTTATTACGAATAGCTTCAAGAATTTATATTGGGAAACAAGTAAGCTCAAGTATTCATACGATTTAAAATTAAGAATAATACTTGAAGTTTACGTTATAATGCATGCAAAAAAATTTAAAAAAAAAAGGAAATTGTCTGTAGACCAGTAATAACGATCAATGATGGATTGATCTGCTTCAATTACAGTGTCATAAAACGTGCAGACGGTTTGAAAAATCTATTAAAAACTGAAGGATATAGAAATACATACAATTTGCTGTCGAAATTCCGTACAAATTCTGAAATTAGTTCAAAGAAATCTGTTTATTGTGCAAAACTATGAAATTAAGTTTTTCAAAAGACCATTTCCAAAAACTTTTTTTCCAATGCTCCCCTGGAGAACGACCTTTCAACATACAGGCATCTGAAGGGCAAAGTTTTTGGCCACTTCCACAATAAGGACAGATAGTACAGAGAATGAAAGAACATCCATGCCTTTCCCGGGATTCGAATCCAAAACCTTTTTGATGCAAGATCAGTTCCCTGACCCCTACACAGGCCCTTTTGGCTCCATTTTCAACAACTACACGGTGCTGGACGGAATAGCCTGGTTGGTAGGGCACTGGGCCCATGTCCAAGAGTTCGTGAGTTCGATCCCAGCAGGCCGAAGATTCCACGTGAAGTAAATGGTGACTGATGCACGTTAAATCTGTCGAGTTTCAAAGTCCTCATTGTTCCCATAACAAATCAACACCTCTGGGGGTACTGATCCAGGAGTTCCCTTGTCTTCAGGATTGGTTCAAAATTACAAGGCTACGGAGTTGAACATTAGTAGCCGACCCCAAAATTGGGTCGGCTGCTCAACGACGGATATAAAAAAAAAATACTACATGGTGCAAACCGAGGACAATTTTGATTCATTTATAAGTGATAGAAATGGTAACAAGAAATTCAATTTAATAATTTAATATTTTCATCAAAGAGAAAATGCTTATAATAGCTTTTTGTTTTGTATTTTGAAATTGACTAACAGCAGTTGAATTTTAAAGCTCTTCTTTAGGCTATTTTCTTACAGGATTCAAACAGATTCAATTCATTTTCTAAGTTTAAATGTTAATGAAATAGATTACGTGAATTATACAGTTAATTTAATGTTATCAAGTAATTTCAACAAAAAAAAAGAAGAAGTTAAATCCACAAAGTTTGATGCAGGTTGGATATAGTCTTAAAATTACTCGTTGCACAACAATGAAATTAACTTTTTACATCTTTAAAAAAACAAATAGTAACTTTCAATTGAAATTAAAATGATTGGGTGAAATTTCGCTCATATAATATAAAGATTATTTCGAAAGCTCAACTATTAGGAGGATATGTTTCTTTTTTTACCCATTTTATTTTATTTTATGACCGCCGTTGAACAGTCGACCCAATTTTTGGGTTTACGACTACAAATGTTCAACGCCGTAGCTTTGTAATTTTGAACCAATCCAGAAGACAAGGAATTTCCTGGATCAGTACCCCCAGAGGTATTGTTTTGTTATGGGAACATGGAGGACTTTGAGACTCGACAGATTTAACGTGCACCAGTCACCATTTACTACACGGGGAGTCTTCGACCAGCAGGGACCGAACCCACGAACTCTTGGACATGGGCCCTTTTTTACCCATTGGCAAAATGGGTCTGGGTTTGGATTTGATGGCATCCAAACACTTTTGCGCATGCGTCGTCATTGCATGCGTTGCTATGGGAACCGCTGCTGTTTTTCTTTTTCTTTTCACTAACAGGCATTTTTAACGTATTTACATAATAATATTTTAAAATATTTTTGTATTACTTATTAACGTATAATGACTGTCTTGACGGTGATTTTAATATAAATATGAATACTGAAGAAGGAAGGTGACGTCTTGAAACACTTATATTGGCAAAAATTTGAATACCAATCAGACGATAAACATCAAATGGAGACAGTTTTTGCAACCCATGATTTGAAATGTGGCTTTTAACGGAATCAATAATCCAGAGAGAAAAAGCATTTGACCAATGGGTAACCAGTGTTCGTAATGAGGCGATCACAACATTTTTGTTGATTTTGTTTTAATTAATTATGTTTTTTAATACTTTTTTTACCTAACTGTTATTTGCATTTAGTTTATAAATGTGAACATTTCTAAATTTATCACAGAACAATCGAATTTTCAAATAATAGGGGAGAGTGGGGTCAATTGTAACAGGGTACGATTGTAACAGAGCAAAAATTTCGAGTGTCGGGTTCTAGATTTGGTTCCTAGGTGGCACACAAGGTGTATTTAATAAATCTACATGTACACCCCTGCTGGCAACCATTTTTATGTACTTTTGAAAGAGTTACATCACAAAAGATATTTTCACGCTACGTAAGTACTTTTTTTGGTATTAGAATATTATATTGTAACAAAGTAATTTTGCATAAACAAATAAAAATTATTAACCGAATATGTAAGTGGACACCTTAATTAACATTTCAATAAAAAAGAATTAGTTTTATTAATTAACTAGCATTGTTTTTAACAAATGAAGCTGAAATGGCGTCTTGGGGACAATTGTAACAATAAGTAAAGGGACGATTGTAACAGCTGAAAATAAATAATCTTATGTTTACAAACCATTACTTAACTCTTCAAGAACCATCAATAGTTTCCTATATCATTTATATTATGTTGCATGTGCATTATTTTATTTGTCACCTTTCACAGCATAAATTAAAATTTTTAACCCCTTAAAGTCAAAAGTTTAACCCTTTAGGTCTCTGCTCATTATTATTTTTACTCCTAAAATATCACTACTATTTTGATCAATAAAAAAAATATATCACAACTATGATAATATGTATAATTTACTATGTTTTAGTTGAATTTATGAACTGTTACAATTGACCCCGTAAGTGGGGACAATTGTAACAAGTGCACGACTGTCAAAAATTGTTAATAACTAATATAATAACATTTAAAATAAGGTATTTATTATTTTTTTCTAGTTGATGATAGTCTACTTTACTCGTCTGTCAATTAATACTAATAATATATTGGATTTTTTGTTAGTTAAAAATAGTTAAGTAAAAAATGTTACAATTGACCCCACTCTCCCCTATTGTTATTTTGGAACATTTTAAATACACACCAAACACACTGTAAAAAAAGTATGGTTAAAACATATTCACCGTGTTTATGATACTATGGGAACAACAAAAATCATGGTAATTTTTACCGTTTAAAAATATGGTCTTAAAATGGGAGTTAATAGTTGGTAAATGTGGTAAGTTTTTTAATTTTATGATACTGTGGAACATGATATAAAAACCATATAATCGGTTAATTTTGCTTTTCTATTTTTACTTAATGTGTAATAATAAGAGCTGTGATTTTGAAAACCAGAATTTTATGTAAATTTAAACTGAAATGTTAACAACTGATTTAATAGTACTTTGATAATTAGTTATTTAAATTAACAATAAAATGGTACCTTAAGACACGGCCTAAAACCATTTATTTGGTTAAATTTAATTCACAGAAATAAGAAGTATAATTTTGAAATCTAGAATACCCTGTAAATCGCCGTTAGGAGAGCGGAAAAATTGCCAAATAATTGAATTACTCAGGGTGCGTAGTCAGATTTTTCAACAAAAAATAAGCACCATTTAAGTACTTTTCAAGCACTCAAAAAATATTTTTCATAGCTTTCCTTAAAAAAATCATAATTAGGATCTGTGCAGTAATAAAAATTATTTTTTCTATCGTTTAAAGCTCTTAATTTATAAACATAAAATCAATAAAATCATAAACATTTTCAAAAACTTTACATAATTATGATAAAATAACTAGTTTCTGGTAAATATTGCTGAGAATATCACGCATTTTTTGTAATTTATAACAACAATCAACAGGGCAAAGAAAAGTCTCTTTTTAAAATGTAGAAAATAAAGCACTTTTTGCAAACCCTGAAGAAGAAAAGCACCTTTAAGGACTTTTAAAAATGCAAATCTAAAATAAGCACCTTTAAGCACTTTTTAAAAACAATACACACCCTGTTACTATATATTTTGATTTTATTAACCAGAATTGTGTTGTTATTTTTACCAGAAATGTCCTTACCATACAATACAATAATTTTACCAGAATAAGCATTTTAACACTTCATTGCGCAAGGAAGTCAATTTGACTGCTTTTTAATTTCAGTTAGAAAAAAACAATAATGTATATAATGATACAATTTCTTAGAATTTTGTGACTTTTTGTACAACATATAATTTTTTTTATTGTTAATATTTACTAATAACTTATTTTATAACTGTAAATAATATAAAAAATATTAAAAATAAATTATAAACAAATTACTTTACACATTAGTTATTCTTTCACAATCCAGTTATTTCGACTGCGTTTGGTTTATACTAATATAGGTATATACTAAGTTTCTGTTTTTCTAGCGTTAAAAGACTAATTTTAAATGAATTTCTAAGTCATATGCAATATTTGATAATGGAACAATATTAAACATCGCAGCATAAAGTTTTTATAATAAGACAAAATATTCGTGACGAGGTTAACATAATCCCTGTACAGAATCAGTCCCTGTAAAAATCTGCTGTAAATTGCAGTATGGAACAATACAGGCAAATAACAGAATTATGCAAAAGCTCCTGCATTTTTTTTAAAACTAAAATTAAGTTTCTCTGAAACAGATGTATTATACCATAAATATTGTTGATAAAAACGTTCGGAATTCGACACTTTTATACTATCGTTTAACCTATTTTAGGCTAAGTATGAAATTTTATAAAATGTGGTATTATTTTCATTTAAATATGATTATGTTACATTCATTAAGACATGAAAAAAGTTTCGAGCACGAAAAGAGATATTAAAGAGATAAAATGGTACGCATATGCACCATAGGCCAAATCAATGGACAAATAATTTAGTTGAACACTAGTTTATTTATGACATTTGTTTTACTTTTAATTTATTTACAGAGCTTGCAACTTTAATTCATCATATAGAACACATCATTAATCTCAGATGGATTAATTACACATTTTCAAAAAGTTGAATTTATCCATAACCATTTAACAAAAAGCTAGCACAGTTTGAAAAATTTCTTAAGCGAAAGTGTTTACTCCAAATTAATTACTTATATTTTACAGATATCTTCAGAATCCTTGAAAATAATAAAAAAATCAAATTCGTGAAAAATATTCATTATTGTGTTAATTAAAATTTTTTCATTGAAATAGTGCGTTTTTGCGCCTTTGATCGAAATAAGAACAACATATGTAAAAACACCATATGTAATGAAGAACAATAATAAGAATACCGTAATAAATGTAATAAGAACACCATATGTAATGAAGAGCGATAATAAGAACACGATATGTAAAAACACCATATATAATGAAGAACGATAATAAGAACACCATAGTAAATGTAATGAGAACACCATTTGTAATGAAGAACGATAATAAGATCACCATAGTAAATGTAATAAGAACACCATACGTAAATTTTTAAATAAGAACATGTGTAAATTTTTACAACCACGATGAGCTGAATAAAAATGGCAGCTGAATTAATGCACGAGTAATTGCAAGAAAAGTCAAAAATTAGTTTGCAGTGGGCGAAAAAACTACATTCTGTTTGTAGTTAACTTCAACTACTTCATTAAAATTTTAACTAATTAACAACTACTTTTTTTAATGTAGTGACTACAAACTACTTTCGAAACGTAGTTACTACTTCGCAACTTTTAGAAGACAAAAGTAACTGGAGTAGTTAATTTCCCTCAATATTCAAAATGATTTTGAATAAAAAATTGGCTTAGTGAAATATGAAGAGATATTAAGAAGTTTTAATTCATGTTTATATGAAATAGTTTTTTTGTTTTTTTTTTTTTAAATTCTAAAGCACTTTTTTGCGAATTTGTTCTTCTAACCATCAAACTCTATGCTTTTCTCGACAGTTATTAAAGAAAAGCTCGGAAATTATCTAATATTTGTGATTTAAATTATCAATGCTTTTTTATATCCTCCGAGAAATAAAGTACAGTGCGAAAAACAAAAAAAAAAAAACGGACCACCCTGAATAACTTTTGAGCCAATGATCGGATCTTCATGTTCTAGGATGGTTTAAGGGGGAGAGACTATGCTAACTAATGCAGACGATATTTTAAGTTACGAAATCAGACACAAAAACGTACTTTATAGTTTCTGAGAAATCTAATTTTAAAAAAGCCAGATATTAAAAATACGATTTCTCAGGATCAAATCGACCGATTTCACGCCGATTTTTCCAAGCATCAGATATAGAGCTTATTAACGCTCTGCCACATAGACATTCTTACTGCGTACTTACACCCGCGAAAGATTTGCACCAATCAGATTCGAAACAATTTTTGCGTTTGAACTTTATCTCTTTATTTAACTAACATTAAAAGCAGTTGCCAGGAGCCACTACAAACTACTGTTTTTTTTTTTTTTTTTTTTTTTTTTTTTTTTTGTATCGCTCAACTCACTACGCTACTTTTTTTTTAAAAAAAAAAGTAGTTCACTATACTACGAACTACGTAAGAAGTAGCGATTAGAGTAGTTTCGCTACTTGAAGTACGTTACCTCCAACCATTGAGGAAAAAAAGTTGAATGTAAAGAACTTCTGCAATTAAAATCTTAAAAGTGTCCCTTAAATGTTTGGTAGTGTTTATGAGTTGGCGAGTAAGTCAGAGAAAGGCCGATGAAAACTTTTCTCTTTGCAGCGGTAGGTGGTCGTCTACCTGCGGGATTTGGGGCTGGTCGATACCGTCTGTTGCTATCGTCCTTTGCCGTCACGTTGCCTCACATTTAAGTTTAGATTCATGAGAACGACGTTAAAACTAGTTTATAAATTTTAAATAAATTTTAAATTATCGCCGTGCAGCCATCAAAAAATGCACTAATTTGTTCACTTTACGTTAAGATTCACTTTACATGCAGATGATAGTTTGATATTTTTTTTATGTTATAAATACTAACTTTATTAATCAAATATTTGTTTTAAATTTTTTTGGAAAACATCTGAAGGAATATAAATCCTAAAATTCAGATATATCGAATCAGGTGTTTCATGGAAAATGTTCTTTTTTTCAGCAGTTAAAAACGATTAAAAGAACAGGTAGTAAGTGATGACTGGAAAAAAGTTTTAAAGACTACTTTCAGTTAAAACAAATATACAAATTGCTATAGACTTGTGTAACAATCTGTTATGAACCAAAAATTGCGACGCGTGATTTTCTCGCATTATTTACCTTAAACCTCTAGAAAAATCTTTAAATTATGCCTCTAAAAATTGTAAATTCTAAAATAATAAAAGAAAAAAATTATTAAAATTTCTTTTCTTTCATTATAATACAGCTGTTTTTATAAATATCGTGAAATAATTAATCAAGAATCATTTTTTCCCCGTTTTTAGAAAAGTTAACGTCAAAGACAATTTGGTTAATAAAAAAAGACAATTGTAAAAAATTTAATTAAAATTTTAATTTACGAAATAGAGCAACAAAGCCTTAGACACAGCAAATTTCGTTGAGTTTATATCTAAATGCATTTTACTTGCAAGAAACATTGCACGGCAGTTGTTAAATAGAATAAACATTGTGTAAAATGGACATTGTATAAAACAGAATACCACCCAAAATAGAAAATATTAAAAGTCTTGGCAAATTGTGGTATTCTCAAAAGGTCGAAGCATAATACAGATCTAAACTTCAGGTTTTGACAATATTTAAGTTTAAATTTAATTCAGAGTAAATTTATAATTCGGTTCAGGGACGTTACAACAAAGTAAAGTCAATTACTGCAAAAAAGAATTTTACTAATTATTATGTTTCAAATCAAATGGGTCAGATTTGATTATTCATGATTTTAGCTGTGCAGCAACAATTTTTAAAAAGTATTGCTTAAATGTCTACAAATAAAAGTATTATGTTTAAATGTTACTTTATATTATCCTCAACTGATGTCAGTATATAAATGAATTATCTTACAGTGTAAAACTATTTTGAGAAAAATATTTAATTTAGGATAAGAAATGCTTTGGGTTCGAATCCCAGAAAAGGCATGGATGTTCTTTCATACTCAGTACAATATGCCTTAGCAACGTTGACCCCCTCCCTAATAAGCCCCCCTAATGTACACTTACAAGATCAGAGGCTTGGCAAGTTATCAAAACCCTTCAAAATATAGATTATTTCAAAAAGAATTTTTGTACTAAGCAATGGGAAAAATATATGCTTAGAAACATTAAGTCTAATACCGGCTACTAGATTAAAATATTATTCACATCTAACTTTATTTAACGTCGTATGAACTGCAGTTAAATGTTTAATTAAGTAATAAAAATTAGAAAGGGAAAGTAGAAAATTAGAAATTGTAATAGATTAATTTAACTTTTTTTAATGATATGGTATCTAAATCTTTAAATTTTATGAAAATATGCACTTGCGTAAGACGGATAACCTATAAAGAAAAATTTTTCTTCTGAAGAGAAATTTACAATGAGTTGATCTAAAATATAGTATGATCCGGAAAAAAAATTGGTAATTGATTGTTTTAAAACAAATTATGTTAAAACAAACAAGAGGACCAAATATCTGTAAGCGAGTTTATACGAAGAGGGGTGAAAAGAACAACTAAGTTTATACATCAAGTGAACTCAAAAACTTATAAAAATATTTGAATTCATTAACACTAAGCGTACCACAACCGGTCAATTGACCGGTCAAGTCCGGTTATTTGACCGGCTATGGTAGAAATAGGTATACATTAGGTGTTGGTATGTTTAGTGTCAAGAAAAGAATAGTTGTAACCAACTTTTTATTAGAAAATATGCTTGTTTTCTTTTATTTATAAACAAGAAGATTCTAAAATGAACTCTCCAAATTGTACAAAAGTAAACCGAAGAAATCTGTAAAAGTGTTTTTACTGCGGAGGAACTATCGGAGTAAGAAAGATGCACTTCCACGAAATAGGGGTTGACTCATCTTTAAGAACTAAAATAGTGCATTTTCTACTGGAATGTTATAATTATTCGCTTTGTTCTTTGTTTAGGATAGTTATGAATAGGTTTATTTTTAAAAGTTCAATATATTAATTGAATAATCAACCTAGTGTAAATAGAATATTAACAGAGAAATATAAAATTCAGATTTGCGTTAAAAATTGTTATTGGCCTTTTATTATTTAAAACCAGTTCGAATATTAAAAAAAAACAATTTCGATTATTTAAAAATAAATTTTCTTGTACAATTTAAATCCATTCTTTCTACAATTTCAAATCATTTTAACTATTACAGACAAAATATTTTGACTAATTTGCATTTTCAGAAATTGAAAAATTGATTATTGAAAAAAGTGAACTTAAAATGTTTAAAAATGAATCTCCATTGTCTTTAATGCTTAAAATTTTTAAAAAAAATTTAATTTATGAATAGCAACTAATTCCATATCATTTCAAATGAAGGGCATTTTGAATCTTTATGTTGTTAGATTATTTAATTTACACATTTCAAGTGTTATGAAATGTGTGCATTAAAAAATAAATAAAACAGGCATTGCAATAAAGATGCATTTATAGAGAATACTTTCACTCAAATTAAACTATCTCAATGAAACAAAATAATAATAATTCAATAATAATCAGCAGGAAAATAATTGATTTAGTTTCGGAACTAATATTTTCTTAGCGGCATGAACTTTTTAATATTTGGTTTAGTCTACAAATATTTTTGTCGAATAATAAAGTATAATTGATGAATACGAGATGAAAATATAAATTGAAGAATATAATGTAAATTTATGAACACAAGAAATTTTTAAAAATTTTATTAAAATAACTTTAATTTGATAACATTAATGGAAATTCCTGCTTTGCGACCTCTTAAGGGAATTTGTAAACAAGTAAATTCGTGTGAAGAGTAAATTAAAAGTTAACTTGCATTTTTTTACATTTGTTTGTGATGTTCAGATAATGATGCATAACTATTGGAATTTAAAATAAAATAAAAATTTTGTTAATTTGAATAGCTAATTGTGAATGTATTATTTACCATAAATTAATCATCCAAATAACTTATTTCAAATTTTATCTTGATAAACTGGAAATTTTATTTAAATGCATATTAGTGCTAAACAATTCATTTATTTTAAGTATAATGTGTTTGACAAGAAATGCATTTAAACTTTTCTTTCCTTTAGAGTTTACTTATAATTAATCCCTTTAATAAATTAACGATATTTATTCATACAGTAAAAATCCTGTTTTTCTTATGTGTTTCTGTTTTAAAAATTTTCTTTTTCTGGGAATTAAAAATGTTTAAAAGTTTTTAAAACAGAAAAAAATGGAAAAATTTCATTTTAGGAATAAGCTTTTATAATATATTATTTATCCTTTCATTAATTCAAAATATCTTTCTAACGTAACAAACGTTTTATTTACTACAATAAAATTTTAATTTTATGCTAATTTAACCAAAATAGTTCTGAAATCATATAAAACTTATGCTTTATTTTTGTAAGGGACGTATCATCAATGGGACATACAGAATCAGAATTTAATTATACTAAACTTTTTTATATCTATATACTTTAGAATAGGATATTTGAACTCTTACTTTTTATGCTGGAGCATATGAGAAGTAGAAATCGAGTTCAATATTTAAAATATCTCACTATATATAAAAATTGCAGTTGTCCGTGTAATTTTATTGCCCGGAAAATCAAGTGGTAGACTTCAGTTTTTGATCATTCGTTGAAATGTTGTTTTGGTTGTCATCAGCATAAAATTAATAGAAGTTATAAAGGTATCGTTTTTCAATAAATATTTTTGTATCCCAAGTTAAAAGTTATTTTCCTGTATTGCTATTTACCCCTCTTTTAATTCCTGAGTTTAAAACTAAAGGTCTGGTTTCTTAGGACAAGCGCCTTATCTGGGCGTCGGCGTGACGTCAACGTCACGCTGACGCCAACAAAATACTGGTTTGTTAGCTCAAGACCTGGTTTCTTAGAACTAGCGCCTTATCTGGGCGTCAGCGGAAAGTTGACGTAGATCTGACGCCAAAAAAATACTTTTTTGTTAGCTCAGCGTGAGCAGTCGGTCTAACGCAGACATTATCTCTCATTGCGCATGCGTTAATAACGTAAACAAATATTTATTTTGAATTTGCATTGATTTTGTTATTGTCGACCAGTGTTTTAGAGAGCAAATAATGACTTTGTCCAAGAAAAAACACATTATAGCCGAGCTAAATGAAGACTGCTATGTTTAATGAAGAAGCTATGTTTAATGTCAAAATCAAAATCTTGGCTGATTTCAATGTGCTGTTGGATGTTGTCCGCCATTGCTTCTGTGGTTAACGTCACGCTGTAATCCAACTGCAGTTGAGTTGGACGGCAATTGTAGTTCAAGATGAGCGTTCGATGACGTATACTATCAAACTCACAAATGGACCAATCAGAGGTTAACGCTGATTTCCAGCTGACGGCGTCCTGTCCTAAGAAACCAAGCCTTAAGAGAATAGTTTATTACTATTATTATTATGTAATTCTGCACTATATTTTAAGATGAAGTTATTCAGAAAGGTTGTTTAATCTTTTAAACCGTTTAACAATTATATTTTTGCACAAATAACAATAATATACTGTTATAAATTACAGTTAAATAGATCTGTTAAATGATTCAGAACTTAACGATCAGTTTCATACACAATGAGATGCAAGCAGAAATAGTATTTAATATATCCACCCGTATGAAAAGCGAAAGTGTTAAATTACGATTGTGAACTCGTCAAATTTGTTTGAACATTATAATGTTATAACAATATAAATTCTATTTTAAAAAATGATTATTTACAAAAATTACTTCTGTTCAGCTATAGATCCAAATATTTATAATACTAACAGATAATAATATTTAAGTGGGAAGTGGAGGTACAAACTAGTAGTACATATATATTGAGTGAATAGTACATATATTGAGTGAATAGTACATATATTATGTTTTAGTACATATATATTGAGAGAATAATTTTAACTTTAGTAGAAAAATTGTTTTCTGCCAAGAAACAACAATTATAGCGAAACAAGCATCGGTGTTGGTGAGCGGCAGCGAGCACGGGGCTTACCCTCTTAGTGAATATATTCATATGTTATATTAACATTAAGCATTTAATATATTAATATTTAATGTATTAATTTTTAAAGATTATGTAGCGAGCAATTAAATACACTAAAATATTTAATAAAACTAATAAATATTTTTGGAATCTGTAAATATATGTACCTAATTATGCTATTTGCTCAACTAGAAATTTCATTGAGAGTTCCTAAATAGTTTGATGCAATGCAAAGTAAAGTAGAATTTATTTTTCTGCTCTGATCTTAATAAGAAACACAATGAATGAAAAATTCATTCTTCTCCTTTTAATATCTAGAAATCTATATTAAATCTAGAGACAGAATTAAGCTAAGGTGAATTTTTAAACTTACCTAGATTTTTAAACGTAGGTTGTTTTTAAATTATTACTATTAGCTCATGTACGACGAAAACAAATTTATGCATAGAAAGGGGTAAAAAAGAAGTTTTAAAAAATTAATTTTCTAAAATAAATTTTTCAAGCAATCAAACCCTTTCTAAAAATTATTTAAGATTATTTTTTCAGTTTGAAAAAAAATTCTTTTTTAAAATTTTTGTGCGAAACACTTAAAATATATTTATATTTCTTTTTAATTCGAACTATTATTTAGTTTGTTATATTATAAATTATACTAATACTTCTTAAATATTCTTTTCTAAACTTTAATATCAAATAATTATTTTAATACTGATAATTTTTTTTAAAATTCTTAATATTTCTAAAGTCTAAAGTTTTGTAATTTTGCCGACATACATGGTGAGAAAATTTAAATATGTTCAGGCCTGCCAAGTACTAAACTTTTTGAAAAATATTATATAGAGTGATAGACTTATAAAAACTAAAGATTTCAGAATTTTTGGTATTTCTGCCAACATTTTAAGTGCCTCACCGTAAAAAAACTGGTATTAAGCTGCATTGCGCATGAGTTTTTAAATTATTTATGTATGGTAGGGTGGAAAACAAGCTTGAATGAATAAAAAATAACACATTTAAACGTAAGCAGAGTGACGACTAGAATAAATTTTTACAAAAAGAGTTGGCAGATATGTTGGCAAGTACGTTGTTTGTAATAAAAAGTTTTGATTTCTTAAGTACAAAAACATTCGAAAATGCGGGTTTTTAAAAATAATAAAATTAATTAATGACATTTAATAAAAAGAATTAATTGCGTTTTTCTAAGAACTACTCCGGAGAGCGGCAAAAATTTATTTTGCTTGAATTAAAAGAATTTAAGTGTACATGACCGAATTCTCTAGTTTCGAAAGTGAGCGTAGTTTGAAGAGTAAACAAATTTTCAGTCACTAGAACACTTTACTATAGATTGAAATTTTAATAAGAAATCTAACCCAATGTAATTATTTAAAACTATTTATAGTATTTCTTCAAAGTATTTTGTCAAATTTCAGTAAAAAAAAAATTTAAAATTCAAAAATAATTTTAAAAAAAACTGAATAATTCTAAATATTTTTACTTTATAAACTGTTTCCTCATTTATAAAATGTTAACATTCAAAAATACTTTGATAGATTATAAGCAATATTTTGATTAATTAAAGGCAGGAAAACATTTTATATTAACAGATATTTTTTTTTGACAAAATTAACATCTAAAACATTCTGTAAAATTTTTAATTTTTCAAAAGGTAAAAATGTTAAAAATAGTTTTTTTCAAAAATCGTTTTTTAACTGAGTACCCAACGAATAGAATATGAATTTTTTATTCTTTTTTTTGATAAGAGAAATATAATATTTTTTACATTGTTTAATGGAAAAGATATTAGCGTTAAACTGTTTCTCCCACCCATAAAACAATTCTTAACTGGATATTCGAGCAATTAATGATCGAACTGAAAAGGCACCACTTGAATTTATTTAGTTTTCTTTTTAGTTTATTTTAATTCGATATTGCTTTTACGTTTATACGTTATCAGTCCAAAAAAAATTCGTTTCATTTCAAGGAAAAGAATAGATATCAAAATGAAATTTCATAAACTATTGTTCGACCTTAAGAAGCAATTAAATCCGAGCTTTCCATAAGCTTATTAACAACAGTCGAAAGGATTAAAAATCCAGTAGCTACTTTTTGTAAAATAGCGAAATCCTTAGCTATCCTCTCGATATAGCCAATAGATATAGCTTGGAGTACCTTAGTAAATTGCTTAATTCATCCTTTTTACATCGGGATTCGCATCATTTTCATACAGATACCCTGGTGTCCCCACCTACTTTGGAAGAGGTGGAATCAGCTCTCAAGTCCTTAAAACTAAATGAGTCTCCCGGCTTTGACCGAATCCCCGTGGAAATCACGAAGTACACTGTTAAAAATTCCGAACCACGCTGCACCACAAATTGGCTGGTTACATAAAATGGAGCTCAATTTTCACCATATTTTGATATGTTCACTAGCTCCAAATATCAACAGAAGGTTGCACTAAAAGTATGTGTTTTGAAGAAACAAAACATCTATTATCATTCTTTCTTTTATAAAAGCAGAAGATGGTTGCACCATTATTAGATATTTTTAAAGAGCACAAATGACGGCAAAGGTTGCTATTTACCGCAACAAAACTATTTGCATTAAGTATGTTATTTTATGACGTACATCTAACCGTTTCATACCACCAACCGAACTTAAAAAGGCAAAATAAAAGAAACGAACTTTAATGAATGCAAATAAAGCTACTTAAATAAGTTGGTGCTTGAAACAACATGCATGAGTCGCCCCGCGAGATCGAGTTGTAAAGAAAGCATGGCGTCGTCAACAAATATCGTTAAATTTACAGTCACCCTGAAAGCTTTGTGTCTTTGACCAAATTTTGGTGCAGTTAGTTGCGCCAGGAAATATTTCTCGCTCATACTTCACAATTTAAGGAATAGTTGAAATAAAATGATCTTTCATGTAACTAAACTTTGAGAAAATGGGAAACTTTTTTCACCAAAAGCTGGTTAAAGATTTACCGAGTTTTTTACAGTGTACGGAGGAAAAAAATTGTTGGAATGCACGCATAATTTCATTTTACACACTTGGAATAATGAAAAGTTACCCTCAGACTGGTACCGAGGTATTGTATGTCCAATACATAAGAAAAGAGATCTGGCAAACTCTTGTAATTATAGAGGTATTACTTTGCTTAATCACACCTATAAAATTTTCTCGATTATCATCTTCAATAGACTAATTGAAGACATAGTAGGAGAATGTGGTGTTAGAAAGGGTAAATCTACATGTAAGCAGATATTCAACTTTAGTCAGATTCTCGAAAAATCCGGAGAGTATGGAATAGAGTTGCATTATCTTTTTATTGACTTTAAATCAGCCGAAGATAGTGCTAATCGTGATTTAATACTCAGAGCTTTTTTTGAAATTGTAAATGGTATGAAACAGTGCGACGCTTTGACCTGTTTTCTTTTCAACTTGGCGCTGGAACGGGTGATTCCGATGTTAATACTCGAGGCACAATATTTACTAAAATCCTTACTTATGATTTGGTAATAATCGCAAGGACATTGTTGGAAGCAGTTACCACTCTTAAGAATTCTTCAGAAAAGATGCATCTAGTTGTCAACGACGACACGACCAAATACATACCAACTATTAAACTTGCAAATTATAAATTTTTAAATTCTAAATTCGAACTTGTTGACGATTTCACTTATCTTGGTTCAAATATTGATGACTTAACCGACATAAGCACAGAAATAAAGGGACGCATTATAGCGGCTAATCGATGCTTTCACCGCTTAAGAAAATTTCTAAAGTCAAAATTAATTAAAAGACGAACAAACATAATTCTATTTAAAAATATCCGAAATATGGTCTTTAACTCAATCAAAGTAGACCTGCTTGCTGTTTCTGAAAGAAAAACTTACGGTGCTATAAATGTCGATGGCTTATGGAGACAACAACACAATTTTGAAATATATATGCTATTTTCAAAGAATCTGATATCAATAAATACATCAAAATAAGTCGCTTAAAGCTTGTGAGTCACGTCTACCGAATAAGCCCTTCTTCCTTGACGTCTAAGATCTTCAATTACAAGCCAATAAGAACTAGAGTTAGGCCTAAGATGAGATGGCTTGACGGTGTGGTGAATGACTAACTGGAGAACAATCGCAAAGAGAAGAGCAGAATGGAGGAAGGTTCTGGGGAAGGCTATGGCCCACAAAGAGCTGTCATGCCAATAGAAGAAGAGTTTTGACCTTATTAAAAATTATACTAAAAATAGTTGTAAAAATTTAGATATTTTATTTTTTAATAAATTTAATAATGTTTTTAACTATTTTCTAAAATGAAACTATAGTTTGAGCACTAAAAATAAATTTCACGATAGTTGAGAGGAAAAAAAAATGGAATCATCCTGAGGACATTTGAGTTGAGTTGCTTTTAGCCTCTGAAGTATAATCGTCTGAGTATTTTAAAAGAAAATGGTTTTGAATCTCTAAAATGATTCCAAACTAAAAAACTTCAGACTAGTTCTTGAAAATTGTAATAAAATTAAAATTTAATAAAATTCACGTCAATTTTCTCTTTCTGTGTTTTAATTTTTTTAAAATCCGAAATCAAATTTTCATTTAAAACAAAATAAGAAAAAAAAATTATGATCAAATACATATTTTCTCTCAAAAATAAAATGATCCAACAAAAAACTGATTCGAATATATAGATAATTATCTAAACATTTTTCACGCCAATAATATATATTGATTGACTTATTAGAACAAACTAATAAACTTACTCCGGGCCATTCCTATCTTGGCTCGCAACAACCATCGTTCCTTTCATTGCACCTATAGCTCCAAGGGGCATTTTGGTCAACGAGGTGGTCAAATTCAAATACGGATTAAATTCCTAGATAAGAGGAATACACTTAATAAAGCCGTGAGGAATAATTCCAAGATTATTCGGAGGATATTTGAGTTGTTTATAGCTTCCAAGAAATAATCGTCTGCATGTTTCAAAGGAAAGTTATTTCGGAATTGCAGGAATATCGTTTGGGAGCTTGGCGCCCAGCGGATGAGATTCTCCGCGAGCGACGGGAGAATGATGGTTTGGGTAAGGAGGGCGGTGGCCAGAAGAGGGCGTAAGTATCGCCCTGCTCATTTGCATAATGGAGCTGTCTGGCACAAGAATTAGGAAGAAAAGGAGGGATGATTACAATTATAACTCGATCTTCTTGTCCGAAGCTGTTGAGTTTTATATTGTTTTATAAGGGAGAGGGTGATTTTGATTCAATTGCTCTACTCTCACTTCTTTTATTGCTTTGATTTTGGGGGGAAAGGAATGAGAACAAAACAAGCAGAGCTAGTCTTTTGTTTTTTTTTTAAAAATAAATTATTATTAATTTTTTCTAAATTAGTTTTTTATTTTATTTTGTAAAATAAAAAACTAATTGGACTATATTTTTTGCTATATAAACTAACTATATTTTTTGGAACAAAAATTCATAGAACACTGTACAGCGTGAAAAATATCTTTTAAATTAAAATGTGTGCCTCTCGTATATTTTTGGTATATTTCTCGTATATTTTTTCTCGTATTCAATTTCTACTATTAGCTTCACACTCTCCCTACACCTTGTTCAAATTTTCAATCGTTAATAAAATATTTTTTGTTCATCCACTCAAGTTGAAATACAGTAGAGTCCCGATTATCCGAGCCCCAATTATCCGAGTTTCCGCTTTAACCGAGCTATCAAATATTTCACAGAGCTTTTTTTTTCTAGATTATTTTTTATTTTTAAAACTATCGCCGAAAAAAATTCTGAATTTTATCTTCCAAACACTCAGTAAGATAAGCTGAAGGACAACATGTGATTACATATGAAATGATAGTTAATATCGTCAGAAATGAAAATGAATCTAGTGAAGATGATGAAGACAGTGATGATAAAAATCAACATATAAAAATCTCTCAACGTAAACAAATCATTATAAAAGCTATCGAAAGTGATATTGAATATATAGAACAACAAGAGGAGGTGACACCAACTTTCTTGTTTATCGCTCAAAAAATGGCAAAACATGCCAAAGTTATGTAAAACAATAAACGATTAAGGACTTTTTTTTAGTAAAAACTCATTAATCCTCGCTAAGTACGCTTTTTAAGTGTTTTGAAGCAAGGTTTTAATTATAATATGAATTGTAGGTGATGAACTCGTATAAACTCTGCATTTGATATTACATTTATACCTAATCTTTTTTTTTCCTTCTCCATTTTAATACTCTTCCCTTTAACCGAGTTTTTCGGTTATCCGAGTTAGTCGTGGTCCACATTAACTCGGATAATCGGGACTCTACTGTACATCTTTTTTTAAACTTGTAGTGGATGATACTTGATGTTAATACACTTTTTACAAATATTAATTCATTCATAAAGTTTAATTCATTAATTTTAGTTTCATATGGGAGAAAAATTTGCAATTATTTAATAAAAAGTATTAGGGTACAAAGAAAAAAAGAAAGAAAAAAGAAATTTTTCTTTGTTGACGTAAGTAGGAATAATTTTTTATTTTATATATTACTATATAGAAACAAAAAGAAAGCTATTAAAATTCGTTGAAAATGTAGAATGAGAAATGCCAAAACTAGTTTGATTACTTGAATAAACATGAAGGTGTTCAAAAATATAATCGTTCAACTCCTGTTTACTTTGACTCTTTTTACATATTTTGATGTGATTTCCTTTGTCTACTTCAGTAACGATTAGTTATGCTTCCAAAGTACTTTTGGTTCTTTTTGCTAGCTACCCTCAGCTTTCATTCTTTTTTAACTTCAATTTTGAGAGTGATTCTAAAGAAATATATTTCAAAGATGATCGTTAAGCTCAGCATACGCTGATAAAATCTTGCGTTAGAATATAATTCAAGATGTTGTGCTAACGAGCATGAAATGGCCACTTAAAAATTTACAAAATCTTTTTTTATCCATTTCCGAGTCGAAATTCTTGATGGTTTAAGTTGGCTTCAGTGCGATCCATGATGGTCCAACATCATTACGCGTTGATGGTTTTTGATACGCCAACAAACTTCCATCGTTCCATGATGGAGAATGCTACTTTAATACTATGATGGTTAACCATCAAGAAAAGTTTGACTCTCATGGATCAACAATCCATGATAATCCGTGATGGTTCATGGTGATTCCAACTATACATTTCCATGATGGTTTAAGGGGAATTCTTGTTGGTTCTCAGGAGCATACCATCAACATTTTTTTTTTATCTTGGACTATCTTAAATAAGTTCGATTTTCTACATTGAGATGATGGTGGTTCATGAGCGTTCCAACATTTGATTTCTAAGATACTAAAATGGAAATTCGTGATGAATCAACATAAACAAACCATCAGAACTAGTTGGTATTCTTATGTTTGACCATCATAAATCAGTTTGAATTCGTACATCGAGATGAGGGATGTTCACGTTAGTTAAAACATTTGATTTCTAAAATACCATGATGGAAATTCGTGATGGTTTAACATGAACTCACCATCAAAGCAAATTGCTATTTCATGTTTGGAGAATGCGTTCATGGTTTTTGATATGCCAACAAACTTCCATGGAAAATGCTACTTTGATACTATGATGGTTAACCATCAAGAAAAGTTTGATTCTCATGAACCAGTAATTCATACAGATCCATGATGGTTTAATGGAAATTCTTGTTAGTTCAGCAGGATCCATCAAAAATATTTGGATTTTTCTTTATGTTTGCCCATCATAAATCAGACCCAATTCCTACATAGATGGTGGCTCATGACCGTTTCTATTGACCGTAGCATGAAACAAGTTGCTATTCTTATGTTGGACCATCATTAATCAGTCCGAATTCCTACATTTGGGTTATGGTTACATATGGTGGTTACCAGCAGAAAATATAATGGTTCATTATGGAATTATTGATGGTTACCATCAGAATTATGTTGGTCCATCAATGGGAAACCATCACAAATTTTGACTTGTGTTAGGAGGACGTCCATTGAAGAAAAAAAAAACAATTCTATGACTTTTATAACGTTGTTCTTTACTATACCAACTGTCGAATACTCAAACATAAATAATATTTTGGAGGTGTATATTCCCTTCACGCAAGGAGAACAAACATTTTGCATCAATTGGAATGGCAGTTTTATTTTAACTAATACAAAAAGAAGTGATTGTAAGTTGAATTTCCTCACAATCACTTCTTTTTAATACTAAATCACAATCACTTCACAAAGAAAGTGATACCGTTTCTTACTCTTCTATCTTACCTCCATTCGAGTGCTATCTTTTTAGATTCATATAAAAGGTGATAAAATCCACCACAACACTCTTTACATTAAGACCAAAAAGGAGGGATTTAATATCGTCTGCTCTTAAATTAATCGCCAATCCTACTAAATCCCGTAGGATGCATTAAATTGATTGGATGAAACGGGAGAGAGAGAGCTTTCCTCTCTACTATTGAAAATAAAGGCCTCGCTAGATGAGATCTATCATGATAACAATTCTAGATACGCTTTCGCTGAATAAACCAAATGCTTCTGTTGAAAATCTGAATAAAGCGCGTCTGTTATCTTGGTTTGATGCTTGAAAGAGAAATTTTAGAATGTGTTTTCTTTTTACATTTTGATAACAGCCGAATATCTCGTTTTGTATGAAAAATAATCCAATTTCGTGGAATAGATTATTTAAACATTGCTATTTTGAAATATCTGTTATCTGAATTCCCATTCTTCGTACGAAAATAATACAAAGTAAAATATCAATAAATCAGTATTGAGAAGCACTACGAACCGTTTGCACGAACCGATATACCGACACAATTAAAGAGCTTGGTGGAAGAACCAGGTAAGTGAAATTTTTTGAGGAATTAATGAATCAGAGAAAATAACAAAAAGTGGTTGCCTCAATAAGATTATGATTAATGTAGCAGAAATGTTTTTGCTTTCACTTAAATCTTAACGTTAGTAATCGCATTAGTCTTTAGTATACTTGCATGTTTTTTATTTCAAATTAGGTAGTGGTAAATAAATTAAAACAAAAAATTATTAATAAATATAATTACTAATAAATTGGTAGTGAAATAGTTCAGAGGAAACATTTTTTTTTGTTCTGCAAATGTCACTTACCTGATTCTTCCACTGAGTTTTTCAATTAATATAGCAAAAACAATTTAAATAATGTTTATTTAATATTATTTGTTGCCGTTCATGGTGGCTTTACATTATTGAATTAAGTAAAACCCGTCTTATGTAGTTTATCCCATTAGAATAAAGATAAAATATATTTAACATCACTTGGCATGCTGTTGCAGTATCAAGTAATTTTCTGCGGTACATATCCTTTCGAGGGGCGGTAAAACACTTATCTTCAAAATATCAGTTTTAAAACTGTTTAGTATTAGGTCAATCTTACTAATCATCAAATACATGAATATGATAGTTTATACCTATATTAGTATATTTGGTACTTATTACACTTAAACACTGAAGTTTTGTGAAAAATACATTTATCAGTGACAGCCATCAAAAAGTCATCCAAATACTGGATCAAAGATTTTCATTGTTTTCTGGATTGGGTTCAAAATTACAAGGCTACGGAGTTTAATATTAGTAGTCGTAAACCCAAAAATTGGGTCGGCTGTTCAACGACGATTTTAAAACAAAATGAAATTTATGTGACAGTGCCTTTAAAAATAAGCCTCAGATAGCATTTTAAATTCGAATTTGAAAAACAACTTATTTTTCTGAGCAAAAAGTTCCGAAGATTTCGTACAGCTTTGCGTGACGGCGATGGTAGGTATGTAGGTGATTCGATTTCTTTTTCAAGATTAGGCTATTTTTTACAGCAAAATGATAAATGTAGTTTAAAGTTAAAGCATAGCTTCGAGTTAAGTTACTCAAAACTGTGGTGTTTTTTTAAAACTTTGCTTGGGTAAAAGCGCTTTGAAGTAATTTTAAGGAGTTATTGTAAAGTTAAGCAGATACTTTTAAATACAAATTTTCACTGAAATGAATGGTAGTTTATCTTTAACTGTTATCTACTGCCTGCATCAATTGTTCACAGAATGAATAAAATAAATCAGGTTGAAAAGTAATACTATAAAACAGTTATTTTTGAGCTATTGACTTTATTTATAAAGGCAAAAACTTAAATGAAACCAAGAACTAGTTCCAGATATTGTTCAATTCCGGAATTGTTTCTTCGCCTTAAACATTCGAATTAAATTTATCCACTCTTGTCTTTACTAAAACATCCTCTCAGATACAATTTGGTTTAATTTAAAGAGTTTGTGGGGATAATAGTTATCGACAATGTCAACTTTCATCTATGAAAAGGTACTCCAACATAGAATCGAGTTAACGTGTCTTATGTACTAGTGAATTAGTATTGTATTTTTGTAGTGGTAGGTACACTACAATACTCCCCCTCCAGAATTATAGCGGTGATAAAATTCGATGAACGAATATCACTAGTTGTATCATTGCTGTTTTGTGAGAAACTGGGAGAGCTGTATTAAGATCACCGTGCTTTTGCTTATCGTGAGAGCTGTATTACGATCACGGTCGTGGTTGCTCCAGTTTTGCCATTAGCAGTCGAGTGTATACAGGCCAACATTGTGTGAGATCGAGACTGAGTAGCAACAGCTCGAGAAGGTGGATAATGTCACAGTCACAAGTAGCAAGTCAACTGTTCAATGTGGAAAATCAATTGAGGTAGGAGTTTTCAAATCGAAGTGGGCGTTACTGTCAAGGTAGGCGTATTCACATCTCACCAATGGGGGGATAGTAGTTATCGACAATGTCAACTTTCATCTATGAAAAAGAACCCAACATATCCAGTTAACATGTGTTATATACCAGTGAATTAGAATTGAATTTTGTAGTCGTACATTTACAATACAAGAGTTTCATCCTTTTAAACATTAAACTATCAATATTTACTATTTCTTACAAAACTATAAATAAAACATTCCGTTGCTAGTGAGCTTTTAACGAATATTTTTTTATTATTTCTTTGAGATACTTTTAAAACCCTTTATTTTCTTGGGAGTGTAATAAATTATTCTTGTACTTTGAATAACTAATGAAAAGTACAAATTACAAAATTTGCATTTTGATTTTTCTAAATAAAATAAACATTTTAAAAAAAATGATTTTTAAATAGACTTCCAAAATATTTGGATTTCTATTACATCTAAAACGGAACACGAAGGGCTTCTCACATTTGAAAGACGTAAGGGAATGTTTGGTGATAATAGAAGTTTATTTCAAAAATAATGTGCTCTATGTTTTCCGTTTTAGATGTAATAAAATAAAATTTTTTTTTTTTTTTTAAATTCCATTTACAAAGCATGATTTAAAATTTTTTTCCTTTTTTTAGTTATTCATTTGCCAACGCCAAATAATGCTCCAAATTGTAATTGGTTATAAAAATAGAGATAAATTTTACTTCTGACATTAAAGAAATAAATTTCATTCGTATTGTCATCGGGCGCAAAGCTTCAGCCTTGAGCATTCTAGCAAAGTAGCTGAAAACTTTTAATTCAAAATTAACTAATCTTGTAGCTAAATTTATCTTGTAGCAAGTAGGAAATGGTTAAAATTTGTACTGTATCAAAAAGCTCCTACCAAGATTTGAGCAACTTAGCTCATCGGAAAGAAGTCAAGATTTCAAATGCACGATTTCTTCTCGCACATAAAAGTGAATAAATAATGCATAGAGAGGTTTGCATACAAACATATAAAAGTTTTTTTTTACTTCTTATTCGTAAACGATAAAAATTCTTAAATATTATTTTAATTTGTAATAATTAAAAACATAATTCTTCATAGTTCGTTGTCTACAGGAATTAAAGTTCTCACAACAATAACCAGTTATTCAGAACAAGGAGATCGGGCTAGGGTTGAGCAAACATTTTTAAAACAAAGTTAACGTTTTAAAATTACTAAGAAATCTCGACAAAAATCTGTAAAAACTTCACACAAAAAAAACGAATACAATTTTCAAAATATTTGAAATATTTTAAAGAAAACCTCAGATCCTAAAGAAAACCTAAGATCACTTAGATAATGTTACGACACACCATAAAAGAATCGTAATAGAAATTCTTGGTGATATTACCGCATCAGGTATTGCAATTGGCTAATGCTACTAGAATAAAGACAAAGAGCAACTCACTTTGAGATACAAACAAAAACAATCATATTGGAGGTTTTCAATTCAACTAGATTCACTTGGTTAAAATTTGTATATCAAAAATTGTAGAAAGTTAATATTACTACAATTTACAACTACATCAATTCGAAAAGATGAATTCGTTTTTAAATACAATGAAAAGCAATCGTACTGGTAAAACTCATTTGCTACTTTTCACCGATAATCACAAAATTCTTTAGTAGCATTTGACGTTTGGAATTATTGGTGAATACTACACCGACAATTACAAATGTAAAATGGTGCTACAACTCAATCGATTCTATAAGAGGAACTCACTTTTAAACAAAAACAAAAAATAATTGTTCGAGAAAGGATCATTTGGTTAAAGCTACTACAATTTATAACTGCATCAATTCGAAAAGATGAATTCGTTTTTCAATTTTTTTGAAATTCCTTTCATGAAAATTAATCGTACTGGAAATGCTCAGTTGTGAATGCTACTTTTTAGCAATAATTACAAATTACAAAATTTTTAGTGGCATTTAACATTTGTAGCGATCGGTGAATACTACACCGACAATTACAAATGTAAAATGGTGCTACAACTCAATCGATTCTATAAGAGGAACTCACTTTTAAACAAAAACAAAAAATAATTGTTCGAGAAAGGATCATTTGGTTAAAGCTACTACAATTTATAACTGCATCAATTCGAAAAGATGAATTCGTTTTTCAATTTTTTTGAAATTCCTTTCATGAAAATTAATCGTACTGGAAATGCTCAGTTGTGAATGCTACTTTTTAGCAATAATTACAAATTACAAAATTTTTAGTGGCATTTAACATTTGTAGCGATCGGTGAATACTACACCGACAATTACAAATGTAAAATGGTGCTACAACTCAATCGATTCTATAAGAGGAACTCACTTTTAAACAAAAACAAAAAATAATTGTTCGAGAAAGGATCATTTGGTTAAAGCTACTACAATTTATAACTGCATCAATTCGAAAAGATGAATTCGTTTTTCAATTTTTTTGAAATTCCTTTCATGAAAATTAATCGTACTGGAAATGCTCAGTTGTGAATGCTACTTTTTAGCAATAATTACAAATTACAAAATTTTTAGTGGCATTTAACATTTGTAGCGATCGGTGAATACTACACCGACAATTACAAATGTTAAATGCTGCTACAACTCAATCGATTCTATAAGAGGAACTCACTTTTAAGCACAAACAAAAAAATAATTGTTCGAGAAAGGCTCATTTGGTTAATGCTACAACACAAATGACAACATTAGAATAATGAAAAAGAAGCAATCGAGGGATTTGGGGTTGGGCAAAACAATAAAAATATTCCACCATAATTTTTTTTTATTCCCCCAACAAGATCTCACGCGACAACAAGGAACAAAGAGGACAGAGAACAGTGATTGATATTCGGCAGAAGGCAGAGGCCATACAGACTCATCAAGTTATTGCCGTTATCGGGTACACATTGGGGATCGGGCATGTGACACCACGTGGCCCTGCTGCCTCCGTCCCCCCCTAACCCAATCCCATTTTTCCCTTTCTAATTTCCTCTTTTTATGGGTAGGACACGCGATGCTCTTTCTGCCTATTGCTGAGCCTATTAAATTGATGGGAAAGGATGTGAACTCATTGATTTGTTTATGGTGTTACCATTCTTATGGTACTGTTGTTGAAGAACCCTTTCTGGTTTAGGTAATGGCTGTTTTCTGGGTTTCAATGAAATCCATGAATACTCATATAACAGTCTCTGCCCAATTTATTAGACGCTCTATAAGATTCTATGTAAAATCTTAATTATCAGGCGAAACTGTACAGCTTTATTGTTTTTTACGCGACTAAAACCGGTTTGCACTTGCTTACGTTCGTGCATCAATGGGTTAACATTGTAATGCAATACGTTAAAAATAAATACAAATAGAAGTATATAAAATATATCTTGAATAAAAACATGTATGTTTAAATATAAAGGAATTGTATCTAAATTCATGCAAAACATTTAATTATTAAAACACTACAGTGTGTCTAATAATTTGGTCTAATTATTAAAATATACTAATATAATACCGGAGGTAAAAATACTAATATAATACCAGATGGTTAAATTCTACGATATATAATATAAATTCGAGGATTGGATAAATTAGACGATTTATTGTATAAATTAGAATATTTCTTATATCAGGTATTTTAATATATTATACACAGTCCAGTCACATTAATGTGACCACCCCCTATATTCGACGTCAACGTGAAATAACCTATCACAGAAGGCAGGTGGCAGCATATTACAGTAGAGTGCATGTAAAGGATGTCCTAGGGCATCGGAAAGCATTTCAAGCGTTGGCGTAATGCAAAAACGTAGCGATTTATCCGACGTCCAAAAGGGTATGATTATTGGCTTTCGGGCCAAGTGTGGAAGCATTTCGGAAACGGCCAATTTTGTGAACTGTTTTCGTACCACCGTGTTGAAAGTATACCGTGCATGGTAAAATGGCACTATCCAAAATCAGCGGCGTGCCACATGCGGTGCACCACGGGCTATAGATGGCAGAGGCGAAGGAAAGCTACGGAGACGCTTTCGGGTGAATAGACGTGCAACTGTTGAGCAACTGACCGCCCAGATGAACCAAGGGACTACCAAGTGTGTATTCTCAACAATGGTTCAGCGAATGTTGCTGCGCATGGGCCTCCGTAGCAGAAGCCTGGTTAATGCATCTATGCTGACTGCTGTTCATCGGCGACGAAGGCTGGAATTTGCATGCCAGTACCACAACTGGACGCCCACAAAGTGGCGACAGGTGGCTTTATTCGATGAATCACTTTTTATGCTCCATCGGACGGATAAACGCTGGCGTATACAGCATGAAACGTCTGAAAGCAAACACCCTGCAACAATTACCGAAAGGATCCAGGCTGGAGGAGGGAGCATTATGGTTTGGGGAATGTTTTACTGGCATTCACTGGATGCACTCATCATTGTGGAAGGAGCGATGGATCAGCACTAGTGCGCATCTGCCCTTGCGGACCATGTCCACCCCTTCATGCGAATGATTTTTCCTTAGAATGATGGCATCTACCAGCGGGATAATGCGAGGTGTCATACAGCTCACAGTGTATGTGCGTGGTACGAAGAGCACAAGGATGAGTTTACCGTACTTTCCTGGCCAGCAAACTCTCCGGATTTAAACCCAATCGAGAATCTGTGGGACCACCTCTATCGGGTTGCTCGCGCCACATATCCTCAACAGCGTAATTTAGCACAGCTGGCCATGGCACTGAAGTCGGCATGGCTCAATATCCCAGTGAACACCTTCAGAAACCTAGCTGACTCTCTTCCTGCACGTCTCACAGCGGTCCACTCTGCCAAAGGTGGTTATTCTGTCTTTTGACAGGTGGTCACATTAATGTGACTGGACTGTGTAATAATTAGATCAAATTATCAAACGCACTGTAGTTCTTTAATAATGGCATGTGTTGTACGAGTTTAAATGCAATACTTTTATATTTAAACGCAAATGTAATGGTTTTTTATTCAGGAGACTTTTTATATATTTATTATTTGTATTTATTTTTAACGTATTGCATTGCAATGTTAACCCATTGATGCACGAACGTAAGCATGTGCAAACCAGTTACAACCGAGTAAAAAACAATAAAGCTGTTATAGTATCACGTGATAATTAAGATTTCACATTGAATCTCACAGTGCGTCTAATAATTTAGCCAGAGACGGTATTTTAATTAGTTTAATTAGAATTAAAACAATGTCTAAGGTATTGAAATTGAAGGATCATTTCCGGTTCAAATAACGGCTGTTTTCTGGTTGTCTTATAAAATCTATCAATAATCCAACACTTTAAAAAAAATAAATTAAGATCTTCTTTTAGGTATTATTAAAGGATCTTTTCTTATTTAGGTTATGACTATTTTTGGATTTCAAATAAAATGTATGAGTAATCCTACATTTTTTTAAAAAAAATTAGAAAAATTGAATAAAAAAAAATAAGGTAAAGCTTTATTTTAACACTAGATTGTCCAAGGAAGTCATTTTGACTGCTTTTTAATTTCAATTAGAAAAGCAATGATGTATATGTTGACACAATTTCTTAGAATTTTGTGACTTCTTGCACAACATACAATTCTTTTTACTGTTAAAATTTACTAATAACTTGTTATATAACTGTAAATAATATTTAAAATATTAAAAATTAATCTTAATTAGAATTGTTTCACAATGCAGTCATTTTGACTGCTTTTGGGCAATATAGGTATACACTAAGTTTCCGTCTTTCTAGTGTTAAAGGACAGTTTTTAATTCACGTTATGACTTTTTTTTTAATTTCCAATAAAATATATGAGTAATTCTTTCTTTTTTTTTAAAAAAAAAATTAAAAATATTGAATAAAAATAAAAGCAAGGTAAATCTTTAAGTGTGGCGTTGATTCATTTTGTTTAAACAAAATCAGTTTCGTTAAACGTTATTTTAAACAAAATCTATGGGAAATCAGTTTTTAGTTGGTTTATTGAAAATATTCATTGAAAAGAAATGTTACACAGATTTCCAGATGCTTTTGAAACTGATTGCTACACTTTGGATTTGATGAAAGCTATAAGTAAGCAAAATGTTTTAAGCAGAATTAATATTAAATTAAATTAAATACACAACCTTAAAATGAATACACAACCTTAACCTGTTTTCAATGATTTATACGTGCTTTGATAACAGTTGTCGTATAAAGTGTACAATACGATTGTTTTATGTTTTACTATAGTAAATGAATAACAGAAATAACATTAAAATGAAGGAAGTTTAAGTTAAGAATATTGTTAAGGTTATTTTTTAAAATTTTCTAAAACGAAAATAAATCTAAGCGCATCAGTCTCCTTGTAACGTTATGTTTTAAGGCGACAAAGTACTTTCAAATTTTTCCTTTACAAATTATCAAGGTATTTGTTTAAAATTCTCAGTATAAATTTATATTGATAAAAACAACGTATATTCAAAATTTCAAAAAAAAATATTCTAAAATTTAAAAAATTAAAAAAATTTAAAATTTCGAATTTTTAATATTTTCTTTATTATTATTCCTCGAGTCAGAAATTTTGTTAAAATGACAAAATTCTTTTAAAATATTACTTATTCGGTAACATAAAAAAAAAATTACTTTTATAAAATAGTACTGATAAAAGTACTTTTTTATTTTTTATTATTGAAACAAATAACAGTAAAAAGAGCAGTAAAAAACCAGCATTTCGGAAAAAAGTCATCGTACCGCTAAAGAATATCATGTATAAAAATAATACTATTACTTAATTCAAAAACAGTTTCCAACAAAATTTTAATAATATTCATAAATATATAACATCAAATTCTCAGGTCAATAGAATGAAAATTCATTTCATGGTTTAAAATTTCTAAATTTGTCAAAAAAGACATTTTGAGAAAAATGACTTTATCTACTTTTTCATTGCTGGGCGTCAAAGGGGCGTGGTCAAAACGGAAATGGCCATAACTTTGTCAATTTCGCTCAATTCAAGAATTCTTTTTTTAAAATGCTCAGTTAAATGCCTAGATGTCAAAAATATAAAAAGTGAAAAATTTATTTTTTTGGCAATTTTTATTTTATTTTGAAAGTCTCTTGTCACCTTAAACTAAACAAATTATAATGAAAAGAAGAAATGATTTGGTAAGAATGAGAAAATCTAGTTACTCAACTAAATTCTCTTGTTCATTCATTTTGTTGGAGTGGTATGTTACTCATTTAAGCATATTGAATAAAATATTCTTTCTTTTCCTTCTTAAAAGTTAATATTTCAAACAAAAACAAAGAGAATTTTTTTTTCTTAATAAAATATCAATTTTTATAGAAACATGGTTTTTCCGTTTTTATAATTTTGAGGAATCATAATCCCTGCCACCATATAAGGCCCTATAAAGTTTTTGACCACTTAGACCTAGAGATTGGCCAGCTCCAAGGAGCAAAACACAACGAACAGAGGTCTATTGTACCCTATCCCTAAATCATCATTGTATTTTATTTTATAGCCGTTGTCAACAACCAACTAAACCGACAATTTTGGGTTTACGATTACTAATGTTGAACTCTGTAGCCATCTAATTCTGAACCCAATCCAGAAGACACTCTCCTTGATCAAGTATTGACGAAATTTGCGTTCGTGGGGAACTTTCTGATGGAATTAACCCGCATTTGCGCTATATGGAGAGGAAAGCAGCGAAAATCTCCTACGGCTAGCCTGACAGCAAGAGGACTCTAATCCATGATCCGTCTACCACTGAGGATATTTTACGTCAGCACTGCGGCCGGAGCGAATCGGGTGCAGAATTCGTATCGACCAGTCATCGCTGGGATTCGAACCCGGTTCACCTCATTTTAAGGCGAATGTTCTATCCCCTGAGCCACCAGAGCTCCCTAAATCATGATTTTATTTTATTTTCTAACTGTCGTTGAGCAGATTACCCAATTCTGGGCTAACGACTACTAATGTAATGCTAACGAATATAGTGCTAACGTATACTCAACTCCGTAATCTTATCATTTTGATCCAATCCAAAAGACAAGGAAACTTCTGGATCAGTACCCCCAGAGGTATGTTTTGTTATGTGAACATATAGAAATTGAAACTCGACATATTTAACGTGCACCAGTCACCACTTACTTACTACACGGGGAGTATTCGGCCGGCGGGGATCAAACCCATAACCTCTTGGACATGGGTCCAGTGCCCTACCAACCAGGCTATCCCGGCCCTCTAAATCACGGTTAGCGAAAAAGCTTTATAGCTGAAACATTGTTAAGCAGACACCTGACAGGAATGTCTTGTAATTAATGCAATGTTGCCCTAAATGCTCAAATCTTTGAGCAGAATAGACCTCACAAAGTATACGTCATGAAGTCTTCTCCTCAAGATGGCAATATAGATGGCGAACAATAGGTGATGAAATCGATTGTGAACAGTCCTTAGTTCAATTCTTCTTGTAACTCCTGAATCTTCGTAAGTTTTCTACAGCAAAACTCAAGTTAAAATTTTAGATGGTTTTCCATTGATGGACCATCAATAGTTCCAATATAAATCATTACATTTTTTATAGTAACCAACATAAGTAACCATCACCCCTCTGTAGGAATCCGGACTGATTTATGATGGTCCAACTTAAGAATAGCAATTTTTTTTTATGATTTGTTTATGTTGAGTCTTCAGAAACTTCCATCATAGTTTCTTAGAAATCAAATGTCGGAACGATTATGAACCATTATCATCCCAATGTAGGAATTCGAACTTGTTTTTGATGTGCCAACATAGAAAAAACAAACAAATTGTTTTGATGGCATATTCCTGAGAACCAGCAAGAATTTCCATTAAACCATCAAGGAAATGTATAGTTGAAAATATCATGAACCATCAAAGATTGTTGGTTCATAAGAATCTAAGTTCTCTAAATATTTAACCCTCATAGTATTAAAGAAGCATTTTCCATCATGGAATGATGGAAGTTTTTTGGCATATCAAAAACCATGAACAAATAATGGAAAATGCTGGATAATCAAATGTTCGACCATCATAAATCGCTCTGAAGCCAACATAAGCCATCAAAATATATTGATGGAACCATCAAAAATTTTGACTTGGGAATCCACGCTTTTGCTCTCTTGGATTCTGCTGATGTAATTAGGTTTAATGAGCAAATTAATCTTCGCTAGAACTCGCTTGTCGAATACCGGATCTAAATGAACAATGTCGGTTGATTTCAATACAGTTCCAAAAATCATGCGTCGCCTAAAAAAACATTCTTCATCAGGAATTTCTAGTTGGAATACTTCATTCCATCTTTTCGATTCTAGTAGAATCATTTTACTACGGGGAAACCGGAGTTTCCCATTTAAATGAACTTGAAAATCTTAAATTTGCTCGTGCAATGGTTTCATTTTGCGGAGACTCAACTTAATCGTAACAGCGACAGTTACGATCAGTAACTTGAACTCTTAACTTTTCATTCGGCAGAAGAATCCTAACCGTCTCTGTAGCATGACGAGCAGTGCTCATTTATATTTCTCTCCTTTATACTTAATATTTTCTTATGTTGATAAATATTAAAATAATGTAAACTCTAATAATTAGTCTCCTGAACTTTAACCAACGACCACAATCTCCTCTACTTCAGCCATATTTCCTTATCAGAAATACACTCCCTGGTGAAATATAAGATTCTATGTAAAATGTCACGTGTCACTATGTCACGTGATATTATACAGCATTATTGTTTTTATGTGACTGAAACCGGTTCGCACTTGTTTACGTTAGTGTATTCATTGGTTAAATTAGACGAAAAATAATATAAATTTGACGATAGGATAAATTAGACGATATATTATATAAACATAGAATATTTATTTTATCAGGTATTATATTAGTATATTATAATAAGTAGATCAAATTATTAGATCTACTGTAGTTTTTTAATAATGATATGATTTGCACGAGTTTCTATGCATTACTTTTATATTTAAACACACAAGTAATGGGTTTTTATTCAGGAGATTTTTCATATACTTTCTACTTGTAATTATTTTCAACGAATTACATTACAATGTTTACCAATTGATACAGGATCTCAAATAAATGCAAACCGGTTTCTGTCTTGTAAAAACAATAAAGCTGTGTAGTATCACGTGATAATTATAATTTTGCATAGATTCCTATAGTGCGCCTAATAATATGGGCAGAGACTGTTCTTCAAAAGAATCAATGAGATGAAATTAACTTTTACGATTCTATTCTTTATCGATATCCCGATATCATAATACCATTTTTTCGAATGATGTACATTTCGTTTGATGTTGGTCAACCTAATCTGCGAGTAGTTGCAGCATAAATGCAGTGAAGATTGCAATGAAATTTATCGAAGAGAATATTTAATACTTAGAACAAAATTAAAGAACTATTGACGGATGCATTCGGTTAATGTTAACATTCTGATTGCGAATTGATGTTGCTAGATTAGAATTTTTTTTAAAAAAAAAGTTTGAACTAACTTCTTTTATTTAAAAAATGCAGCTTGCTTCTGTTTATGTTCTCCCAAAGACCTGTTTAAGTTCAAATCTCAATGGTTTAAACTTATACAGATCTTTTAAATAAAAGTTAATATCATTTTCATTTCAATTACTCAGTATGAAGCTTATAAGCTTACTTAGTGCTACATGAGTATTTTGTTATTATTGTGCTATCGCAAGTGCTTGGTATGGCAACGGAGAAGAAAAAAAAGAAGTTTGGTCGAAATGTCAACGTTTTGAGGAAAAAATCTGATTTTAAAACATAAATTAAATACTCATCTTCATTGTGAACATCTAAACCAATAAAACTCACAGCTGTTATAAAAATAGTTTATAATTGGGGGGGGGGGTTGCTAATTCATGTGACAAGAGCTGTGGTGGCTCAGGGGATAGAGCGTTCACCTTAAAATGAGGTGAATTGTGTTCGAATCTCAGCAAAGGCCGGTCGATACGAATTCTGAAACCGGCTCACACCGACCACAGTGCTGACGTAAAATATCCTCAATGGTAGACGAATTACGGGTTAGAGTCTCCTTGCCGTCAGGCTAACCATGGTTTGCTTTCGTGGTTTTCCTCTCCGCGTATCGCAAATGCTGCAAATGTGTTAATTTCTTCAAAAAGTCCTCTACGAAGGCAACTAATTACCAATACTTGATAGTAGTTTCTTTGTCTTCTGGATTGGGTTTAAAATTACAAGGTTATGGAGTTAAACATTTGTAGTCGTAAACCCAAAAATTGGGTCGGCTGTTCAACGAAGGTTATAAAATAAAATAAAATTCATTTGACTGTGCTTTTAAAATTTAGCCTCAGATAGCATTTTAAATTCTAATTTGAAAAACAACTTATTTTTCAGATCAAAAAGTTCCGGAGATTTCGTACAGCTTTGCGTGATGCCGATGGCCTTAATTTCATAGCCTGTAATTTTGCGTGGGTGGACAGGGGTGTTGCGCATGATAGGAGGAGGAAGGGGGGGGGGAGATTTTGTGGCTTATCGCCGTGTTCCGCAGTCACGGTTGGGAGGAAGATTTTGTCGAAGGGATGAGACAAGGGGGCTGGAAAGGGGGAGGGAGAAGTCCTTTCAGTCAAATCGATAATTTTTATAATGAGCTTATTCGCTGACTCGATATTCTCTACCATCCCGTCGTTTACGGAGAACGATTTGCGTTCGAAGTTTGGATTCGGTTGAAAAGTTTACACCCCTAACCACCTAAGCAACATTCACGTTTATGAGGAGAAAAGTTTTAGAGCTGTAGGAATAACCATAACCGGTCAAATGGCCGTTTAACAACTTTTGCATTTAAAATGCGCTTATCTTATCATTTTTGCACATTTGACTGCGTGACTTTTTCTAACAATTATATACAGTTTATATTCTATTCTAATTATTATGTATTTTGTTTGTTTCGAATAATACCTGTCGTATTCCTACCACAACCGGTCACTTGACCGGGAGAACAATTTATTGCTTTATAAGTTTAGCGGATCAGAAATGACGATGAAATGCGTGCTCAACGTATTGCATTCGATGAGTTGCACATTTCTGCAAAAACTGTTTCGTAGTGAGTTCAATCAGAATAACTGCGAATTCAAATTTAAATAAAGTACCTAAAATTTTAGATGGGCATTTTTGTGTCAGAAAAAGTGACAAAAACTAAATGTTTTAGTAAATAGCTTATATTTTATTTGGATAGCTTTACTTCATTTTTTAACTAACTGTTAGTTTTTTTACCCGGAAAAATGTCGAAACAATCAAAACAGCACAAGTTCTTTAAAGAAATAATATTAATTATACGAATAATTATAAAAATTATAATTCTTATACATTCTTATGATTATAAGAATTATATAAATAATAATAATTAGACGAAATATGTTTGCTGAAAATGTACAATGGAAACACACTGTTGTATATGTAAAGAATGCGTTGAGAAATGAATTAAAAATTCTTATTCTTTGTTTTTGTAATACAAAAAAATTGGTCATATACTATTTTGTTTAATAATAATGAAGTTTTTTTTTGCTTATTTCCTTCCTAGCATCCATATTTCATACATTGAATCAAGAAACAAAGTCCGGTCTATAGTAGAACTGGGTATAGATTAAGTGTTGGTGCGTTTAGTGTTAAAATCGATCCATTTGAAATACAGGAGGAAAAAAAGAGTCCACAATCTATGTAAATTTTTCGATTAAAACTCGTGTTTTTGTGAAATTTCTTCACTCAATGACTTGAATAAATTATTTTTAACGTTATCATTTAACCTTCAATCGGGCGCTTTTAGCCAAGATCCTGCTTTTGAAAACATCGTAGAGTAATTAAAATTCAAATTTTTTAAAAAAAATACAATAATAATAAATCTTCTAAAAATAGGATAAGCCGATATAATTAATACAGTATCAATACAGTCTGTAATATCCAAAAATTACAAAAAGGTCTGTTTTATTGATTAAAAATTGTAGAAGATCAGTTTTCTCTACAGCAAAAAAAAAAGAGTAAAATATAGGTTTTTACGATAAAAAAAGCGTGTAAAATAAAAGGTCGCGTAAATGGATTCAAACCCCTGAGTTCATTAGTCACTCAAAAATTTTTTTTAAAATACTTTATTTTTGTTTACGAAAGAGTTTGAGAGATTTCTTTTTAGTTCGCAATAATTATTATAATTAGTATGTGATAATAAATGGAATTTTCCCCTTAAAAATGAATTCAATTCAAAAACATTTTTTTGAAAATTAATGTTAAAAAAGTTGTAGGCAATTTGTATTTAAACTACTGGTACTGTTCTTTAAATTCTCATATTTTTAATTCTTTTAATGTACGAGGTGAAAAAAGAATCTTTATACAAGGCAGACAGCAAGCTTGCCAAATTTTAAGAACGTTATTTTCAATTGGTAACTATATTTATGCAATAAAATTATTTATTATTATTATAATTAAAATAAGTCGTTACAAAATTAATACTGGTTAAAATTTAGAGCAGAAGTTAATAAATTTCGAGATTGTGATTTTCAATTCTTAATATATATTAAATTCTTAAAGAAAACATGGATATAGAATGATGTACATAATTTTTGTTCTAAAATCTCAAGAGCAGAAATAGCTATTAAACTTCTACCGCCAGTTACTGGTAGGACTGCATATTTAAAGTTGACACTTCGATTCCATAATGAAATAAAATAAAAAAAATTCGAAACATTTAACAAATAAACTAAATTAAATAATGGTTTACAAATGTATCGATTTGTGTTCTAAGTTTCTTTCTTAGTATAATTAAATAGTATATTTTATTTTATTTTATTTTATAACCGTCGTTGAACAGCCAACCCAATTTTACGGGTTTACGACTACTTATGTTCAACTCCATAGCCTTGTCACTTTGAACTTAATCCAGAAGACAAGGGGACTCCTGAATCGAGTATTGAGAGAAATTTGCCTTAGTGGAGAACTTTTTGATGGAGCTTACCCGAATTTGCGTTACTTGGAGAGGAAGACCACGAAAACCTTCCACGGTTAGCCTGATGGCAAGGGGACTCTAACCCATGATCCGTCTACCACTGAGGATATTTCACGTCAGCACTGTGGTCGGCGCAAGCGGAATTCGTATCGACTGGGATTCGAACCCGGTTCGCCGCTTTGGAAGGCGAACGCTCTATCCCCTGAACCATTTTTGTTTGAATAAATTTTGACTGAATAAATTATTTAATTAATTTTGAAAATTTTAAACATACCTTTAGTATTGCAGAGCCTCATAATATAATTCTTGGCGTATTGACAAGTTTCTGATTTAAACAAAAGATAACCTAAAATAAATAAAACAAACTTAAAAACAAAATTACGAAGTAAAAATAGGAAGAAAAACAACTACTAAAACTACTTAAACATCTCTTTTTTTGTAAATAATAGCGGATAATAAAGATTATCACCACGATGTGACGGAAAGCAAATAAAAGTAATTGCCCCCAAATCTAATTTTTTTCATTAGGTAACAAAGCATCAAAGCACATTTTTATTCATCTATAAATTGCCAACTCCACTTTCTCCCTCTTATTATTGAATTACTTGAATTTTTTTTTCTCTTTCTAAAAGCATAAACACGACTGAAAAGAAATTGATTTCACAACCAAGAAATGAATATTTGTTACGAAAAAAAAAACATTAAGTTCATATAAAATTTCGTAATTAACTTGTCGGCAATATATTATCAATTTTAAATTGATTAAAAACACTGGGGATGCATAGGTTTTTTTCTCAGTATGTTTATTATTTCTTATTTTTATAGAAAAATATCTTAATTAGTTGTTTCTTTATTTCTCTGTCATATTTTATCAGAAATTGAATAAAAATATTTAAAAAGAGTTTATGCGTGGAGAATAATTTGATTAAAAATAATTATTGAAATATACAGCCAAATACGGAATTAACGATTTAACGAACCATGATTTAACGACGTTTTCTTCTAAATAAAATAAAGGAAGAAAAACCTTATTTAACGATTAATAAACCCCGAATTAACGAACAACCAAAAAATTACACTTGGCTCTTTTAACGAAATGTATTTATTTATATATAGATATGATTTTTTAACAAGAACAGAACACAGATTTTTGTATAATTTCAAAATGTTTAATTTTAAATGACAAAAGTTTAACCAAATTACACAATAGATCAAGAATTTAAAAAATTGATTGGTAGATCAAAAGTTATGTAGGGTGTTATTTCTTTTTACGCTTTATAAACACCAACATTGGACGGTAAATTCAAATATAAACATTAACCTATTGAAGTTTGAAGGAGTTTATGGTATTAGCCTTTAAACTTGTGTCTGGCAGCGCTTCGCGCTCCCCTGTCACAGGTCCTGGGTTTCATCCTCAAGCCGGGCAAGGTAGACTCAGCCTTTCATCCCTTCAGGTCGATAAATGAGTACCAAGCATGCTTGGGAGCTAAACACTGGGGGTTCCGCGTTCGGCTGACCACCTGACCGGAACATCTGCTCCTGCACCCCAGGGCCCAAGATCAAGAAAACTGAGATGGGCACAGTAGTCCTTGGCCCTCTATGGGCTGTCGTGCCACTCACTGAGTTTAGTTTTAAACTTGTGTCTTTTCTCGGGCAACCAAAAAAAAAATTATGTTTTTGATCCGGTCAATATTGACTTGACAAATTTAGTGAGCGTTTTTTTTTCTTTTTATTTACAAAAAATATTAAATTATTGACACTAATACAAGAGTTTTGAGTCATGAATTATAAAACTACATATTAAGGGCGGTGATTACGCAACCTCTTTAAATCTGTCTAAAATCCTGTATCGTAACTGTAGACGGATGTGAGAATAAGCTAAATATAAAACGCGAAAGCATCCTGATTTCATTAATAGGCCCATTCTCTGATTAGGCAATAAAAATGTCAGTGATATAAAACTTCGGTGAAAAGTCGTGATGGAACGGTGTTATAATATTAGATGTGAGAAATCATTTCGATGCAATTTATCACAAAAGTTATTTTATTGCCCAGTCAGAAAATAGACTATCTATTTTGAAAATGGGATTCAAAAGTAGAGGATATATGAAATTTGAATGTTTTCCACTTGTTTTTACCATTACGATTAATAAATAAGGTTATTTTTAGCAAAAGAAGTATCCCTGTTACTTGGAAGATGCAGGGAAGAAAAGGCAGCATATTTCTGTGAAGATAAAAACAAAATAAAGGAGTGACTTAATGGGTGACATCATAAAGAACAAAATAGGTGAAGCAAAGTAACTAGCAATCAGTAACGCAAAAATAGAAAAGGAAAGAAAAAGTTGACTTAATTGAAGAGCTATGAAGTGCCCGATGGATGCACACTGAAAAATTAAATGAAGGGCGTGAAAAAAAATGAGAAGTAAATGAATGAGTAACGTATTAAAAAATAAGAGGGAACAAAATAGGTAACTAAATGAAGTGCAATATAAAGTTTATGAAGAACGAAATCAGAAGAGTGACATTTTGGAGAACGAAGTAAGGATGATGGCATTTTGGAGAACGAAATAAGGAGAGGCATTTTGGTGAACAAAATAAGAAGGATGGCATTTTGGAGAACGAAGTAAGGAGAAGCATTTTGGTGAACGAAATAAGGAGGTATGCATTTTGAAGAACGAAATAAGGAGGATGGCATTTTGAAGAAGAAAATAAAGAGGGGCATTTTGGTGAACGAAATAAGGAGGGTGACATTCTGGAGAACGAAGAAAGGAGAAGCATTTTGGTGAACGAAATAAGGAGGTATGCATTTTGAAGAACGAAATAAGGAGGATGGCATTTTGAAGAACGAAATAAGGAGGATGGCATTTTGAAGAACGAAATAAGGAGATATGCATTTTGAAGAACGAAATAAGGAGGATGGCATTTTGAAGAAGAAAATAAAGAGGGGCATTTCGGTGAACGAAATAAGGAGGGTGACATTTTGGAGAACGAAGTAAGGAGAAGCATTTTGGTGAACGAAATAAGGAGGGTGACATTTTGGAGAACGAAGTAAGGAGAAGCATTTTGGTGAACGAAATAAGGAGGTATGCATTTTGAAGAACGAAATAAGGAGGATGGCATTTTGAAGAAGGAAATAAGGAGGATGGCATTTTGAAGAAGGAAATAAGGAGGATGGCATTTTGAAGAAGGAAATAAGGAGGATGGCATTTTGAAGAAGGAAATAAGGAGGATGGCATTTTGAAGAAGGAAATAAAGAGGGGCATTTTGGAGAACGAAATAAGGAGGGTGACATTTTAGAGAGCGAAATGAGAGTGGAAGATTGAAGAAAGAAATGAGGAGGAAATATTAAAAAACAATATTGGAAGCGGGGACTAATTGAAAAAAAAATATGGGTTAACCTACAGAATATAAAATAAATTGGGTGATTTGTTGAAAAACGAAGTGAGAGAATAATTTTATGAATTACGGAAAATTTGACAAAATTATATTAATTGAAAAATATTTAACAATTTATGGATGTCACTTGCGTGCTGCAGATTTAAATTTTTAAAAACACGATACATAAAAGAATACAAGTTAATAATTCAAAGTAAAACCATGGACATTACTAAGTCAGGCTAAGGTAATTTTTCAGGGTCAAGCTGTAGTGTGAGAAAAGCCCGAAGGAGTTAAAAAGAAATCAAATGAGGGTATTAAAAAGAATGCAAACGGTATTTCCTATATGTTTAAAAATTACACATATGTTTCGAGCGTAGTTAAAATGATATTATATCAATGTAAATTCCTTTCATTTAAAAAATTAATATTTTATGTTGACATTGTTGATCGCTCAAGAGATTTCTTGGGTTCCTTCTTCTACCGTAAAATAGTTCGAACTTAAATACTACAAAATCAAGTACAAGCAACTTTGATTTCTGAAATTATGCATCGATGTAAATTCTTTAAATGTAATGTTTCTTAACCAACCCACACTGTGTTAAAGACAACTTTACACTTAGTGGATATTTACCGTTTGTCTAAACATCTGTTTTATTAAAAATTTATGTTCCATATTTTTTTCCACTTACTGATTATCCAGTAAGAATGGCTTTAAAATATTTTTTATTACCTTAATCTTATATTTGGAATTACAGTGAACACTCGCTACTACGATGTCCAATACACAATAACTCCCTTTATTACGATAATGGTTCGTGGTCATAATGAACTTGCATATAAATAATGTCATGCTCTTCTCAATATTACGATGGAGCCCCATTTAAAAACGAAAATTATTTTCGCTCTTTGGACTCAATACATATTTTGTTGGTTGACTTGACAGTCAAAAAAATAAATAAACGAACTAAAATATCAGATTATTTGGAATAAAAACGGTTTTCAAGTATATTATCTTATTTTCTAAATTCATTTAAATTGTTTTTAATATTTAACAATAATTTACGCTCTGCAAATAAATTTTTTGCATAATATATAAATACACTTATAGTTAATACTTATATAACAATAAAATAAAATAAAAAATCTTATTGTGTCCCCAAAATCCGTATGTGCCCTCGATATAACAAAATATCCCTTTCCAACAATATATTTAATTAGTCCCCAAAATATTGTTGTAACGAGGTTTTACTGTAAAAGTCAAACCTGGATTGGACGAGCGTTGATAAAACGAAAAAAAAAAAATCAAAATTCCTTACGCGTTTGATGTGCTGATAATAATTATAATAATGAATGGTAATAATAGAAACTTTTCAACAGAATGCATGTCTCGACATCATTCCACGAAATGTTTTTCATTACTTAAAAAAAATATTTCCTTATTTCTGATAAATTTAAAATGCTTTCGAATTTTCAATGATCATTTTTGAATAATTTTAGGAATTAGTTCTTGAAACCCTAATAAGATATTCTAAATAGTCGTGTTTGAGAGGATGTTGCCCGATTCAGTAATTCTTAAAAAAGTAGGCATGCTAATAATCTTCGGATAAGAATTTTCGTTCATAAGATTGAAAAGAATTTTCTAATTTAGAATCTGGTACTGTTAAGGAAGTAGCTACTAACGACGTTGCGGTATATGGTAATTAGGAAGATAAAAGGAAAAGTACAGCATCAAAAGTGATATCTCAGAAGTAGACAATGACAGAACAATTACAGCAAAACGTGAAATCGAATAAAGATACTTAAGATATAGTAGAAACTATAGACCAGGGGTGGCCAAGCTCCTTGATAGTCGAGCCATTTTTCAAAATTTTAAATTTTTCGCGAGCGGCAATTAAATACGTATTTAAAAGGCATGCAAAAAGGGTATAATAAATTTCTTTTTAACATAAATTATATTTATTGAAAACATATAAAAGAAGTAAAGTACAAAATATGTGTATTGAATTTAAATATTAAAAATTAAACACATTTATTTTACTTCTCTTGATAATTCTTTAAAACTTGGTGAATAATAGGTAACAGCACTTCTCAGTAATTCTTATAAGTTGTTGGTTAGTTTATACTGATAGGTGTTTGGATTTCACGAATTTTAAAGTGGAATAAAATGATTCACATAAGTACGTTGTTCCGAATATTTAAATAATTCGATAGGCAGCCTTTTTTATTTCAGGATATTTCGATTCTGGTACAAATTTCCAAAATTCAGTAATCGACGTCGACTTATATTTTCATTGTAGAGCTTGATCTTCTTGCATCTCTATTAGTTCTAATTCTCCAGATGCTTTTTGTGTCATAATTATCTTAGAAATGGAAAACTCACCTTGAATTGAACAACGTTGCACTTAGTCTTTCATATTTGTCCTCAGTAATTTAAAAGACATTTTGAAACACATACGGAATGATTATAAATTTTTTAAAATATAATAGCACAAAAATGAAAAAGGAATTCGGGTACATTTATCAAGAGCCACAAATAATCCTTCAAAAAGCCGCATGTGGCTCGCGAGCCGCAGGTTGGCCACCCCAGCTATAGACAATCCCAGAAAGCATGTAAACCTTACAACAACCTTGTGTCAGAATCTTCTTTTTATTGTCACAAAAATGTCTGTACTAAAAACCTTTTTTCAATAAAGCAAAAATATTGCAGTTTCAAACCTTTCATCGTAAAAGGATTAAAAATTATTTTTGAAAGCTTTTTTTAAAAAGTATTGTCACTTAGGTCATTAATGACGTTTTATCTGACGTCACACTAGCGATAGGATCAAATTGCATTGTCCACTAAAATTTCATGACAAGGTGGATTATAGCTGAGCATACACGACTTCGCGAAAAGAAACCTTATAATGACCTAGATTTAAGATTATTTTAAACTTGATGCTAGCTTTATTAAAGGATTTCTTCACTCTTGAAAACCCTTATCCAACCTCAATTGAAGGTTTTTAGACAGAAGGTTGTTTTTCCAATGTTTTGGATGAGGGTAATGTGCGTAGAATAGAGCAGATTGTCACAGATATCGTTTTAAGGTTAGAAGGTTTACACGTAAACCGGATTAAACACCATCTTAGGTTTACATTAAAAAGTCTTTGCTGAGTTCAAATAAACCTTATTTTGCTATTTGGGAATGATGATACCGTATGTGGCGATTGGGAAGAATGGTAAAAGAAATTACAGCGTCAAAAGCTGTATCTGATACAGCAGAACAGGTGAATTACAGCAAAATGAAGAAGTAGATTTTGACATTGTAGTAACTGTCCTTTAAAGTAAGCATATGTTATAAAAGTTAAAATACAGTAATTATTTTGAGTAAATGGTTCGAACTATTCGTTTTTCGATATTCCCGAATTTACGTTATCGTGAGAGCTTTAATGAGTTCGCGATATCGAGGTTTTTACTATGTAGGCGGAATAAATGAATATTCAAATCAGGTTGTTGAAAACGTGTTGCTCATTTATGTCTTACCATTGAAAGACATAGCCAACACACAAAACATGTTAGGAACTTTTTATTCCCTCGTCTAGAAGTGAATGGAATATCGAACGACGCCCCATTATAGCCTTTTGACATTTCGGGCTCAATGGCGGATGTTTATCGGACCCTGACGGTAACTAACTGAAACGAAACTACAGTAAAAGGGAATGAAAGAATTAAAAAAAAAAAGGATGCCTCCCCCAATGTACCCATTTTGGAATATGACAATATTTCACTCCGTTTGCCATTTTGCTGGCATCGTTCCAAGCCGTTCGTTTATCGACTGCAGAGATTTTAACATCTAAAGAACCACGCGGATCCCTCCCACTATTGGATGCCGATCGACCAATAAGATGAGTGTGACGTCACACCTCCGCAGAGAAATGTCACGAAGTTTTTGATGGCTTTGTCTTGGGCCCCTTCTCTTGTTCGATTTTCAAAAGCAGTCATGTGACGTTGTTTTAGAGTGCTAATAGCTTTCCCTACAAACACAGGAAAAAGTTGGGCGATGGGCAGGTCTGAACTCTTGAACTTTTTGCGAATTTAGCGTGAGTTAGCGTTTTACGTCATGAATGAAGAAAAAGAAAAAAAAAGAATCCCTGAAAGAGGGCAGCGCTGGCAGTGGAACGAAGTTTAGTGTAAAACTATTTCCGAAATTGCGTGGGTCGTAAATTCAGACACAAGAGAGTTCTCATTTAATCACTTCTGAATATTGACTAAACTCTTTTTTTAGAACTGATATTACATCGTTTTCGGATTTTAAAATACACTATATTTTCCCCAAATATATTTAATTCTAAGACAAACAATATGGATATATTCAGAAATCAGTCGCAGACTACTGTCACTGGTACTCTGATTTGCTTTCAGTAAAAGTATTGCCTATAAACTCGTGCAAATCATGTCATTATTAAAAAACTACAGTGCGTCTAATAATTTGGTCTATTTATTATAATATACTATTATAATGCTTGATATAACAAATATTCTATTGGAAGTACAAATTAGTTCGGTTCGTTTTCTTGTGGTCAAAAAGGCATTTATTTCAGAACAAAATGAATGAACAGTATAATTAAAGTATTGTCCATCACTGGTTACTACTTTTTCCCACCTCTCAGGCAATTTTCGAATTCCATGTAGAAAAAAATGTCTCGTCTTTTCAGGCGATCCAAGTTAGGAGTCAATTTTCGATTTCTGAGAAAAAAGTGAACTGGTGACCTGCCAAATCATGCTACATCTGTCGGAACAACCAGTAATCAGAGGGAGCAATGTTCGGTGAATACGGCGGGGGCTGTAAAATACCCCACTTGAGTGTTTCCAAATAATTTTTTACGACTTTTGCGACATGAGGCTGACCGTTATCATGCAGAAGAATAACTTTGTCGTGCTTTGTTCGTATTCCGGCCGTTTTTCTCGTAATGTACGGCTCAAACGAATCAATTGTAGCCTATACCGCTTGCCCGCAATGAAATCACCAGGTTGTAGCAGCTCATAGTATACCATTCACCCACCATTTACACAGTGACACCATTCTTCATTCATCATTCTTGAAACGTCGAAACCTTTCCCTACGTGTTTTATCAGGAGGAGAATTGTCACCATAAACTTCTACAAGCATTCGATGCACTTCATCTGCACTTTTCTTCCAATTAAAGCAGAAACATAAAACCTCCCGCAAATGCTGCTTAGTTACCACAAAATTTGACATATTCAACAAAGTAAAAAACAAAGTTTTTTTATGAAACTCAAAGCGATGTTAATTGCATATTATTGACAGATGTCTAACCTCTCTAAAACCACCGAAACCAGTTGTCACTATGAAACATTCATAACAGCCAGAGCCATCTTTTGAAAACGGACCGAACTAATTTGTACTCCCAATCTATTTATATAATATATCGTCTAATTTAACCAATTGATACACTAACGTAAGCATGTGCAAACCGGTTTCAGTCACATAAAAACAATAAAGCTGTACAGTCTCACCTGATAATTAAGATTTTACATAGAATCTGATAGTGAGTTCAATAAATTCGCCAGGGACTGTAAATGATTCGAAAATAGATATTCTCAAAAAGATTCTACAAATTACTCTTCAGTATCAACTTTTAGTAGGCTAATAAGTTTTTAGTGTAATTTATTGAAATTAAAAGATTATTCTTCATTATCAATGCTTTTTCAACGAACACAGAATTAGTTGGCGATGGTCTTTTCTGAACTCGTGAACTTTTCGACTTGCGTGAGTTCGAGTATTATGACTAAAATGCTTCGAATAAAAAAAAAACTCTTTTAAGAGGCTAGAGCTGACGGTGAAACAAACTTTGCAGTAAAATTATACAAAATAGCGTGGGTCGTTAATTGGATTTCTTATCAAAACTCTTGTAATATTTACTCGGGGAAAAAGACAGACTAAATTCGCGTTTGGAACTATTGTTATACAAATTTTATGAAACTTTGAATTTGAAAGACAGCAGAGGAATGGTACAAAAAGAATTTTTAAAAATTATTTTCCAAACATAAGTTCTTTTAATTCTAGGTCAAAGATTTAGAAATATTTACCATCTTTTTATGCTAGTAATGTGATTGGTGCTCTGTGTTCTTATTTCTTTAAACTACTTTTGCATGAATATAAAAATAGGTAATTATGAATGAATTTTTCAAAGAGACTAACTGGAGCTGTAGTGGCTTAGTGGATAGAGTGGTTCGCCTTCCAAACCGGATTCGAATCCCAACGATAGCTCGTCGATACGAATTCTGCACCCGGCCTGCACTGACCACAGCGCTGACGCATAATATCCTTAGTGGTAGACGGATCGTAAATTAGAATCTCCTTGCTGTTAGGCTAACCGTGGGAGGTGTTTGTGGTTTTCCTCTCTATGTAACGCAAATGCGGGTTAGTTCCAACAAGAAGTCCTCCCCGAAGGCAAATTTCTCCCAATGCTTGATCCAGGAGTTCCCTTGTCTTCTCGATAGGGTTCAAAATAACAAAGCTACGGAGTTGAACATTAGTAAGCGTACACCCTAAATTGGGACGGCTGTTCAACGACACTTAAAAAAAGAGAGAGAGAGAGATAATTTACTTGTATGATATTCTGTCCCTCGATACTGTCAGCCAAGATTCTATCTCCTGGAGATGTTAGGTTCCGTCAGACGATATTTTTTCTTTTTACGATCCTCTGGAAATTTATTTGCAGTGTCTAGACACTAGATTCCACGAATTATCTGGCGTTTAATGCAATAAGTAACGTTGAGCGATATTTTAATACTATAGCGATGCCATTAGTGTAATATTATGAATTAGTGTATGTTTTAATACTATAGCTTAGGCCGGGATAGCCTGGTCGGTAGGGCGCTGGGCCCATATCCAAGAGGTCGTGGGTTCGATCCTCGCCGGCCGAAGACTCCCCGTGTAGTAAATGGTGACTGATGCACGTTAAATCTGTCGAGTCTCAAAGTCCTCCATGTTCCCACAACAAATCAATACCTCTGGGGGTACTGATCCAGGAGTTTCCTTGTCTTCTGGATTGGTTCAAAATTACAAGGCTACGGAGTTGAACGTAAGGAAAAAAAATGACCTTAAAAATCCAAAAATTGCGCAAAAAATGCCTTAAATAAAGTAAAAAAATTGAATTAAAAAATGTTTTGCTCTTTAAAACTATTATGAGTCATTTAAAAAATATAAAGCAATGCAATACTTGTTCTGCGTTCATTAAAGTTTGAAAAATATGTTTTATATCCTAAAATAACAAAAAAAGGAAAATATATTGACACCAAAATATTTTTATTTTGTATAGAAACTTTAATGGATATAACAACTTCCATCTCATAATATTACTGAATATCAGAATTACATTGGATTATAAAGTGTTTTTTGATAATTTGAAATGTAAACGAGCGTCTCTTGTCTGAAAGTAAATTTTCATTCCTGCAGAAGCTTCTTTCAACGTCTACTGATGTTATAAGTGCGTACTTGAAAAAGACGGTCTCACTTACTGACAATTCTTCTTCAATTTGAAAAGATTTTGCTTCGCCTGTTAATATTCTGTAGATTTTCTTCATCGTTTGGAAGCCAGTGTAATAAAGAAAATTGATAAAAAATAATAAAAATTGGAAAAAATTAACAAAAAACTTTAAAAAATGCATTAAAATGCAAAATACGCCCCAAAATTTAAAGAAAAATGCCCTATAAATCTAAAAAAATGCTCCAAAAGTCAAAAAATGTCCAAAAATGCAAAAAAATGCAAATGTCATCAAAATCCGGGCCTTACTTATTACTGATATATAATGAAGCGAGCTTCATTTATTAAAATCAGTCTAAAACCTTTTTTGTTCTAAAATGATAAGTTTTTTTTTTAAAATTCAGAACTCCCTTTTTAAATTAATTAAAAAATATTTTAAGTATCTTTGATGAATTAAATGCCTATTACTATTCAAAATTATGAGTAACCATAATACAATGCATTTCAAGTTCGTTTAATGTCATTCATAGCAGGTTAATATTGATTTTTTTCTATTTTGATGACGTTAAAAATCTCAAAAATTCCCTATGTGTATAATATTTAGTACTTTTGCAATAATTATCATGAAATTTATATTATTTCCTAAAATCTACTGAATTTTTTCCTATACACGTAGGCAGCCATGAAATTAAATCTGTCATTGTTTATTTTCAAAGCCCTTTCCACAATTTCATTTCAGGTGTTAAAAATTAGAGATTCGAAATATCTATTTAAAAAAAATGGAAGGTAGGAGAAATAAACAGCTTAGATATAATGGTTAGGAAACTGAATCATTTTATTTCTAACCAAAGTTTCAAAATTAGTTGTATTGGTCGCCAACAGATGACACTTCTGTATTAAAAATCTATTAAACGGGTTTCTGTTCATGTCTAACCATTACAACTGAAGCATTTTCAAATTATCTTAAATTCTCAGTCTGCTTCTTGTTGTGAGAACAAATGGTAGCTATTTTGAAAGCGTAATTCTCAATTGGCAGCGCCACCTGCTGACACGGATTTTGCAACTAATTTTGAAAATTGGTGAGAAAAGTTCCAAATTTTTTAAATAGACCACAACAAACTTTACATTTCAGTCCTAATCCTTTAATATTAATTTTCAGACCTTCGGACCATTCGGAAAACAAATTGTAATTGGTAGGAACTTGATTTCGATTACTTTGAATTTTTTGCGCTAGTATCTAAACTTTTTTATTTTTAATATAAGAATTCGAAAAAAAGCTTTTTTCCTTTTTTTTTGTATAAGTCGACTAATTCCAAAATTAATTGTGGTGTATCTACCACTACAAAAGTACAATTCCAAATCACATATATATGACATGTTAACTCGATTCTATGTTCAAGTACCATTCTATAGATGAAGGTTGACATTGTCGACTTGACTCGCCCCACATTGGTGACACGGACGGGATGTAAACACGCCTACCTTGACAAAAACTCCCACTTCGATGAATGATCCCCATTGAACAGTTGACATGCTACTTGTGACTGATACATTATCCACTTCCTCGTGCTGTTGCTACTCAGTCTCGATCACACACAATGTCGGCCTGTATGCACTCGACTGCTAATGGCAATACATGGCCAAGACCGTGAACTTAATGCAGCTCTCACGATCAGAACTAAAAAGTACGGTGATCTTAATACAGTTCTCCCGGCTTCTCACAAAACAGCAATGAATCGACTAATGGTATCCGTTCATCAAAATATGTCACAGATATAATTCCGGTGGGCGAGTACTGTAGTGTGTCTACAGCTACAAAAATTCAATTCCAAATCACTAGTACATAAGACATGTTAATTCGATTATATGGTGGAGTACCTTTTCATAGATGAAAGTTGAGCCCCACTAGACTACTAGCCCCACAGAGAACGTGGCAAAAAAATTACAAAATAATGAAAAGATAAGAAGAGAAATTATTATAATTGTTCGAAAGTAACAATCTAATATTATAGATATATTACAAATTATTCAGTTTTATGAAAAAGCCGTCAGTGTGTATACATATGTAGTTTTTGGGCTATTTACTTTCATAACAGCCAATGGAAAATATTAATAAAGATAGATTGTTTAATTGTCACATTTCAGTCACTTGAAAGCGGGTTTAGTGGGTTCGTTACTGTTTAGAAAAGACGAAACATTTATCGAAGTATTGTGCGTTACATTTATAGTTAATTGTAAAAACGCTGATAGATCTGGATCTAATACATTTAAGCCAATAAAAGCATTTCTTACATCAATTCCGAATCGGACTGGAAAAATGAGATATAAATAAAAAGAAGAAACAAATCTAAAACAGTAAATATAACAAGATCTATGTCTTGTACTTAAAAGACATAAGGCATATTTTGTATCAAGATTCTAAAACCCTGCTTTTTTAAACAAATTGTTACGGCATATCCATCCTTATAGTCACATTGTATACAATATGGTCATAATGTATACAATGGTATATGATTAATTCATAATAAATGCTGAATGTGACTCATTAATCAGCTATTTTTAATTGGTTCTTCTTTTTAGAAGCTGGTCATAACATCTTCCTGAATTCATACGAGCTATAATTCAAGTTGTCACATTTGCTTTACCACTTTGCTGCTAGTTTCATTTCACTTAACCTCTTCGACACGAGCGAGTCATACATGAATTCTCAGAGAGGCGACAATCACGGTAAAAAAAAATAAAACTGGTAGCAAAACTACCGTCAGACCTCTATTCAACGAAGACGCTAAATTCCAATAATAAGTTCGTTATATGAAGAATTCGTAAAATAGAAAATCCCCTTTTAAAATACTTAAACAACACAAAACAAGTTTTAAATTTATAAACACTAGACATAATTAAAATAGCAATTGATAACCTTTATCTTGTTAACTGGTATCTACTATTTATTTTATAAATCTTAACCATAAAGGAAATCTGCATGGAGAGCAAAACATAATCCAGTACATGCTACATACATTTTCAACTAAAAAAGAGCTAAATTTAGGCATAAAATTATAGCTGCATTTATTATAACAGTAATTTTAAACATACATTACCACATATGATCTTAAGTTTAATTACTAGTGAAAAAAATCCATTGATTTTGAGGTGCAAACAAAAAGGGAAAGGGATTTTACTGCTTTTTCTGAAAGTTAAATGGCTTCAACAATCTGTTAAAAGTCATTTCCTCCTTAAAATGCGTTAACAAGTTTAAAATGTTTTGAAATATTTTGGGGAAAATGAATCTTAAAGAAAAGTTCGTTCAATGGAAAATTCACCTCGCTATTTGGAAGTTATTTTACGAAAAAAAATTCCAAAATGTCTTGGTTCCTCGAAAAAATTTGCAAAATAGAGAAATTTGCAAAATGGAAGTTCGTTAAATAGAAGTCCGACTGTATTTTTATAGCAGTTTACTTGTGGTCTGGGTAATAATAGTTTTCTTTATTTAACTCACCACGACATCGTTCAAATTAAAAATTATACAGCTAAACTTTTAACAAACATAGATTGGATGTATTAGATTTAAAGTGAAAGCAAAATTAAGGTTGTCAAATAAGCCACGCCCAAACTTAAGCTACCGCTTTTTATTTTTTTCTATCCTGTTTCTGTTTCCCTACGAATGTATTTATAGCTCGCCCGTCCCGAAAAGGCTAAATTTCAAGATAGGCTGTATACAATATTTAGCCAAATCATTGCATTCAGCCAATATACCATTGTGTACAATATGCTAATGCTGTGAATCTGTTGCTAACTGTGAATTGATTGCGAATGCTATGAACGCTACAGCAGAATTTCAAAAAACAGATAAAAACTAAATTTATTTTTGAAAAGTATATTTTGCAATATCTAGCTTACTATACGAAGATGCCAAATACACAAAAATAGAATTTTTTGTCGCATACGATTGATTTTTCAATTGCACGGCATCTCTAATTTATAACTGATTCATTGCTTTCAATTATAGTTTAAAGGCTTCTGTTTCCATCCTACAGTAAAGAAAGAATTACTTTAGTGCATAAAATCATATTTCCTACCACAGCAATGAAAAGATTCGATTTAATAACTTCATTGAAATTAATCATTCGAATCATCGATTAAATATGCATACAATACAGCTCTATGTGGAACTGATTCGACATTTTTCAATTGATTACGATTTAAAGTTTCATCTAAAGGCCTCTCAACCATAAAGAAAAATCCCGTGACTCATTGATTGCATTGAATAAAACTCATTTTATATCTTCTTTCTGATAATCTCTTCTCCAAGCAAATAACGATCACGCCATTCAGAAAACAGTACTCATCAAAGCGCCGTTACTTCACTTCAGTTGTCTTCACAGAGACGTTGCCATTAGACTGCAAGGTAAAGTAAATATCGGGGAGCCGTAAAACTGCAATATATGACTGCGTTCACTTCTCCCCTTCCCCGAGGTTTATGTACTGAAGCAGTTACACAATCAACACGTCATCTGAACTACGCCATATCAAAGAGAAATGATGAGCTATTTTTGTTTTTGATATGTGTCAACTTGAGGTCTTAATCAAGAAAAGTTTTTTTAGTTTTTTGCAATATGCATAACAACGGTTTTAATTGAAAAATTTCTTTTCTTCTAGTGGACTACAGTCTATGTAAAATCTTAATTAGTAGGTGATACTCTATACAGCTTTGTTTTTATGTGACTGAAACCAGTTTGCACTTTTTTACATTCGTGTATCAATTGGTTAACATTGCAATGCAATACGTTAAAAATAAATACAAATAGGAATTAAATAAGAAATCTTCTGAATAAAAACCCATTACATGTATGTTTAAATATAAAAGTATTGCATATAAACTCGTGCAACACATGTAATTATTAAAAAACTACAGAGTATCTAATAATTTGGTCTAATTATTACAATATACTGACATAAAACCTGATATAATAAATCTTCTACATTCATAATATATATCGTCTACTTTAACCAATCGTCAAATTTACATTATATATCGTCTAATTTAACCCACTGATACACGATATATAATATAAATTTGATGATAGGATAAATTTGACGATATATTATATAAATATAGAATATTGTAATAATTGAATCAAATTAGTAGACTCACAGTAGTTTTTTAATAATTACATGTGTTGCACGAGTTTATATGCAACACTTTTATATTTAAACATACATGTAATAGGTTTTTATTAAGGTTTATTGCTTTTACTCGGCTGAAACTGGTTTGCACTTGTTTATGTTCGTGTATCAATTGGTTAACATTGTATTGCAATACGTTGAAAGTAAATACAAATAGGAAATATATAATAATCTTCTGAGAATTTTCAGTAATTTTTTCTCGCTTTTTACATAAAGAACAATCTATAAGAAGAAAAGGTCTCAAATACTAATAATCTACTAATTTTTCTTATAATAAATTACTCTAATAATATTTTCGTAAAAAAAAAACTAACATATTATTTAATGAGTAGACATGTGATTGGGGTAAATAAGAAAATAGCGAAAATTAAAAATGCTACCCAATCTACAAAATCCAGAAAATGTGTACAAACATAGGGTCGGCACCAACACATTATATACGTAATATCAACCAGAAGAATTGAAATTAATGAATATCAACACTTTATAAATATGTTGGTAATAGACAGTAAATTTAGTCTGATTTTTATAGAAACCCTCTAAAATACACAAAAAAGAACTCGAAAAGAAACCAAATGAATACTTAATCAAGCTCCAGTGAAATCCGATGGGTTTCGTTTTCAAGAATTTTTTTTTTACAATCCTGCCATCAAGGCATTATGAATCTTAAACGAATGATCTTAAACAAATATTTCAGATACACATAGCATCTATGTGAATGATGACATTCACCCCAGAATGTAAACATTTGCCAGATATCGATCTTTCAAACTAATCTGCACACAAACCGTTTGATATAACTTTTGTTAAAAATAATTGCTAACCACCATTAACAATTCAGCAGAAAATGAAGACACCTGTCCGTTAGCATGTTTGATATAAGCCATACACAAAACAGTTTAATATAAACCCCATTAAGAATAAGGTTAACAAATCACCAATGGATGAAGAAATTTGTCAGTTATTTGTCTTTCACATTTGCACTAATACAAAACGATTTGATATAAATTTAAGGATAATTCCTAGCACAATTCACCAAATAGTGTCGAAATTTTTTAGCACAAGTACATTTAGTCAGAGAAGGTGTGTTTTTGTGTCTAATATCATATCTTGAAATATTAATCGATTTAAAGTGATTAATAGATTAGTCTACACATTCCAATCCCGACACAAACAGACCACAGAGCTAAAATAAAATATCCTCAGTGGTAGATGCTTACAATCCTCACGCTGTCAAGCGGAAGGTTTTTGTGGTTTTTCCCTCCATGTAAGGCAAATAAGAGTTATTGTCGTCAAAAAAAACCTTCACAAAGGCTAGATTGTCCTAACCCTAGCAACAAGGCCAGGATAGCCACTGGGCCCATGTCCGAGAGTTCGTGGATTCGATCCCCGCCTGCCGAAGACTCCCTGTGTAGTAAATGGTGACTGATGCACGTTAAATCTGCCGAGTCGCAAAGTCCTCCATGTTCCCATAACAAATCAATACCTCTGGGGGTACTGATTCAGTAGTTTCCTCGTCTTCCGGATTGGGTTCAAAATTACAAGGCTATGGAGTTGAACATTAGTAGTCGAGAACCCAAAACACAGTTCAAAGACGGATGAAATAAAAATAAAATAACCCTATCAGCAAAATAACTTGGGTGCTCATTGGGCCAATATTCATGAATCTTGGATCTTATGATAAATCTTATGTAAGGGTTCAAAGGGACTTCATGTTTTCGATATTTGTCCGATATTTTACAGTCATTCAACTACCAATATCGGCTCTATAGAGTATTGTCAGATTCACCCGGTATTTTAAATTCATTATTTAGCCCTATATTAGCCATTATGTAGGCCTTATATAGGCCATTCTAGGACCGATATTAAAATATCTAGATATCCCAATATTGGTCTCTCAATGCATGTTCTCATAGCACCCGTATAGAGCCAATTGTGAGCCCAACTGGGGCCAAGGTAAAATTGTTGCTAAGGAATGCTTGATTCAAGAGTTCCCTTGTCTTCTGGATTGGGTTTAAAATTACAAGGTTACCCAGTTGAGCATTGAATGTCGTAAACTCAGAGTAGGGTGGGTCGGCTTGTTTAACGCCGGTTATAAAATGAAATTGATCTACCAGTTTTGCATTAATTTCAGAAAGAAGACTGTTCGAAAAATGTCCCCTTTTTCCATTCAAGTGTGATACATTTATCGGATTTACAAGAACCTCTCATTCAGTTGGTCGGAAAGCGAACATGGGTTTCTCTCGCTCATAAAGCTGTCGTCTACGCTTAATCCCACTTTCCTGCCGGTACTCGATAAGATTAACTTAGGCGCAAATCAATCTTAATACACATATTGGATTTTCGGGCGAGAATAGGTCTCTCTTTAGCAGCTGAGTCTAAAATATAGTGGGAATCGACTTCAACGAGAAAAAGATTTTATAGAGAATAGAACTACAAAAAATAAGTGTTTTATCGAACAGTGGTATGTGTTTTTTTTTCCCTCCCAGTTTAAGAACGCGCTTTATAGGACACGTCTTGCGATAAAACTAAAGTGAGGTTATATGGATTTTTATTTAGAAATAAAGATGAATAATTAATTCGTCTCATTAGTCATTTTTAAGAAAAAAATCGGTCTTATGCAACAAAATTTATCTTCAAAAACTTTAAAATTATTCAATAAGAAATTAGGTTCACTAGAAAAATAGGGATTTGAAAACTTACGTATTAATTTAAAATTAGGTTGAGATAGGTTGTAAAATTATTCAAAAGAAATCAATTTTAATTGTATTAGGTTGGGTTTTTAAAAAGCATTAATTATTGGGTAGTTAGTATTAGGTAAGAAACATTTTATTTTAAATTATTTGATGCAATTAGGTTTGTTGAAAAATACTGTTTTTGAAATTACTTATTAATTGAAAATACATATTTAATTAGTTAATGATTGGTTAAATTGGGTTTTCATTAATCCATAAAAAATCGGTTATGTGCAGTGCATTTTCTTTCAGAAGATACAAAAAGATGTTCAAAAGCTATATAAAACTCATTTTACTCCCTTCTCAAAAAATGTAGAGAAAATATGGAAAAAATTACATATTAATGAAAAAAGTGAAAACGAAACTTATTTAAAAAAATTAATAAAAATCCGAAAAAAAGATATAATCTCTTTATAATGATATATCCCAAAAAGGAGTGTTTTTCTAATATTGTATCAATATAGCTGAAGCAATATATATGTATATATATATATATATATGATTGGGGATACATTGGGATGAGTTTTATAACATATTTCACAACAGATATGGGCTCAAACTCAAACTTGCGGTGGTTTGTGTATAATAGGACTAATTATATAACAGGGATAAATACAATAGGACTTTCCAAAATAATTGGAACTGCATCCATGTGTACAAATTAAACGTTTATTTAATTTGTACTCAGGATATCATTCTGACTATTCTTTTAATTCCTTTGTTAGACTTTTTTGTCTTGGTTCCATGAGCACTACGATTTTAAATATTGTTTTGAATATTGATTAGATAGCACACTTTGTTGCTGCAGCCATAATGTTTGTAAAATTCATTATCACAATAATATGAAAACCATGATGATAACCATGGTATGAAAGAAATGATGGTAGTATCATCTTTGATGGTCGTAATGATATGAAAGCGAAGATCGTATTACACAAGCAATAACAAAAAAACATTAACAAAACATTACAGCTTTTAGATTTCTTTTAGTAACAAAAATGCAAATAACTTCACCAATAACAAATTGTTTATTACATAAAATTTACTCCCGCAGTGGACTGATCGTTAAGACAAGGTTCCCAGTATAACACCGAAGTCAAGCATCACTGGCTGCTGTCAGTGCGCTGTTGGGTGACCACTTGGATCAGTTTATGAAGAGACCGAGGGTGTGCGGTATCAGTCCTCGTTAAATTGCTCTATCTTAAAGTGCTCGACTTCGTTCTCAGATTGTCGGGCTACCAAAGCGAAGGAGTCATCCCCTCTGCAGAGAATCAAAATTGTGATGGTATGTCTTCGGGTCATCCTCAGGGATGCTTCCCAGACCGTCGCCAAGAGCCCATTGTGCAGCTCTAGTGCGACGTAAATAAAATTACAGCTACATTAAATTTAAGACACTCCTGTAGCATAGTTTTGATTTATTTTTTTTTTGAAGGTCACATGCGTAGCTGAATTAGGACAGTATTGAAATAGAGAAGAGAAAAAAACACTGATACAAAATAAAAAACTTCGAATAACAGTGATTGGTGGATTAAATAGGTTTTGATAATTCATGTTCTACTGTAAATATGTTTTTATTCATAGAATTATTCACTAACAGTCCAATAAAAATTGTTCATAATGGAAATAATCATAGGCATGATTCCTTTTAAAGCATTTTTTTTAAAATCAGATTTTCCGTTGCTTCAAACAATCAAGAATTCTATATTACATTTCTGTCATTTTCCTAGAAGATTATTTTTCTTTTCATATAAATATCATATCCATGTTTATACTTCTTTTTAAAGAAATATGCATAGATCAGCCTTTCTCTACTGGCATAATATGCAAATGTGAAAGAGTTTTCTAACCATGATGCGCCTACTTCTTATGCATTTCAAAGAATAGAGGATTGCATTTTATGTATAATGCAAAGCATGGCTACTCATTCTAAAGGAGATGAAATGAGATCTCCTCCAATGTTTCAAAAAGTTTTTTTTATATTCTTTTTTTATTCTGCATTTTGCATTTCATATTTTCCTTCTGTTCTTAAGAAAAATCTTGGAACAAGAAAATTGAATAAAATCAAATCTCGTAATTTCTCCCAGTCACTTGCATTAATTCTTAACCTTTATTTTTGAACATGTGGATATTTGAAATTGTTAGTAACGTGACTATTTTTTCGTGCTTTGTTTTATTTCATTTTATAACCGTCGCTGAACGACCGACCCAATTTTTGGGTTTATGACTACTAATGTTCAACTCCGTAGCCTTGTAACTTTGAACCCAATCTGGAAGATACTCTTGGAACATGTATTGGAAGAAATTTGCCTTCATGGAGGATTTTTCGATGGGACTAACCCGCATTTGCGTTATGTGGAAAAGAAAACCGCGAGAACCTCCCACAGTTAGCTCGACAGCAGCTAGGGACTCTAAACCATTATCCGTCTACTACTGAGGATGTTTTACGTCAGCACTGTGGTTGGTGCGAGCCGGGTACGGAATTCGTATCGACCAGCCATTGCTGGGATTAGAACTCGGTGCACCTCATTGGAAGGTCTCCTGATCCATCACGGAACCTCGTACTTCGTGTGTCGAAAGAGATTTTAGTTAACCCTTTGCTTATGGTGCACCATGTGTTGTACCATTACATGTGGTCCATATGCTGGACCAGCCGCAATCAAAAGAATAAACTTTTTTTTGGTTATTTTATTATTTATCGTGATGAAAGCTGTGAATTTAGGCAGATCCGCAGCCAGACTATGTGAAACCCTAGGCTAAACATTTTAAATCTTACATTCTACAGTACTCCCCCACCACAGATTATATCAGTGATAGAATTCAATGAACGGATACCACTAGTTGATTCATTGCTGTTTTGTGAGTAGCCGGGAGAGCTGTACTAAGATAACCGTAGTTTTTGAGTACTGATCGTGAAAGGTGTATTAAGTTCACGCTCGTGGTCACTCCTGTGTTGCCATTAGCAGTCGAGTGTATACGTTGTACGTTATGTGTGATCAACACTGAGTAGCAGCAGCGCGAGGAATAATGTCGCAGTCACAAGTAGCAAGTTAACTGTCCAATGTGGACCATTCATCGAAGTAGGAGTGTTCAAATCGTAGTGGGCGTTTCTGTCAAGGTTGGCGCGTTCACATCACATTCGAAGGTCACTAATGTTTGTATAGAGTAGTTATCGGGAATGTCGACTTTCATCTATGAAAAGGTACCCCACCGTTGAATCAAGTAAAAATGCCTTTTATACTAGTGAATTGGAATTATATTTTTATAGTGGTAGATACAGTACATTCTCTCTCTATTTTGAACTTTTTTTATGAATTCTATATAGGGGAGAGGGGGGCACATGTGAACAAACTTTTTTATTTCTTCACTTTTCGAAAAATATCATCAATTTTTCATAGTAAAAAAGTCCATATGTTTAAGTAGTATTTTCTTTGTCTTGTGGAATTTTTTGAGATTTTTCAATAAAATATTTCTTTACTTCATAATATTTTAGAAAAATGACTTCAATTGTTCACATGTGCCCCTATTGGGGGCACATGTGAACAGGCCTGGGGCACATATGAACAAGATTAAAAACACAAAGCAATCATCATATTTCAAAGAAAAAAATCTTTAATATAACAGATATAGATACGTATTATAATGAGGGGGTTGTAGCTTACTATGTGAGTTTAAATTGTACAACAGTACTGTCAATAAGAAAATAATTTTTCAGCTGTGCAATAATTTTTCCGTAATTGGGTTTTTCGCAACTTCATGTTCCACGGGTGTTGTAATGGGCCTTTTTCTTTCTTCTTTAATACTCTTTCATGCTTTTTTTTTTCATTTTTTCTATCTTTTCATTTGTAGCTTTAACACTTCTATTTTCTCAGGTGTATCAGTTAATATGCGTGATGCGCGATCAGCCATTTAATAAAAAAAAACTTTTTTTTTAAAGGAAAAATTAATAAATTAATTATGGAAAATTAAATAATGATAATTTTAAATGCATACATATTTTTTAAACTTATAATATCATGAGGATAATAATCTTAATACTATGTAGGGGCACTTGTGAACTGTTCACATCTGCCCCAGATGTTTTGTTCACAAGTGCCCCCATCATCCTTCTTAAACCTAACTTGAAAAATAAAGAACTTTTAATTGAGTAAAAAAAAAGAATAATTGTCATAAACTTACCTGAATGTTCATATAATGATCTGCAATAGTTAATTTTAGTTTATTAGTTGATTTATATTATGCTTTCACTTGGAGAAGAGAGCGATTATAATATATGCAACACCAGCTGATACAAAGAAATTGTCAGAATAGACCAACAAAATGTCTCATTGTTCTGAAAGTTTTTCAGAGAGGTAGGACTAGTACTGCCATAAATTGAAAATTTTTCGAGATTTTTTATTTCAAATCATATTGGTAAAACATACCATGTTCACATGTGCCCCCTGTTCACATGTGCCCCCCTCTCCCCTACTTGCAACTCATGCGCAATAAATAAAACTTACTTTCTTCGTTTTTCTTTGTAGCTTTTTCTGTATTCATTTATTGTGATATGGTATACATATCTATAGAAGATTGTTAAGTGCAAGATCCATAAAATAGGAATCAATTAAAAATGGTGAAATAAGTTTTATTTTCAAATTCTACAGTTGTGATTTTTATGAATGATAACCTTAAGTAGATCTCTCAAAATATAAAGGTCACTGAACTCAAGAGCCATGCCGAAGTTATTATCTATATGCTAAAAATATAAAGAACATTTGATAATTTTAATACTAAAACAATTTTTAAAGTAACCATAGAGTAGGGATGGGCAAACTGTGGCCCGCCGGTAGGTTTTATTCGGCCCTCGGATAGAATTTTAACTTGTCGATCCGCGTCGAATATAAACAATATATATTATACATCCATTTTCTTGTCTACTTTGTTTAAAACTATTTCTGTTCTTTCTTTTTTAACAAAGTAGTGATGAACTTTTTACTTTCTCTATTTTTGTTCTACAAAACATAAATTGATGGAAATAGTTAGCACAGACAGCTTCTATTGGTAAAATGTTGAAAGCAGAAGTACTTTATAGAATAGCCATAGATTGGCGTAAAACGAGCTTTTGTCTTTCTTGAGGAGCAGACATACAGAATTTACTATTGAATTGTACTTCACATGTGGCAGACAACGCATTTTAAGCTCCAACGAGCGGATTTTTTGGCCGGAGTGAGTTCTAGCATTATTTATAGCGTATGGAACACATGTAAAGTTGTCCATGACTAAAAACTTGTTTAGTCAATACTAAACTGATTTTCTCAAAAGTCTGATCTTGTGACTTATTTATAGTCATGGAGAGGGGTTTTAACCTAGACCTAATAGATGATTTAAATACAATACAAAATCATTCAGACCTAAACAGTTTTACGAATAACTTAATTAATAAAATTTTTATAAGTTGTCAACAAACTTACAAAACTAAACTTTTTCATCGTCCAACAAATGCCACTTGGTGGACAACACAGTTAACAATTTACAAAAAAGAACTTCAAGCAATTAAAAGACGCTTTCAACGATCAAATGATACAGAGATTATTAATAAATATAAAACAATTTATAAGAAAAAAAGAGCAGAGTATAAAAAACATATTATACAAGCTAAATATAAAAGTTGGCAGATTCTTTGCGAAAACACTAAGAATATTTACGGTGCCCATTATAAATCCACATTTAGAACAAATTCATATCCAACAATACTCACAAATATATACAACAACAATTCTCAACTTGACGAAGCAAACAGCATTCTCAAAAATCTTTATCCTGACGATAATATTATTCCTACACGTCCATTAATTTACAGTAATAACACACCGGATCCCCCATTCACACACAATGAGTTACAACGCCTAATTAAGTCTCTTAACAGCAAAAAAGCACCCGGCATCGATGGAATAGATTACATTGTAGTTAAAATTTTATTCTCATTTTTCAGTACTTTAATACTTAAATTTTTCAACAAATGTCTTGCTCTAAATTATTTTCCAGATCATTTTAAAAAAGGTCAGGTTTTACTTTTTCTAAAAAAGGGCAAAGATCCAAAGCATTTAACATCTTATCGCCCAATCACCCTTCTACCTTGCTTGGGTAAATTTCTGGAAAAACTTATTATTAAAAGACTAAATTTTCATTTGGAAAATGTAAACGCCCTTTCAGATTTTCAATACGGTTTCAGATTCGGCAAGTCAGTCCATTTAGCTTTGGATAATTTTAAAGATAATTTAACACACCTAAAAAATAATTACAAACACGTTGCAGCTATATCTTTAGATATTAAAAGTGCTTTTGACAACATTCAATATAGTATAATTAATCATGAGTTGTCAAAACATCATATTCCCTCTAATCTTTGCCTTTTCATAGAAAGTATAAACACAAATAGACAAGCAATTGTTTCAACAGATCAAGGTTACGTAACTAAAAACATTTCAAAAGGTTGTCCCCAGGGGTCATGTATTGGTCCTACAGCATGGAATCTTACTATCAATAGTTTGCTTAACATACATTCTGAAAATTATATGATCCAAGCTTTTGCAGACGATCTGATTATACTGACTTTTGCCAACTCAAGGAGAAATTTGGAAGAGATTACAAATAATTCCCTTAATGAAATTCACACATGGCTAATTCAAAATGCTCTAAATCTTTCTATAGGAAAAACAGTTTACATCCACTTTTATAACACAGATCGCAGTGCAATATTTAAAATCAACAATATTAAAATTAAACATTCTAATCATTTTAAATATCTAGGAGTAGTCATTGACAAAAAATTAAACTGGGGTTCTCACATTAATCTTTTAAAACAAAAATCTAAAACATTATTAAATTCGCTTCAAAAAATCAACCAAAAATCATGGGGTATCAACCAAAAAGCGAGAAAATTAATTTACAATACAGTAATAATTCCCGCATTAGCTCATGGTTGCAGCCTATGGGCTACGAATATCTCTCCACGTATTTATCGCTCTTTACAATCTATTCAAAGAAAATTTCTTTTAAACATGAGTAGAGCATATTATTCTACCCCAACGGCAGCACTTCAAGTACTAACAAATATTCCTCCTCTCGCAGAACAGATTATGTCAATATCTTGTTCAACAACCGTAACTCACCTCCAAAAAGATGCCAATTTTAATAATATAACGTATAATACACTAGACTATGAGAAAAAGCTAAAAATACCACATCGCCATCCTTCTTTTCACATAATTAACAAAATAACTTTAGTAGAACAGAATAATTTTGATTTTAACAGAAAAACAAACTATTTTACAGATGGCTCGAAGACAAACACAGGCACAGCTTTCGCTTTCCTCAATATTACACATTCACAAAGCTACACATTAGACAGGGTAAATTCGGTCTTTCAAGCAGAACAGTTGGCAATCTTTGAATGTATTAAATACATTAAGAGCACTAAAAACTTCAATAATAACGATATTTATGTAATCTGGTCAGACTCAAAATCATCAATATCATCAATACTTGATTTTGACACAAATAATAGAATTTCTTTTGATATTCAACAAGAACTACAACACACATCAATTCAAATTTCCTGGATTAAAGCACACAGCGATAGAGTAGGTAACGAAAAAGCAGATGATTTAGCTAAACAATCTACGAGACAACCAAAAAATTATGTATACCCACTTCCAGTTTCATATCTTAAACGACGTATTAAAGATTCTCTTCTAACAAAATGGCAATTTCAATGGAATAATTCAGACAGAGGCAGACGTCTATTCAAAATTATTAACAATGTTACTTTTTTTAAAACAATTCCTCCAAAACAAGTCATCTGGTTCTTGACGGGTCATGGACCATTCCCAACATTCTTTAATTACCTGCATATAACAGATACTGATCTTTGCACCTGCGGCCAACAAGGTTCGCCTGAACATTATCTCACTAGTTGTTCCTACACTGTCTCCTGGCACAGTCGTCAACCTAGCCCAACAAATTTAGAAATTTGGCAGAAAACTTTTATTACAAACAATACCTTAAACAAAAGATTAATAACAGTTATGAATTTCTTAGCGGATAATGACTATCTATTAAAATTTTAATAACTTCCCATTTTACATGTATAATATTTTTTTTGGTCTTATTTCTTCCTAAATTCCACACTTTCAGTAAAACCTGTTCTTTTTTTTTAATTTTTAAATTTTTTTAAATATCATGTTATTTAGGCTGGAGTGGAGCTGGACCAGCGGCCAAGTCCTGGGCTATATGGTTAAGGGTTTTCATAACCTAGGTACATGCTCAGGGCTTGGAGGAAAGAAAAAAAAGTCATGGAGAAGGCCAGCCTAATTAATTCCTAATTGAGTTTAAATTAAATATTATAATGTTTTCAGGGCATGAATCTGAATTGAACAACCTGATAATGCTCACTCTGGTAATTGTTTCCGTTTTTAAAAGCGCTATATGTTGAGCCACCTCATGTGACATTTGCCATGTGACATTTTTAGCAGCAATCATTGGTCAATTTTCTAACGTTGCCATTCGGGGAGTTGTAATGAGGCTTTTTTTTGGTGCCGTGTAAGAGAAATATATATATAGATATTACTTATTTTGTTTGAAATTTCACATCATTTATATATTGATTTACAGAAGTGATGCTTCAAATTAAATTATAGAAGCTCAACAGTTTTTCCTCGAGTTATTGCCGAAAATAAGTTTCATGTGACAAATGCAGCATTTCTTTAGCAACGAATATGCAGAAAAATATTAGTTTGAGATGAGAAAATGCAGTTATAAATTATGCATTTGATTTTTATCCAGGTCTTTCTTATAGTTCTCACGTTGCAGGGAATAAAAAAAGGCACAATAATTGTATACGTTTATTTTTATTTCAGTGCCTCGAAACAAAGCTTTAATTTATTATGCAAGATGTTTTGGGAAAAATAAAAAATTTATTTACAGTTGAATTGTTATCGAATAGATTTTGTTTATTTTAAGTTTTTTTATCATAGTATTGGGTGTTTTCGCAATGAGAAATGCTGCATCCGTTGACCTTTAGAAACCTAATTAAAAATAGAACTGCAAGATATTTTATTTTATTTTAAATCCGTCGTTGAACAGCCGACCCAATTTTGGGTTTACGCATACTAATGTTCAACTCCGTGGACTTGTAATTTTGAACCAATCCAGAAGACACGAAAACTCCTGGATCAGTATCCCCACAGGTATTAATTTGTTATGGGAACATGGAGGAATTTGAGACTCAACAGATTTAACGTGCATCATTCACCATTTACTACACGGGGAGTCTTCGGCCGGCGGGGATCGAGCATACGAACTCTTGAACATGGGCCCAGAGCCCTACCAACCAGGTTATCCCGGCCAACTGCAAGATATAACTTAACCCTTAAATCCTTATTGTTGCTAATTGTCTACACATAAGTTTCACTGGATTTTATTCGTAGAGTGTGCATTTCCGAACACACATTGATAACTATAGACAATAAATCATGTGCGAACGAAAAAAACTATAAGCTATAAACTATAAGTTTTAAGTTATATTTTTCTGGTATGTCCTGGGTGCAAAGGGTTTTCGCGGACTGAATGCATTAAATGCAAAATTGCTTTGATGCATTTCATTCATAAATAATATGAAAATTCTTGGATTTATAAATAATATATATAAATGGGTATTTACGTCTACTGTTGACAAAAATTTACATACAACTTTATTCAAAGTTAATTTTCAATGTTATTACCTAGATTTTTTAGAAATTTCGTTTACAACCTATGAAAAAAGATTTCTATAAAAAAGATAATTCAAAATTTAATATAAAATCATTCATTTACGGGTGAAATTATTATAGCTAATATAATTTTCTAAATGAAAAGTAAAATGAAAGTAGGAAAACGAACCAAATTTATTTCTAATGAAAATTTGTCGCAAAAATAATTTTTTTTGATGTATTAAACTGTAAAAAAATTATGTTGTGAACTAATATAAACTGAAGAAACAAATTGATTAATTTATCATTTCATTGCATATCAAGTTGTTGGTTTAAATTCTGTTAAAATCTAAAAAAAATAAATTTCATCACCAATATGTATGAAAACACAATATCGATAAATTTTGCAACAAACCAATGTTATTAAAATGTGTATTTATTTTCTTAAATACAGCTGAGCTATAATAATTTTAAATTAAATTCAAATTTCCGGGTATTTATTTCTATTTTCTGTATATTTGGCCAATATCTTATTTCCTTATAACAAATAAATTTTCTGTTTGAAAAGTCTTTTGGTTGTTATCTACTTTTCAAAAATGCTGAACAGCTCATGAATTATTTAAAATACATCAATCAAACTTTTTTTTTGCTCAATTTTGTTTAACATAAACCCATACACTGCTTAGGGGAAAAAACAAAGATAAGTTCTGTATTCTTTAAAGGGAAAACAAGGATGAATTCTGTGTGTCGTATTTTGTTTCTTAGGGATTTTTAAAAATATGTCTTCCCTTTAAAATTTCAGCTTTGGAATTGAATAAGTTTAAGAACAGTAATGGCAAATTGATTTATGGGTCCTCTTTAATAATAAAATGCCACGAAAATGTAGAGATGCAGAACACTTAGAAAGTACTAATATATTTAAAAAAACTATAGATGAGGAAAACAGTGTAGATAAGTTCCGAGTTAAATAAACCCAACTTAAAATGTAGCCTTATTATTATTTTATGTAAGTACAGTGAACTCTCACTTATGCATTGGTGTCAGGGGCCAACAGAAAAAAGTGCATAAGTGAAATACTTCTAAAACGCAATGTAAATTGCAGTGACAATATGAATAAATATGTTTCTAAAGATTAAATGTTAATATTTATACTGTTTTGGTATTTACTATAATTTCACAATAAAAAAAATATAACATACCTAAAGATAATTTATTTTCTTACAGAATAATCCTTAATACATGTTTGTATTTGTTTTTGCCGACGTATGTCAAAAACAGTTTTTTCCAGTTCATATAAATGGGAAAAGGGAATTTTTAGAAGCAGAATTAAATTGTAAATAGTCACGAATAGTGTCTAAAGCTTCTGATACTACTGTGTGATTTGGAGGAACTTAATCATCCTCGTCAGTATCACCCACCACGTTCTCGTCGTCCACAAGTTTAAGTTACATATAAATGAACACTTCTTCACAAAAAGTTTGATTTTTATGGGAGGGGGTGAAACATCACTTGATAAATTTCTAACGAAAGTACTTGACGTCATAATATGCTGCACAATTCAATAGAATCTAACAACATATTTATTTCTTCTTATCTGTAACAAGGATAGCTTATATAATTGCTTCAATTTTTAATTTAAAACCTACTTTTTCAAAAAAAAAATATTTAAAGGATAAAAAAACTAAAATATTAGCCTAAAATTTCGGCTCATAATTGAAAAATTTATTTTTAAAGTGACGCATAAACGAAGGATGTTTATCATTATTTTCCTACCTAATGTACTGGGACCTATAAAAATCATCGTATAAATGAAAAAGGTGCATAAAAGAGGTGGTGCATAAGTGAGAGGTCACTGTATAGCTTTTCAAATGATTATTTTCATATTCTCTGAACAATAAAATAATTCCAACAAAGTAAATTTACTACCACTATTTTAAATTTCTATAGCCATAGGGAAAAAAAATTAGTACATTTTGTTACCGGTCAGTGGTTAGAAGCATTTTAAGCAGTAGCCACTTTTTAAAACAAGTGGCCATTTTCTGAAACTTTGGAAATTCTAAACATTTTTTGTTGGTGATTATTTAATTTTTTAGAAGTTATTTTTTTCTTGTATTGAGATTATAAATTTCTAATGTTTATGCTTGCATCCATTCTAAATTTAGGAAAATTTTCTGGTCTAACATTGAGCCAGTAGTATAGAAGCCATGTCAGCAAAACATGAACTAACCACATTAGCCGACTTCTGAACATAACGGAATCAATCTAGTTTCTGTCCATCGAGAAGGGAATCACTCATTCATATATAACGAAGGAACGGCGCTCCGCTTTAATCGAATACGTTCTGTCACCTCATTCAGACCACAGATCTCCCCCCTATCCATGTCCCCCGAGGGGTAACCCCCTCATAAACTCCTTCAATAAGACAGCATCTTATTAAAAATGCATCGAGCAGAGATAAAAGCTGAAACTGACTCATGGAATTTCTGCTGCCGATTGGGGGCTGATATGCTCTTGGATTTTCCGAAACCAATTGACGTCAGCGGGAAAAAAAAAAGATATCGTTGCCAACAAATAATAGTCATCTTTGGTGGAATACGAAACGCAAAACTGGAAGTGAAATGTCGAATAAAAGTTGTTAGTTTCATAACTTATTTAATTTTCAAAATAACAATTTAGTTTTTCCAAATAGAATAATAAATAAAAATCAATTTACGATATCGTTGCCAAAAAATACTAGTCATCTTTGAAGGAATACGAAACGCAAAACTGGAAGTAAAATATCAATGTCAGTAAAATGTCAATTAAAAGTTCTTAATTTCTTAACTTATTTAGTTTTCAAAATAACGATTTAGTTTTTCAAAATAGCATAATTAATAAAAATCAATTTACGATATCGTTGCTAACAAATACTAGTCCTCTTTGGTGGATTACGAAACGCAAAAATAGAAGTAAAATGTCAATTAAAAGTTGTTACTTTCGTAACTTATTTAGTCTTCAAAGTAACAATTTAGTTTCTCAAAATAGTACTATAAATAAAAATTAATTTACGATATCGTTGCCAACAAATAATAGTCATCCTCGGTGTGGAATACGAAACGCAAAACTGGAAGTAAAATGTCAAGTAAAATTTGTCAGTTTCATAACTTATTTAGTTTTCAAAATAAGAATTTAGTTTTTCAAAATAGTATAATAAAAACAAATTAATTTTTATATGTACTTAACCCATTTAAAGCCAAAACTTAATTTTTTCATCAAACAATTTAAGACGTGATATATTACTTATTATGGTCTAGGAAACCACTAAAAAAAGATTTTTCAAAATTTCTTTTAAGAGTTTTTTTTTAAGAAAATATATTTCCTGTGTACAGGAAGTTTTGGGGGTCAGAAATATGAATCCATGGAAAAAAAGGCATGTTTATTCGGAGAAAGTACGCTTTGGTGTTTGGCTCAGGGCGTTCGTCTTCCAATGAGGTGAACCTGGTTTGAATCTCAGCGATGGCTGTTTGATACGAATTTCGCACCCGGCTTGCACCGACCTCAGAGCTGACGTGAAATATCCTCAGTGGTAGACGGATCATGGGTTAGAGTCCCCTTGCCTTCAGGCTAACCATGGGAGGCTTTCGTGATTTTCCTCTAAATGTAACGCGCATTGGGGGTAAACTCCATCAAAGAGTCCTCCACGAAGGCAAATCTCTCCCAATACTTAATCCAGCAGTCTTCTGGATTGGGTTCCAAATTATAAGACTACGGAGTTGAACATTAGTTGTCGTAAACCTAAAAATTGGGTCTGCAGTTCAATGACGGTTATAAAATAAAACAAGAAACTCCAAGTTTATCGTTTCGTGCTCTGAGATTTGCAGATTTATCAATTTGAATCAAAATAAAACAATGTTTTATAGTTAAACAGGACTAAAAAAAAATTTTTTTTTCTCCAAAAAATCTTTTCCGAATCAATATTTACATGTCACTTGGAGCTTTCTTCCACTAATACTTATTTTTAGTTGAAGAGAGAAAATTCCCACTTTTGCTCTCAAATTACTAGGTTTAGTATGGAGAATGGCAAGTATGGAACATTAATTTTAAGAAATACGACAGTTCTGAAAAATTAATTATTGCCAATATGTTTCTACGCTATTTGAAATTGATTTTCCACATGCCTTTCCTTTATTCAACACGTTTTTCCAATTAGCTTCTCAAATACTACTGGACAAACATTCATAATTCACAAATATCTTTAGCAAAATGTGTCCCCAAAAATGTCCCCTTTCCACCCTTGCATTCCTATCAGGTTCTAGAATGCAACCCACAGACGTTGCCTAGACAATCCAAAAAGTGGGGGTAAGGTGAGGGGGGGGGATAAAGTAGTGGGAGTAGTCCATTTTATGGACAGAAAAGTAACTGGTTATTCGTGACCCTTAAGCTTTTATGGGAACCGGTAACATTGATCCATGAATATTTCATAGTCACAAAAGAGGCTATTAGTCGCACGCGGAATGGCAACATTGATCATTCATCATAACACTCACGTATTCTTCCCCCCCCCTTCCCTCGAAAGCTGCGTGAAAGAGAAATGAATGACTAGGTTTGAACCATTAATTTCTTTAACGGCGAATGGCAGCAGTCAATAGGAAATGTTTCGATGCATTTTAAAATTTTAGTTCTTTGATGTCATTTGTTTGAAACTTCCATTATTCGGTTTTTAACAAATTAAAAAGTAGTTCTTTTACAAAAAACAAAGAGTTTAAAAGTACGGATTCATTAAAAAAAGTGCTTTACCAAAATCATTCATCATAAACCATTTAGAAGGATAAAATAAGGGTAATCCCAGAACAAAAAGTACCAGGAATGCGACATTTATAAGACACTTTTACACAGTGAAAATAACTAGATTCCTCGCACGAAAATGCTAAGAATGTGACATCAATGAGGCATTTAAGGATAAAACAAAGGAAATCCTGGTGGTTAAAGTACTAGTAGAGTGACATTGATAAGGCACTTAGCAGGAAAAAAGTAAAGGGAATCCTGGTACCCAAAAATACGAAAGACATTCATGAGGCATTTAAGGATAAAATAAAGGGAACCCTGGTGCAAAAAGTTCTAGTAGAATGACATTTATCAGACACTTAACAGAGAAAAAGTAAAGGGAATCCTGGCACCCAAAAATATGAAAGAAATGACATGAAGGAAATGCGAAGCTTGTAACATAAACCTAATATCAGAATTGTTAATAAGATATGGAGATTATTCTACTGTATATAACTACAGGGAAAATCTTAAAAATATCTTCATTTATATTAAAAATGTCGCAAAAGAGAAATGTTACATACCTGAATTAAAAACTTCAGATCTGCAATGAGAACACGAATCCAATCTAGATCTTTAAAGTTCTTATGACTGCACGAAAGTGATGGAAATCAACAGTGTTGCCATGCACTAGAATATAAAATTGTTAAATTTAATAAAAATTCTTTAGGTTAAGATAATGTCATGATAAACTCTGGGAAAACATTCAAATGATAAGCTAAATACCTTTAATAGATATACCTTAATTCCCATAGTAAATAAAATTATTTTTAAATCTGTTTTTAGTCATACTATATAATTGTTATACTTTTAATTTTGACTAAAGACTTATTTTAAAAACATTATTTTAAATTTTCATACAATGAAATTTATAAAAACATTTTATTTCACGTTGTTAGGAAAATGTAAATAAAACGTTAATGTGTTTTCAAAATCATGAGTATATATGGTTGTACGTTACAGTCGTTACATGAAACAAAAGGATAAAGTAAAATGTACTCAATATTTAGTTATATTTCGTTAGTTATGAAGTTAAGTATTTTGACTTGTTTAATGAAACAAAAAAACTTTACTTGTAACGAAAATGTAGAATGAACTTATTACTCCTTCTCTCTTCATTGATAAAATTATTCCCTAACTTTTCAATTTTTCTATTAGGTCCCGTGGATGTTGAATTGGATATCTACTGTACTGAAAAATACTTAAATATAATCTAAATGTCCTTAAGTCGGAGAATAATACCCAACTATAATAACAAACATTGACTTTTAATCTTTGATTGGGCCAAATTTTGATTAATGCACCACTTATAACAAAAGTATTACATTTTTAATCAGCATTCGTAAAAAAATTTTTTTTTAAATAATCCTTTACTCGTAACGAAAATGTTACATTTTTAACCTTGCATTTGTGCTATTTTTAAAAAAAAATTCCTTCACTTGTAACGAAAATGTTACATTTTTAACCTTGCATTTGTACTACTTTTTTTAAAAAAATTCCTCCACTTGCCACTTGTAACGAAAATGTTATATTTTTAACCTTGCATTTGTGCTATTTTTTTTAACAAAATTCCTTCACTTGTAACGAAAATGTTACATTTTTAACCTTGCATTTGTACTACTTTTTTTAAAAAAATTCCTCCACTTGCCACTTGTAACGAAAATGTTATATTTTTAACCTTGCATTTGTGCTATTTTTTTTAACAAAATTCCTCCACTTGTAACGAAAATGTTACATTTTTAACCTTGCATTTGTGCTATTTTTTTAACAAAATTCCTCCACTTGTAACGAAAATGTTACATTTTAACCTTGCATTTGTGCTATTTTTTTAAAAAAAATTCTCCACTTGTGACGAAAATGTTACATTTCTAACCTTGCATTTGTGCTATTTTTTTTTAAACAAAATTCCTCCACTTGTAACGAAAATTTTGCATTTTTAACCTAGCATTTGTGACAATTTCTTTTTAAAAAAGGCCCTCCTCTTGTAACATAAATGTTACATATTTAATTTGCATTTGTGCCAATTTCTTTTTAAAAAAGTCCCTCCATTTGTAACTTTAATCTGCATTTGTGCCATTTTAAAAAAAGTTCTTCCACTTGCAACAAAAAAAATTATTTTTAATCTGCATTTGTGTCATTTTCTTAAAAAAAATACTCCATCCATTTGTAACAAAAATGTTACTACAAATATTATGTTAATGTCGTTAAATGTGATTATTTAGAGCTACTTACTTTTTTGTTTTATCATTCTACAATTTTGCATCTTTAAGTTTCGATTTTCCTTTCAGTTCTATCATTCCATAGATGTGAAATAATACGATGTCAACTGCAATGAAAACTCATTAAATATAAATTCCTTTATATCTCTAACTATAACATACATTAACAAAAATACAAGAAAAGAACGCACTTTATTTCATTTTTTTTAAATTTATTTTTAACCTGTGCTTGTTTCAAATTTTTTCCTGAAAAGTCCCTTTACTTGCAACGAAAATGTTGGAAGAACTAATTTATTCTTTTTTTTTCCATTAATATTTTATTTTCCTATCACTTCCATCCTTCACCCTATCTTTTGTATTTTCCCATATGTACTTTTCCTATCCTTCGTGGAGGACTTTTTGATGAAACCAACCCTCATTTGGGTTACATGAAGAGGAAAACCACTAAAACCTCCCACGGATAACCTGGAAGCAAGGAGACTAACCCATGATCCGTCTACCACTGATGATATTTTACGTCAGCACTGTGGTCGGTACAAGCCGGACACAGAGTTAGCATCGATCAGCCATCGCTGAGATACGAACCCAGTTCACCTCATTGAAAGGCGAACGCTCTATCCCCTGAGACATCGCGGTTTAATTAACATATTTTTATTTTATAACCGTCGTTGGACAACCACCCAATATTTGGGCTTACGACTACTATTGTTCAATTCCGTAGCCTTGCGGTTTTAAACCCTATCCAGAAGACAAGGGAACTTCTGGATCAAGTATTGGGAGAAATGTGCCTTATAGGGAAAATTTTTTGATGGAACTAACCCGCATTTGCGTTACATGGAGAGAAAGACTACGAGAACCTCCAGTGGTTAGCTGACGGCGAAGGGACTCTAACCCATGATCCGTCTACCACTGAGGATATTTCACGTCAGCACTGTGGTCGGTGCAAGCCGGACGCTGAGTTAGCATCGACCAGCCATTGCTGGATTTGAACCAGGTTCACCTCATTGAAAGGTGAACACTCTGTCCTATGAACCACCACTGCTCAATTAACATATTTTATTCCAGTCATTGAACAGCCGACCCAATTTTGGGTCTACTACTACTAATGCCCAACTCCGTAGTCTTCTTTTGAGCCAATCCAGAAGACAAGGAAACTGCTGGATCAGTACCCACAGAGTGATTGATTTGATATGGGAGCATAGAGGACTTTGCAACGCGTCAAATTTAACGTGTATCAGTCACTATTTACTCGACAGGGAAGACTTCGGCCGCAAGGGATCGAACCCACTAACGCTTGGACATGGGCCTAGTGCCCTACCCACCATGCTACCCGGGCTAATTAATATATTTGAGATCACCTCTTTGAACCATTGAGTCCTAATACCCGAAGATCCGATCATTAGATTAACAGTTATTCAGGGTGAAATTTTCTTCGAGCACTGGCACATACCCCAAAATGCCTTTAATATCGCAATAAATATAAATTTAAATCAATCTATTCCCTGTTTAGTTCCACAATTTCATTTTATAGATTAGATACTTGAATATTTAATCCATATTTAAGCTTGGATGCAAAAATGGAAAAATTCTAAATGTCATAACTTGTGTCTGAAATAGAAAAATGAAAGAAGCACTCTGAAATCTATTTACTCAGTCATTTCGGATTTTCGAATGATTCATCATTTTCGCTCTTCTCTTCTCCCCTCCATCTTATGCAAAATGATGAAATTTTAATGTTTTCCCCCCTCTGGGCCCTCTTGAAATTGAAATAAGAGATTCTTAAATCCGACAGAATATTATTTCATTTTGATAGTTAAATATAAGTTTTTTCGAATGTCACATTTCATTAGAGACTTCGATGAATTTCGATTTATTTAGCAAAAGGAATACTCAAAGCATTTTTAGTGAGAGAATTTTAGAATTTAGCGGAATTTGTTTGAATTCCGCAAACTAGTTTATAAAATCAAATAGTAAATTGAGTTACTGGAAATAATATATATTATTCTAAATACATACAGTAGATGGCCAAACTATTAGACGCACTATAAAATTCTATATAAAATCTTAATTTCTCAGGTGATATTATACAGCTTTATTGATTTTACACTACTGAAACCGGTTATCGCTAGTTTATGTTAGTGTATCAATTTTTTAACATTGTAATGCAATATGTTAAAAATAAATACAAGTATTAAGTATATAAGAAATCTTCTGAATAAAACCCGTCGCATGTATGTTTAAGTACAAAAGTATTACATATTAACACGTGAAAAACATTTAAGTATTAAAAAACTACAATGCGTCTAATAATTCGGTCTAATTATTATAATATACTAATATAATACCCGATATAATAAATATTTTATATTTATGTAATACATCGTCTAATTTATCCATTCATCGAAATTGTATTATATATCGTCTAATTTAACCCATTGATTCACGAACGTAAACGAGTACAAACTGGTTTCAGTCGTGAAAAAACAATAATCCTGAAAGATATCACCTGATCATCAAGATTTCACATCTATAATATAACTCGGCAATTGGATAAATTCGACGATATATTATATATATATTAGAATAATATGTTATTATGTTATATCAGGTATTGTGTTATTTTATTATATTGTAATAATTAGAGCAAACTATTAAACGCACAGTAGTTTTTTAAAAAATTACATGTTTTGCACGAGTTTGTTTACAATACTTTAATATTTAAACATACATGTAACGGGTTTTTATTCAGCAGATTCTTTTTATACTTCTTATTTGTATTTATTTTTAGCGTATACCGGTTTCTACAATTTAAGCGGTAAAAACAATAAAGCTGTTTAATATTACCTGAAAATTGAGATTTTTATTCCTTTTTTCGGAATTTTTTCCCCTGATTTTCATTATCACTTTTCTTTTTCCCTTCTTTCATTGTTCTGTAATTTTCCTTGTTTTCTTTACATTTGAGATAGATATATATATATATATATATATATATATATATATATATATATATATATATATATATATATATATATATATATATATATATATATATATATATATATATATATATATATATATATATATATATATATATATATATATATATATATATAATAACAGGGCTACATCTCTGTTATCATTGGTGTATTCATCTTAAGAAATGCTGTCAAAACAATAATAAGTTATCAAAAGGTTTATTAAAAGTTATGCTGGTGGTTATAACAGTTCACATCCGCCCTCCACAGGGGAGGGGGAGTGGACAAGACTCCGGATGGTTCCGGCAGATGTTTATTGGAACACGTTATTCAGCAAGAGACATGCGAAAACCTTCGGTCTTGCATTATATAGTACAGAGATTGGTGTAATTAGGTTCCAGTCGTACATGCCTTTGTAACTCTACGCACTATGGAAAATCATTTAATGCTTCCTAATATGGAAGTGAAAGAGGGACAAGTTTCTAAAAATAACTCCTCCTTTCAAATATAAATCTAATTATTATTCAATGATATGTTTTCAGTCTTGAATTCCCAAAATAGAATATCTCTACGCTTACTCTTTAACAAAGACATTTTATGAAACCGAAAGAGTTTTAATTCCTTTATTAATACAAAAGTATTTATTATTTTTGTATTATATATATATATATATATATATATATATATATGTATATATTAAAAAGGATAGTAATTAAATTGAGGGAAGAAAAATAAAAAGAACAAAATATAAGAAGAAAAGATCGATAATAAATTCTAAGATAAAGACTTTCAAGTCGCGAAGTTATTTGAAAGAAGAACTTAAATCCCTTAGACGGATTTCATAAGCAGTTCTTTACCTTTCAAAAACAGTCTTCATAAATATTTAATTTTAAATAATATTTATATAGACTATTTTGATTTTTGGCGTTCGTAAAAGATTAAATATTACTGAAAACTAGCTAAAAGCTTTTAGAACTTTCTCAAAAGATGACATCGTACATTAATATTTCTCCTCTTAGGATTGAAAAATCTGAGAAACCTCTGACGAATTTTTTAAAATATAAACATATATGTAAATTTTAAAAATTCCTTTTATCGTCAATACAAAAATTTTATTTTAAATCTATAAAAGTGAATATTTGCTTTCAAATGATGTAAGCATACAAATATGAAATTATTAAATTTTAAAAATGTAATTTTTCTGAACCTCAAAGTACTAAATAAGAATTTCTACATCAATTGCTTGGGTAAAAAAGAGAATGTGTAAATATTACCATTTTAAATTCATGGTTTAATTGTGAATTTAAAAAAAAAAAATTCAATACAAGCAATGTTAACGGAAACATTTACATGCAAATTTGTAACTAATAATCAAAGAACAACCATGACTGTCAATAGAACGCATACTTTTTAACTTTTATAAATATATTTCACGATTTAGATAATGTTTTTAAACCTTCTAAGACGCATGCCTTGAATGAGGCATATTTTACAAAGAAGTATGTAGCTTATAAGATAGTAAACTCATAAATGCCTTAGAAAAAATGTTTTTGAAAAATAAATTTGTTGTTCTTGTTGTTTTAGTTTATTTACGTCGCACTGGAACTGCTCTAATGGGCTATTGGCGACTGTCAGGGAAACATCCCTGAGGCTGATCCGAAGACATGCCATCACAATTTTGATAACCCCCCTCGGTAGCCCGACGGTCTGTGGGCGAAATAGAGTACTTTACTGTAGAACAGGTTTAACGAGAACTAATACCGCACACCCTCGGTACTTCGTAGACACTCACCCGGACACTGACCGCAGCCAGTGATGCTTGACTGCGGTGTTCTACTGGGAACCGTGTCTTTACAATCAGTCCACTGCAGGACGAAAAATAAATTTAAATTTTATATCTTTAGCTAGAGCTAATTAGGACATAAAAATTGAAAAATATTTTGCATTTTTTAGCATATTGTAGAATATATTCATAATGTATTTCTTTTCATTTTAGGAATGAAACAAAATACATTATACTGAAATAAAACATTCCTATGATCTAAAAGTATCCAAAAGATTGCTTTAATCAAGTATTTTACCTTTCGATTATATTTCATTGTAACTAAAACCTGAGACTAACGGGTTTATTTTTAAGCAATAACAGATTGTATTTTTGCACAGGTGATCGATCTGTAAAGACATACAAATAAAAAAAAATATTAAAATATTTTTAGAGATAAAATTATACCAACTGTTGTCCAAAATATTGGACACAAGGTTTCAGGTTTATATTTGAAACGTTCCTAAACTAAAAAACGAGATCGTGGAATGTACTTACCCAATGTGGAATCAGAAAACTTATCTTTCTTTGAACTTATCTTTAATCTTTTTTGAACTTTTCTTTGAACTTATCTTTGAATTTATCTTTATTATCTCCGTGCGGTAAAATACAAAATCATATCTGACTATATATCTTGCCAGTTCAGGAAGCAACATTTCTAAAAAGTAGATGAAACTATGTTTATAGTTTGTATGTCTAAAAATTTAAACTCAAGTGAAGATATTTTTCTATGAAAATATTTTGAAATTATAAAATGAAAGATAATTAACAAAACAGCCTCTCTTCCTTGAAAACAATTAGGGACTTCAAACTGAAACTGCCCTTTTAAAACTATTTCACAGTCGCTTCTGTAAAACTATTATTCTTTAAATTACCGAAAAAAATATTAATATAAAATATATGACAGGTGGGACATATTAATAATACAAACTATTAAACTAGACCCGTGGTGGCTTAAGGGATAAAGCACTCGCCTCCCAATGAGGTGAACCGGGTTTTATTCCCAGCGATGGCTAGTCGATACAAATTCCGCCCCTCCCGGCTGTCACCGACCACAATGCTGACGTGAAATATCCTCAGTGGTTGACGGATCATGGGTTAGAGTCCCCTTGCCGTCAGGCTAACCGTGGAAGTTTTTCGTGGTTTTAATCTCCATGTAAAGCGAATGCGGTTTAGTTCTATCATAAAAGTCCTCCACGAAGGCAAAATTCTCCTAATACTTGATCCAGGAGTTCTCTTGTTTTATGGATTGCGTTCAAAATTGCAAAGCTACGTAGTTAAATATTAGTAGTTGTAAACCCCAAAAAATTGGGTTAGCAGTTCAATGACTGCTATAAAAATAAAATAAAACTATTTTGGTAAATTCAATGTTTTTTACCGGTAAAACGTAGTATTTTCCTGTCTTCAACATCAACTAATGTTTCTCTCAAATGACACCTTCATAACAATCTTTCCTCTAAACTGTTCAACTTGAAAAGAAGAAATCATTTCCCAGTCATAGTTTGAATTCTATCAATGGCTCATTAAAGGCGACGCTATTTGAATTTAATGGATACCCCTGACTGCATTGTTCTCCCCCACCCTCTCCAAAACTCCTACTTTCGAACCGATGCCCCCATTGTGGAGTTGATGGTAAGTGCCGTTGCACCTAACAGCCTAATTTCTATTCAAATGACCCTTCCAACACCCCCGCAGTCCTCTTCCGCCGAATATTACGTACTCAACAACCCCCCTAATATGTGACGGGGACTGGTGTTTAACGTTTGAAAGTTTGTGAACATTCTTCGTATGAATCTAGTTTACAAGAGTCATTTTATTTTCCTCCTTCCCCCTCCCTAATTCCTTTTCGTTGTGTTTCCGCATTGACTTACATCATAATAACAAATACTATCATCTTTTAGATTTAAACTAAAAAATAATCATCCTAATAACAAGCACTATCATCTTTCAGATTTAAACTAAAAAATAATCATCTTAATAACAAACACTAGTGCACTAGTGTTTGTTATTCAGATGATTTCTTTTTAAATTTAAATCTAAAAAAAAAACTTTTTCCCTAGTAGAAAATTTCTTCTATTTGATAATCTGAATGCAAAGTAAGAAATTGTAAAAAAAAAAAAAAATTGAAGTCTATCCTAATTTTACTGATACTATCTATTATGCTATTACTGTCTAATATTAAACTATTACAATCTAATAGTCCAATTATAATATTGGCAATGGCCAAAAAATGAGTATATTGCTCTCGCTTCGCAACGACATCAGAAATTAAAGATATTAAGAGTTGCAGACTGATCAATGTAAAGAGTCGCGGTGGCTCAGGGGATAGAGAGTGCGCCTTCCATGAGGCGGCCTGGTTCAAATCGCAGCGATAGCTGGTCTATGCGAATCCCGCATCCGGCTTGTACCGACCACAGTGCTGACGTAAAATATTCACAGTGGTAGACGGATCATGGTTAGAGTTCCCTTGCCGTCAGGCTAATCGTGGGAGGTTTTAGGGGCTTTCATTTCCCTGTAATGCAAATGCGGGTTAGTTCCAACAAAAAGTCCTCCACGGAAGCAAATTTCTCCCAATACTTGATCCAGGAGTTCCCTTGTCTTCTGGGTTAGGTTCACGATGACGAGGCTGCGGAGTTGAACATTGGTAGTCGTCAACCTAAAAGTTGGGTCGGCGACTTTGGGTTGACAAATTTATACTTTTATAGTTGTCTGATATGAAACGTCTTTTTTCTCCTTCCGATTCTTACTATTAGTTCACATTCTCCCTATATCTTGTTCAAATTTTAAATCCTTAATAAAATACTTTTTATTCATACACTCAAATTCAAATACATTTTTTTAAAATTGTTGAGGATCACACTTCATGTTAATACAGTTTTTTTTTCAAATATTAATTCATTCATTAAATTTAATTAATTAATTTTAGTTATATAATGGAGAAATTTTTTTAATTATTTAATAAAAAGTAACTAAAATAAAAAATTTCTTTGTTGACCCTAAGTAGGATTGGACTTTAAATTTCTTTTTACTTTACTTGTTTTATTTTTTAATTTGCACTTCAAAAAGTAAAAATAATTTTACTGAAACTCAATCTTTGTCTTTCGATATCCGTAATTTTTGTTTACCGTTCTGAGATTAATTCTCAGTTTATTTTTCTATTCTCCAAATCACCAAACATAGAGAAGCCCACCGATTGTAAACTAATACCCTAACCTAAAATACGAAAGTAGACGAGCTCAAACTGCGAAAACAGTTCTGGGGGTTGACAAGAGCAACGGTTTGGGAATTCTCATTACTTAGAATTCACATTAACATACAATAAATCATAAATTTCCGTAAAGTAGTTCTAAAATACTGTCGGACCTCTATTTAACGAAGTCACAAAATCCCGAAAATAGTTTCGTTTATAGGGAAAATTCGTTGAATAGAAAATTACCTTTTTAAATACTAAAACGACACAAAACACTTTTTAAAATTCATAAACACTAGACATAATTACAATAACAATTGATACACTATTATCTTACAAAGTATCGACTATTTATTTCATAAATCTTAATCCTAAAAGAAATCGGCATGGAAAGCAAGCATAGAGCAGAACATTAAACAGTGTTACACTATCATGCTACGTACATTTCCAACTAAAAAAAGGTAAATTTATGCATAAAATTATAGACGCATTTATTATAAAAGTAATTTTAAACATACATTACCACATGTGTTTCAAAATTAATTGCTACTTATAAAATCAGTTCATTCAGTTTGAGTTTTTCGTTTAAAATGCAAGCAAAGAGGGAAACGGATTTTACTGCTTTCTCTATAAGTTAAGTGGTTTCTAAAACCAATTCAAGGTCATTTTCCCCCATAAAATGCGTTAACAAGTTTAAAATATTCTGAAATATTTTGGGAACTAGGGACAGCGGATCTCAAAGAAAAGTTCCTTAAATAAAAGATTCACTTCGCTATTTGGAAGTTATTTTAAAAAGAAATTTCCAAAATGTTCTTGGTTCCTCGAAAAAATTCGCAAAATAATCTTCGAAAAAGGAAAGTTCGTTAAACAGAAGTCCGACTGCACATCAAAATATAAGATATTATTGTAGTGTTGTAGTATTGAAATATATTCTTATACAAAAATAAAATTTCGCTTATTTTTATAAAATATAAACATAGAAAGTATTTTGTCAACATACGTAAAAGGAAAGATGTCTTTTTTTTTCCTCTCCTGGCTTAGAGGCAGAAAAGGAGAGAAGAAGCATTTGAGAAATGAAAGCAATGATCAGATGTGACATCCCGGATCCCCGAAACCAGGATAACATGGTGCCGGATCACGGGGTGCTGAGTACGAATGTCATCCGGGGATTAAAATGAAGCTTACTCCCTCTTTCTATGCACTAAAAGGAAGCAGGGGAGAAAAAAATCAAAATTTCAGCGTACCTTTTTCTTATCTTAATCATAAATATTACTGAATAACGGAAAAAATTTAAATGAAAAGAAATATAAAACAATTTAAGTTGAAAACTATAACATCATACCAATCAAAAAATCATTTATATATATTTTTTTACTGCATCGATTCATCTGCTTAATTTAAAATCATTATAGGGGAGAGTCGGGTAGTCCCGCCCACTTAAGGAGTATTGCTTATATTTCTGTATAATATTGAGTAATAATCAATATTTTTGTATGTTTCTATTTTTTTATCATCTATTTAAATAATGCAAAAAGAATAAACCAAAAAAAGAATAGTTTAACCTAAAAAAAAACAGAAATTTAAAAAATTTGACTACTGTATTCAACATATTTTCAAAACTATTGTTTACCATGTTAACAGCTGCATAAATACTTGAAACTTTGAAAATAATCTTTTTTTTAATATAGCAATTAATGTCCGATGGCCCATTGACTTGAAAAAATATTCTATACATATGAAATTGACAGTGGGGGGGGGTACCCGACGGGGAACCTATTTGATATTGCTGCACTATTATTATTATTATTACTATCGAAGTACAATAGCCACTTATTGCACAAGATAGCCATAGCCGTTACGACTTCACAATTTAAAAACCAACATTATTAATACTAGTAACTACAATTATCACTATTATACACACGTGTAATAAATTAAGAGAATTTGCAGACTGTGTCGATTATCTGTAGAACTACTGGACCGATTTTAATGAAATTTGATAAGTACATACAATGATACAATACAAAACAAATAACCATTCAACAATTGTAATGCACAAACATGATCGTTCGTAACTCACGTTGGAGACGGACGGTATGAAATTGCCATAGGAAACAATAAACTGCCTTATTTCAAGTATGAAATCACGCTGCAAGGCATGTATAAGAGGGGACCATACCCCCTATTAACCCATTTTTTGTTTTTATTTATTCTGCGACAGCTGTTTCATACCTTCGGCCTCCAAGGAGTGCTACGCACGACCACGCCTGTGTATTACAATTGAAATGGTTGTTTGTTTTGTATTGTATTGTATCAATCATATCACGTTTCATTAAAATCAGTCCAGTAGTTCTACAGATAATCAGCCAAGTCTGCAAATTCTCTTAATTTATTACACGAGTGTTTTATAATGCTAGTGTATAACACCAGTGTATTACTCTTACACAGTGTATTATAATTTCAATATCAATTAATATATCTCATTTCTCAGAAAAAAGCACCGTTTACAATTTTATGTTATAATATATTAAAAAAATATTTTTTTTAGAAAAAGGGAGCAAACTTTCAAGTTACTGGTCGGTGTAGGTTTTACAATAAAAAAATGTTTTTTTCTGTCTTTGAAGATTTCAAAAAAATTTTTCTCTTCTTTTTGTGGCCTGAATCTAATTATAAAAAGGAATTCAGACATGGTGATAGTCCTTCACACACACACACCAACATTTAACCCCGCGCCTATGCCCCTAAAAGGGCATTTATCGGTTAATGGTTAAGGTTGGAAGACGAGACAGATAGAAAAAAGAGAGGAAAAAATAGCAAATAGAAACAAAAAAGAGAAGAAAATAAAAAGAAATATGAAAAAAAAGAAAAAAAAGAAGCGATTATTCTATTTGTTAGGGCATTTGATTAAAAAGTATCCAGAGCTAATTGGCCAAGTTTAGTTGTGGTTGTTGCTCAATATTGCATAATTTTGTCATTTTTTCAGGAAAATTATTTCAGGATTTCCTCGTATTCTTCTAGAAAATTAATGAGGTTGGTTGCCTTCTGTTTCAATTTTGTATTCTTAGAGATGGATCTCTTCCAGGCTATGAGGAATTCTAGCTTCGGTTGTTTAAAGTGGTAGGATGTGGTAAGCGGACATTCTATTGCATAATGCCACACTGTTCCTACTCCTCCACAGGCACATGTATTGTCAGTTGCCAGGCAGAATCGCTTTAGATATGCTTTAAAGGGGCCATGCTCTGTAAAGAAGAGGATTAGCTGCCTATTCCATTCCAAAGGTTTAAATGAGACATCTGGAAAAATTTCTCTGATTAATGTGCCTGATTTTGGTTTGTGATGATGCCAGTAGTGTTGCCAGTCCTTTTTAATTTGAGTTTTAGCTTTAAACTTAATAAATGAGTGTGGAACTTTGATTTTAAAAAATTGACCCGTATTAATTGCCTCTTTAGCTAAATTATCTGCTTGTTCGTTTCCATTGCTGTTGTTATGTGCTTTAATCCATGAGATTTGAAGGTCATTAGTATTATTAAGCATATTTTGGATGTCTTGTATAATCTGATGAGTGGTATTATAATTCTTAAGTGCTATTACTGTTGATAGGCTGTCTGACCATATAGTAGTTTGGCTTGCGATTTTTTGTTTTATGGCGTGAGTGATGGCTTCCTTTAGTGCTATTGCTTCCGCCTGGAATACTGTGTTGTAAGAACTAAGTTTCAATTGTGTGGCCGATGTAATTATGCCATCTTCATATTGAACAATTGCAGCACCCGTTCCATCAGCCTTCTTGGATCCATCTGTAAATATGTTTATTTTTCTTGTTAATCTAGCTTGTTTAATGAATATGAAATTATTTGTCTTTATGTTAAAATTCGCAGGGTGGATATCATTTAATTTAATTTTTTTGTCAATTTGAGTGGAGTGAAAACAGGTGCCATCTATTGTTGAAGAGAAATTTTTATTTCTGATGAGGTTGATTCTTATTGCCTCCTGCTGAAGAGTAATATGTAATGGAGGTATTGCCAGAATAACCTGCAGGGCGTTTGTGGGGGATGTACGATAGGCACCAGAGATATTTAGCAGAAATCAATGGGCTATTTTTCCTCGACAATTTCTTTGCGGATAAATATATAATAAATTATAAATTTGATAACACTACGCGTTAATATTATGCGTTATTTATAGCTTTACATTGCGTATTCGCTTACACAGATATTTTGAGAGACTAAACTTTTTTTCCTAAGTTCATACAACTAAATTTTTCCGTTCAAATTTAGGATTCATGTGTGCACGAAATTAATTAAACTTTACGAATCTTATTTTTATTTTTTTACGAAAAATTATTAAATATTATAATACCAAAAAAGTATTTTTTAAATTCCTACTATTAGTTCACACTCACCCTGCATCTTGTTCAAATATTCATTCGTTAATATGTTCTACAAACGATCGGTACCATACTATATATTCAGTTTATCACATATTTTAAAGATAACATGGTTTAAAAAGGTCTAGGGATAGTCAGTTCTTCGAGCAAACTATCTGACCAGACCATTTCCATTTTAAACGTTTTATACCTGCTAGCGAATTTATTGCGATTGACAGTTGAAACGTGGCATTTGGTTGTGTTAGCAACTGTTCTTCCTATTCTATTTCAAGCAAGCCTAGCCCGTCAAATATGAATTTTCTTAAAAGACACATTCTTTATTCTTTCACAAGTATTAGATAATTGCTTACTGAACACAAAGGCATGCAGAGCATAAACTAATTGCGCCAAAAAGTTGTTCGATTCACAAAACAGAAACAATCACGGTTAGAGTAAAATACACAAACGAATAATAAATATAGGTTAAATAAAAAACACAGACGAAAACGAATTATATTTGAACAAATTCGATCCTTGGTACAATGTTGTATTTATTAACTTACGTTCTTCATTATACATCTTCATTATACATAGAACATTCGAAATGAAATCTTGATCTTGGTGAGCTTCAGCACCCTCTGTCTTACCTGGTGTCATCTTTGAGTGTTAATCCTTTTTAAAGAAACTTAGGTTTACCTCAGAACATTTTTAATCTTAGAGACACTTAGCCTTGAAAAGGGGACACGAACTTTTAGTTGAGTATTTTAATTATTCCATTAATCTTATTTTAGTCTTATTTGTATTTAATGTGATTTTTCATATTTTTACCATTTGATGTTTTACCTGACCTTACTTTTATATGTTTTTACCTGTATTTTTGACACTTTTATTGTTGGTTAATTTTATTCATTTAGTTGTTTTAAGCCCTTTTAATTTTTATTCTGTTTTATTTTTATCATCTTTTCGATTTTGGGATTTTTCCTATGTGTATCAATCTTTTTAGTTTTGATTTTACGTTTCTGTAGTTTTGTAGTGACAATATGTTCACGTGACAACAGGTGAAACCCTTACCCGCAAACTCCTTCTGTGGTAGGTCGGTTACTATTAGTCTTATTAACTTACGTTAATTAATATTTTAATTTATGTGGCGAAACTTACTCGACCTTAGCCACAATATCCAGAATATTTACCAGCTAGTACTGAGGTCATAGGACAAGTGGTTGTGTATTAATGGAATCCCTTGTTTCATTTTATGTATTCCCTTATTAATATATCTGGGTGCCTTAAATAAATCTATTTATATGAATGTTTTATATGTATAGATATATCTGGGTATATAAGATATATCTGGATATCTTATTCATATATGAATGTACTATATATATAGTATATCTGTACTATATAAAGACATATTTGTGATGTTGTTCATTGCACATTCTCACCTTTTACTTCTTTTCTTGAACCCATTATTCATCATTAAGTTAAAAATATAGAGAAAAATTGAAAAATAATAAAGTTTAATGAAAAGATAAAAAGAAAAATAATTTTTAAGAAAATTAAAAGAAAATATTATTTAAAAAAGCATTAAGCTAGAAAACAAAATAATGAAAATATGTAATATCTTCATCAGCTCATACGATTATATCCGCAAATAGGAGTGCTTTCTAATATTGTATCAATATAGCCAAAGAAAAAATATACACACAATAATGTGAGGAGCACTAAAAAAATTAAACGAAAATAGAACACACGTGAAAAAATATATACGAAATAAAAACATATCAAGCAAAAACTAGAAAATGCAGACTACACTAAACGAAATCAATAAAACGAGAAGCGGATTCAAATAAAATACTTCTACCAGAATCTTCCAAGGATGATTTAAATTAATATTGATATGATTTGGTGGTTTTTCTCTCCATGTAACGCAAATACTGGTTAGTTCCATCAAGCAGTCTTCTCTACGAAGGCAAATTTCTCCCAATACTTTATCCAGGCGTTCTTTTTATTGTAGATTTATTTTCAAAATTACAAGGCTACGGAGTCGGTAGTCGTAAACTTAAAATTGGTTCAACGGCGGTTATAAAATAAAATCAGACAAAAGGCATATAGACTAATTGTAACAAGTTTAAAAAATATCATCAAATTTCCGACTAGCTGAAGCAGAGAAATTTCAAATAAAATGCGGCTACAAATGACAATACAAGGATCAATTATTTCTTGATCGATACGGGTAAAATTTATTTTCAAATAGAGTTGACCGTCAGTCAAAATCTTGACCGTTTTCAGACTAGCTCGATTGATTAAAATTTCAACTCGAATACCGTGCCAGATGAAACCATGTAGCTAAAGTTGTTTCTTAAATATTGCAAACAAAACTTTTTGATGTCTTAAGATCAATAAAAATTTCTACCACTTTTCGATGCACACATACCCTCCAATTACTACGGAATTTCTGTAGATATTCAAATTGCTAGTAATACTGGTGGTACCAATTTTCTATTGGTAGTAAAGTTAATGTGTTGACATTTAAATTAAATAAAATTGGTAAATTTTTGCCTACCACTACGCATAAATAATTTTAACACCTATATTAAAGGTCAGGTATAAAAAAAAGTTCGTGCTCTAAAGTGTTTTTTGTTTTTTTTGTTTTTAAATTTTTTTTTTTTTTAGTATTTCGCTTAAAACCTAAATTTTGGAAGGTATGAGTATTCAAACAGACATTCTGACAATTAAAATACAACGTTTTAAAATATAATTAAATTCTTTATTGAACTAATTAGATATAATAGAAGAGTCATTGTTTAAAAATATTATTTTTTGATTTTTTTTTTAAAAGTTGAACTAATAGTTTTCATTGGATACAGAAAATGAACTGAATATCTTTAATAAACAATACCAAATCATTTATTCATTGTTGAATATACTGCTGTTTTTCAGTTGAAAAAGTTAGGTTTTTCTCAGAAAAGAATAATGAATGAAGATTAAAAATGATATTGAAACATGATAAATTACAAATTATTTTAACGTTAATAATGTGTATGAAACTACTATAGAACTACTGAAGTGCAACTATTACAGAACAACTTCGACTTTCTACATGCGGAGCTTAAGTATGTGAAAATGCAAAATCTCTCCAATTATCCATTACTATTACAATGGTTTTTCTGTAAAGTATTTAATACGATGTTATATGTTCAAATTAGTTTTCAATGTTCATCACTTGCCAAATTATTCTTTTTTATTTTTAAGATCATTTAACAATTTTTTGTAATTTTGAATGATTATCCTTTATAGCTATAGAGCAACAGCTACCATGACTGGTATTTTTAATATTATAACTGGTGCATAAAAGAAAAAAACGTTTATACGAAAAATGGGAAATAATTTAGCGCAAACCAGATTATTCGTGAAAAAACGAATCAATAAATATAAAAGTCGAATAAATAAATAAAAAAGTTTATAAACCACTAATTTGTGTAACAACAAATTTTTTAATCCTCAATAAAAAAATTTTTTACTTTCCGTGAAATCTTAGTATTACAGTTAATTTAATCTACTTTTTCTTAATAATTTCTGGTAAAAAATTAAAGTATTTAAAAAAAAAAATTAAATTAGCAATTTTTATAAGTAAATTTAAAAAATAAGCTAATTAATTTCAGTGTTTTATTCTTAAAAATAGATCTCTAAATTAACGAAGTTATTTCCTGCTTTAAAACTTATTCAATGATCGAAATTATTTGAATATTTTTCCGTTTTCTATCGGTTTTTAAAATATTTAACATTAGAAGAATCATCATTTTTTTTTCTAATAATTTACAAGACCTTAGTGGCGCCATCTGTTTATATTCTTATAAAGCTGGTACGATATTTGTAAAATTATTTTCTGAGCAATAAAATTACACAAAATCTCAAAAAATATCTATTTCTTTATTTAAAATGATAATGAAAATAGCATATGACAATACTCAATAATAATAATGAAAAAATAATTTCGTTACTATTTTATCAAGCTCATGTTGTACAAAACATAAAAAATCGCAAAATTTTTTTATAGGACATATAATACATAATATAAATTAATATGTAGATTTAATTTCATTAAATTTATTTATCTTTAAGTTAGGAAGGAGTAATTTCAAAGTACGAAAATTTAAAATAATTTAAATTTAATATAAAAAAACTGAAAATCAATTAAAAAATTAAATTTAAAATATTAAAATTTAAAATTATATTAAAAAGTATTAAGTAAAACAAAATTTTTTTTCAGCCTATGTTTTTAATTACTTCATCATAATGGTATTAGATATGAATTATTAATATTTAAAGAAGATTATATTAGGGCAAGTTTGTAAATCATTGGAAATTCCACGCAGGAAAGCTAAATTTTATTACCTTTACTATGAATTGAAGAAGAATAAAATATTTTTCAATTTCAGGAAACTCTCCTGATTTTGAACAAATTTTTTTTTTATATCTATTTTTTAAAGATATGTTTTGTCAGCTATTTAGTTTTGACGGTGCTGCCCTCTTTTGAAAGATAAAATAGATATTTCGAGTGTCTCCGTTATGCTTACTGAAAGCATTTAATAACAATAAATAAAAATTTTTAGTTAAAACAAAGTGTTTTCTAAAATAAAAAATTTAAATAAAATTTCGAATAAATTTTTATTAGAGGAAAGCATATGTAGATAAGTCTTTACGTAAGTAAGTTTTTTTTTGCATAAAGTTAGAACGAAAAGTTTAAACTTTCATCATGAACTTCTCAAATCATACACTTCAAAATCATGAACTTCCAGAATGTGTGCAACTTTAAAAAAAATCAATAAGAAACGTCAAACTTCACCAAGCATTTTTTTTTCTAACAAAGCAGTTCTATAATCGATTATGATTAGAAAAACACAACTATAGTTGCATCAATAGAAAGTCATAATATTAATAATTACTATGGAATATTATTTACATACTAATAACGCAAGTTATTCCATATCAAAGTAATGTAAGTAAAAATATACTCTTTAAAGAAGACTGTAAAAATTAGTGGACGAATTTAAACTTTTTATCATCGACATTTAAAACATAAAAAAAAAAACAAATAAATAAAGAATTGAATACAACTTTTAATCATGTCTTTTTTGAATAATTTTAATTTATAATATATGTATATATAAATGAAACATTTTTCTCTTTTGAGCATTTTTCTCTTTTTAAAACAATGTTCTTGTGCTATATATTTTATAACAAGAATTATCAGAAAGAATACCTATCTCAAAGATAATACTTATGTTGACCAAAGTCAAATTCAAGCAATTTTATTCTATGCTTCTTAAAAAAAATTAAAAATTCATATATTTTAGAAATAATTGCAAGAGATGGCGACACTGTATAAAAACTGAGTTTTAGGTTTTGAAATCTTATAAGTTTATGTTCATTTTCTGTAGTGTTTTCAATGATTTGCACTTAAATCCTAAAAGCATGAGGTTAGCTTAAGCTAAGTAATAATGTAGCAAAAATAACTTATATTATTTTCTTAAAAGAAAAGCAACTGAAGAAGTTTATTCTAAAAAACTGTGTTGAAAAGAGAGTTTATAAAAAAAATTCTACTGTTTCATAGAAAGTAGATTTTTTTTTATCATTTTATCTAAACAAACATTTTATTCGACATTTCTTTTTTCTATTTAAAAAATGATGGAATTGAATGAATCCCCTATTATTAAGTATGAACAAATTCCTATCGAGGAAGATGCTGAAGATAAGGTGAAAATACTTTTATTTTATTGTACTTATTTGTTTCTGAGATAGAGGGGGGACATATGAGGATTATTAAATCCTTAAGGGTATTTATCATAGCTCTTTCACCAAATAAAATAAATAGAAAAAATATCGAAGAACATTATAGAAATAAAGAATAAAAGATGGAAAGGAAAGAGAAATTGAGAGAATAAAAATAGAGTAAAAATCTTGAAGTAAAGGTAAGATTTTAAATGTTACCTTAAATGTTATTAATAATAATCGAGGGTTATTATTTATAATAACTGGCTACAACTAAAAATATTCGCAGTTTATTATCAAGCGTTATTTATTTTTTATTTTATTTTTTTTTTAACAATCACCAATTTGGCGAGATTTTTCTATCTACACTGGTAGGAGATTTTGTAGATTATCTGTGGAATTACTGGACCGATTTTAATGAAATTTTAACTGTACATACATTGATACAACAGAAGACAAATAACTATTCAACAATTGTAATACACACGCATGATAGTGCGTTACACTCGTTGGAGTAGGAAGGTATGAAATTGCCACAAGACAATTCAGGCCGATTGCCTCACAGGAAATGATTAACTGCCTTATGTCTACCTCTATTAACCCTTTCTTTTTGTTTATTCTGCAACCGCTGTTTCATATCTTCCGACTTCAGCGAGTGTCAACGCATGATCGTGTATTACAATTGTTGAATGGTTATTTATTTTGTATTGTATCAATGTATATACAGTTAAAATTTCATTAAAATCGGTCCAGTAGTTCTAGAGACCAAGTCTGCAAATTCTCTTAATTTCTTAGTTGCTCTAATTTCTTGCACATTCTCTTAATTTCTTAGTGAAGATAAAAATCAATTTTTCTAAATTCTTATAAATCCAGATAATAAAGCGTTGTAGTAACTTCTTAATATTTTTTTTTAATTTCAAATATAAATGCAGACCCTTTTTATTTTTTAAAAACTCTGCTAGCCTCTCTTCGCATTTATATTTTACGCTCCATTTTCAAAATTTAAGTATAGAGGGCATTGGCTTAAAATAGGCTAATAGGTAAAGTTGATCTAATAGTCTTGAATAACAGTTGCAAATTCATAACAGTTATAGAAATGAAATATTATTCGCAAAAAAAAAAAAAAAACACTATTTCTAGTTACGTATGTACTGCGGTAATCGATTTTTCTCCTTTTCCCGAATCATAGAAGCTACATATTTAATTGCAAAAGCAGTTTATTGTAATAGCATTGTTTAAAACTATTATTGTTCATTACATAACAAATTGATTTAGGAGGAAATTAATGAAATAAGAAAAAAAAATTGATTGAAATTCAACTGCTCATCGATATTATTTCATTTATCATCGGATGACTGAAAATAATGATAATGATTAATGTTATGTACTTGTACATCTGCAGAGTGACAAGAAACAGTTTGTACATCTCATAATACAAACTTTTTATGCTGATTGTTGTTGATGCTGGGTAACAAAAGAGGGGGTAATTTATCCAAGAATCTTCACTACTAATTAGGGTGGACTGTATTATCGCTGGTAAGACCTAAAATGAGTTATTTTTCTAAATCTGGTAAATGCTAGCATTGGAATACGACAAGAGAGACCACTACAACCTTATGACATCTTGTTTATTGCGACTCTGAGTGTTACAAAAACGTTACTGTAGATGGCGCTGGAGTAAGGATACAACACACTCCCCGCGTTGAAATACAGTACTGTATTTCAAATATATCAGCATTGAAATAATATCAAATATAAGCAATATGCAAAAACAAACAATTGGGAAATGATATCACTTTTTAAAAAAACAGGAGCAAAAATATATATACACATAATGAAATGACTTAATCAAACTTCAACTGGTACTGGTAAAATGGCTAGCTTAGTGATAGGACGTTTGAAAATACCACGTTTGGTTTTCACACTGCAAACTCTAACACATGTCTTTTCCTGGAAACAATTCGACAACAACTCCCATGAGGCATTGATTAATGGGCAAATTATAGTCTTTTACTATAACTACAGTGCCAATAGAAATGTTATCCTTTTCAAAGAGCCATTTCGATCGCTGTTGTAAATGGCACAAATAATTATTTGACCATTTTTTCCAAATTGCTTGGGTAATTTTTGTAGTCAATTGCCAACTACTTAACCTATTATCTGAAAGATCAATTAATTCTGGTTCAGGAATGCTTTTTATAGATCTTCCTATTAAAAAATGAGCTGGTGTTAAAACATCCAGATCATCAGCATCACTGGAAAGTGGCATTAAAGGCCTTGAATTTAAAATACCTTCGATTTGATTAATAATAGTAAGAAATTCATCGTATGTTAAAGTTAAAGTACCCATTGTTCGTTTCAAGCGGAATTTAAATGATTTGACACCACTTTCCCATATTCCACCAAAATTTGGACTTCTAGGGGGAATAAACTTCCAATTAATTCTCTCAGAAACAAGAAATTTAGACAGAGTTTCATCTGGTTTACCAACTAGATTATACAAACGTTTAATTTCTCTATTTGCACCTAAGTAGGTTTTGGCATTGTCATTGTCATTGTCATGGAACATTTGCCTCTATGGGCAATGAATCTTTTCAGGGTTGCAATAAAAGAATCAGATGTTAGCTTAGAAACAATTTCAATGTGAATAGCTTTAGTTACAAGACATACAAAAATAGCAATAAATATTTTTTGAAACGGATCTTTACGTTGATTTTTGTTTTTTTACGAAAAAAGGTCCTGCGAAATCAGTACCAGAATTTAAGAAAGGAAAAGTTGGTTTACGTCGAACACTAGGCAAATCTCCCATTTTTTGAACTAAAAATCTAGGTTTAAACTAAGTGCAAATGACACAAGCATGAACAATTTTTCGAGCCAAATTCCTACCATGTAATGTTAATATCGCCCGTCCTAATAATTTCACAACATGCTTCCGCTCCTATAAGCATGTCTATGTTAGCTGAATTAGTGAAAATATTAGGTTCTGCTAAATTTATGTTTTTAGGTAACTCAAATTTCTTTAATGATAATGGTGCCGTTGGAATAAAATCTGTTATCTTTTTCACAACTAAGAAATCTACGGTTTTAAAAGAAGTCCCATCCCTGTTGGAAATATCAGCCTGTAATTTCGCTTTTACAACAGTTTTATTATTACATAACGCAGCAATGAGGTTGTTTATTTTTCGCACTGGGACCTCTAATGCATTAGCAAGCGCTTCGGTTAAAACGTTAGAAGTTGAACCACTGTCTAAAATACACCTAGCTTTAATAAGAGTACGAGTTTTGGAACTCCTAATAAATACCTCACATGTTCGCAAATTACCACTTTTATTTGAATAACGAGTATTTTTATTTATTAGTGATGAAGTGACCACAACTCGAAGAAGAATATTTCGATTCACAGTTTCCCATCGAGTGCGACTTCGATATAACTTAATTTATTTTTTGATATGACTTCAGTTCTTTGCTCTACATTAAGCTTCAGAAAATAATCGCACTTAAAAATGGGATGGTTATTTGAACATAAAACACATGGCGGTACTTTTTTCTCATTGACTAAAATTGATCTTGACCTTGACTTTTCTGTTTTCACTTTTAGTTTTGCTATTTGAGAGACATTTTGATAACTTTCTAGATTTTGTGCTCCTTTTTCCAAAAATAATAAGAAAGAATCTAATTTTGGAACTTCCTGCGTGCATAAACTTAATTCGTATTGTTATCTAGTTTCTTTGTCGAGTTTTGAAATGATATTATTTAAAGCGAAAATGTCTGATAAATCATTTCGTTTATATTCCAAAACTTGAAGAGCTCTCAGATTTTTCCTTATAGTGTCAATTAGGTGCCTAAGTTCGTTGGCGGATTCATTGTTTATTTTTTCGACATCTAATATTGCTTTTATGTGACTCTCAATAATTAAGCGTTTATTTTCGTATCGATCCTCCAACGCTTTGAATAATGACTGAAATGTATCGTCAAGCGTTTGAAGGGTTTTTGTCTCTCCTATTAGAGAAGAATTTAAGTAACGCAACTTTTGTATATCATTTAACTGCTCATTTGACGTAATAATGTTGTCAAATTGTATTTTAAATAATTGCCACTTCCTGAGAATTTTGGCATGGGTATTTCAGGAAGAGTAATGCTTTGTTTACTTGCAGTTTTTTCTTTTAAATTTTGAAGATTTTGCATTAACGTATTTTCTTAATTTGACTGATTTATAGAGTAACAATAAACAAGCTGTCATAAGGTTGTAGTGGTGCTCTCTCTTTTGTCGTATTCCAATGCTAGCATTTACCGCATTTAGAAAAATAACTAATTTTAGGTCTCACCAGCGATAATACAGTCCACCCTAATTAGAAGTGAAGATTCATGGATAAATTACCCCCTCTTTTGTTACCCCGCATCAACAACATAATGGTCCGCTCAACGCAGCAGGTAAATAATTTTACAGTATATAATTAGGTATAATCTAAATAAACTTTCAAATTTATTGTATTTAGTAAAAGTAGTATCTTAACAATTAAAACAGTCTGTATAGATTTTGGTAATCACAAATACATTTGAATTGTTTTGTTTTAAATTATTCATCTTACTTATTCATATTAAAATTTATTACTATTGAGGAATTTCTAAATTAAAAACAATTAACAATGGAAACAATTGACAAATTAAAGAAGAAACGTACCACAATTCGATCAAGTATTTCAAAAGCAATAACTCGATTGGACGCTTTCATGCAAAGTAAAGGTGAACAAACTTATGAAACAAATGAAGCGGAACTAAACGAGTTGCAGGAAATTTTAATTAGTAAAGAATTAGACATAAAAAACTTAAATTCAGAAATTGAAGAGCTTATAACAAATGCAACGGAACACGAACCAGAAATCGCAACAAGCGAAGAGTACAATGACAAATTACTGTACTCAAAAGCCACCATAAAAATGTGTTTCAAAGCTCTAAGAGTGTTATAAAAACGTTACTGTAGATGGCGCTGGAGTAAAGATACAAGACTGATTTAAGTATCAAAACTTAAAAATTAACGTGAAAATATTACGTCATTGTCCCAATAAGCTGTCAATCAGTCAGTGGATAGGTGGAGCTACTATAGTATGGTAGATTATACCGGGCAGTAGCAATTGCCCTTAAAAACATCAGTGAATTATCATTGTAGGGAATACCGGGCAATTGTAAACCGAGCAGTGACATTAAAAAAAGCATAATAGCTATATTACCCTCAGCGCTGGGGGAGATTTCCGTATCATTATCTGCGACAGAATAATCGCCAAGTCTTGGTTACTTTCGGGCAGCTGACCGCGAGAAACTAAAAAAAATTAAAAAATATATCACATAAAGGGACCAGCTCGAATGGTATAACTCATAGCCACCCCCCAGGAATTGCAGGTTTAAAATCTATTTGGCACCTTGGCGATTGTAGTTAGTGTGATAGATCACGATACGGAAGTATCACCTTCAGTCGGTTAGCGAAATCGAGTATGAAATATGTTTTTTTTTTTTTTTTTTTTTTTAAGTTTAATTAATTGCAATTCTAGGATTTAGAAGAGGAATCGAGTGGAAGTTTTGATGATGATGATGATACGATGGACGAAAGTGAGCCGTCGGAAAATTTGTTAACTTCTGCGATGGAGGAAGAGAAAGAACGAGTTGATTCCGCAAAGGAAGAAAATATATCCCGAATTCTGGATTTTACTTTCATTCCCAGGTTTGTATTTTAAGTTACAAGATAGTTAAAATGGGAAATTTCAAAAATAGCGTCATTTACACAAATAAATACAAGAAAAAAACTTTTTTTAATTGACGAATGCATGAATGAGAACGGTGCTTATGTTTTACTGACAAACTGTATTTTTGAGGATATTTTATTTTATAACCATCGCTGAACAGCTGACCCAATTTTTTGGATTTACGAATACTAATATGTTCAACTCCGTAGCCTTGTAACTTAGAAAACAATCCAGAAGACAAGGAAACTCCTGGTTCAAGTACTAGGAAAAATTTGACTTCGTGGAGGACTTTTTGATGGAACTAACCGGCATTTGCTTTACATGGGGAGCGAAACCGCGAAAACCTCCCACGGTAAGCCTGACGCAAAGGGACTAACCCATGATCCATCTACCATATTGAACGTCAGCTTTATAGTCGGTGCGAGCCGGATACGGAATTCTTATCGACCAGCCGTCTCTGGGATTAAAACCCGGTTCACCTTATTGGAAGACGAATGCTCTATCCCCTGAGCCATCCCGGCTCTTTTGAAGATATTGGTAAGATGTACTCAGGGTTTACATGAAGATAAAACTATAAGATGCGATAACATGCAGCTAAGCCTGTTGAGTTGCTGCAGTCAATCCTGTTATTACAGTCAAATCCTTAATATTTAATTATTTTTATAACTTATATTAATTGAAATTATCTCAATAATCAACGTAACTCAATGATCATAGGCGTGCGTCTACGTCGTTAAATTACTATTCTTGGATTTATCTGAAACCATGTGTTTATTTTGTTTATAGTTAAGCTTTTAAAACGCTTTTTTCTTTAAAACTAATAAATTTTAAATTTACGGTAACTGGAATTGAAAAAATGTACTGATAATCCAAATTAATGGATATATTTTACTAGTTTGCATAGGAGAAACGTGGAAACGTGGAACGGCACTGATGATGCTTAATTTTGTCAACAGGTACCAAATGAAATTTTAAAAAAAATATGCACTAAACAGAACAATCAACAAAGATACGGTACAAATTCGATCATGAGAATCATAAACAAAAAAAAAAAAGAAATCGCAATGCTATTTTTGACGCCAATGATGCCAAGTTAATTTTCGTATTAAGTATTAATTAAATTAATAAGCTTTGTATCAAAATGCAAAGTTAATGGAAAAGCGGTACTAATTTGTTTAGGAGGAAAGTAAAAAATTTCCTTGTACCATTTTTGACGTCAATGACGCTTAAGTAATTATTCTAATACGTACTAATTAAAATGAAAAAATAAGCTATGTATAAGCTCTGGAATAATATCTGTTATTTAAAAGAGTCTAGACTAAAATAGAATAGAAAATTTTTTTAACTTTTATAATCAGAACATTTTGATTATGAAACTATTACTTCGGATAATTAAAGTCTTTTTGCATATGTTGTGACTGACCGAAATCGGTGATTTTTGACTTCCACCGGTGAATGTTGACAATCACATAGTCTGTGAATGTCACTTTGGTGAATGTCCGAAGAATATACTAGGTCTAGGTACCCGGTATACCCTACACTGATGTTTTTTTTTTTAGGGTTCAGTGTCACTGCCCGGTATGCTCTACATCAATGCTTTTTCAAGGTTAAATGACACTATGAATTAAACCGGTACTCCGAACACTAGTGTTTCTCCTAATCTATCCACAGCAGATATTAAAAATTTCGAATAAATGTAATAATATCAAAGAATAAACTAATATCAAATCGGATATAACAAATATTTCTGACATTCACCAAAGCGACTATTCGATTGTTGAGATTCATCGGTGAAAGTCGACATTCTCTTGATTTCGCTCATTCACGACAACATGTCCACTCACGCAATGACATTTATCAATTAGTGTAACTAATAACGGTTAATCCACATGTTTCAAATAGGAAAATCGTAAAAGACGGAGAAAATTATTTACTTCGTCTGTCCAGAAGTCCAGCCAATAGAGATGAAATAATAGAATTGAGTAAAACATTCGAGAAAGTTTTAAAAGAACGCCGAGTTAGAATGAAAGGTTTTTGTCCGATTCGAAGGGAACTTTATGATTTACTCTTCGGTGAGTTTAAAAATATAGATTTTCTTCCTTTTCGTTGCTCGAAAATTCGACAGTATTTTCAAATCTTTTGAATCCAAACAGAGAATTCTGGAGTTGTGTCTATTTTTTTTACTAATAGAACTATTTTTGTTACTAATATCGTTACTAATAGAAGATGTCAATGTTAAAAGGGTGGCCGATCACTGGTCTAGTGGTTAATGTACTGGACGACGAGACCAGTGTTTTTATTTTATTTTATAATCGTCGTTGAACAGCAGACCCAATTTTCGGATTTACGACTGCTAGTTTTCAACTACGCAGGCTTGTCATTTTGAACCCAATTCAGAAGACACTACTGGATCAAGTATTGGGTGAGATTTGCCTTCGTGGAGGACTCTTTGATGGAGTAAACCCGAATTTGCGCTACATGGAGAGGAAAATCACGAAAGTCTCCCATGGTTAGCCTGAAAGCAAGGGGACTCTAACCCATGATCCGTCAACCACTGAGAATATTTCACGTCAGCACTGAGGTCGGTGCAAGTCGGATCCGGAAGTCGTATCTAACAGCCATCGCTGAGATTCGAACCCGGTTCACTTTATTGGAGGGCGAACGGAATATCCCCTGAGCCATCGCGGTTCCTTAGGTTTCTTGTTCAATGGTAGAATGTAGAAAGCGCATTTGGCTACAAACAGTCGATGATAACATTAAAAAGCGTCTGTTCTGGTGGAATATTAAATGTTAACAGTTCGGGTGTAAGCAGTTTAACTGAGTTATGAGGATGAATAAAGCAAAGTATTTCAGATATCATAATAAATGTGATATGATATATATCATAATATATCTAATTTTGAGCAAACCCTCTTAACTGTTGACACCAGGATGTCAAAATGTGCAATGTACAGTGCGCAAAATAAAAAACGGACCACCCAGGATCAAGTATTGGAAGAGATTTGCTTCCGTGGAGGACTTTGTGAAGGAACTAATCCGTATTTGCGTTAGATGGAGAGGAAGACCACCAGAACCTCCCACTGTTAGCTTGACGGCAAGGGGACTCTAACCAATAACTCGTCTACTACTGAGAATATTTCACATTAGCACTGTGGTCGGTGCAATTCGAATACCATCGTGGGCATGGATGTAACTTTCTCTGAGCTCTATGTCCTGTGTGAATGTAACCCGTCTTACAAACGGGTTTGTGGTTGTATAACGTGGGCGACGCTTCTCCACCACCATGGTTTAGCCACAGCTACCCACTGGGTAACAATTGGAAATAGACCCAACCATTTAAAAAAATTGTTAAAAGGGGGTATGTATCATTTTTACAAAAATAAGTTCTTTGTTGGTTTTGGATTATCAGTCACCGATTATTAAATACCGAGTCATTTTCTAGACTACCTAAGGAAGAGAATTTGGAAGAAATTGAAACAATCTTTCCACAATTGACAGTTTTTTTGGTTTTTTTCCTCAAAGTGCAGATTTGTAACATACACCCTTTTAACATTGACACGCTTCAATTTCTTTTTTGGTCCACTGTAAGCTCCGCTCATCACTTTTACCCTTTTGCCCATTAATGTTTTTTTCTTCTTAAAAGTCGGCATTTTTCTCAAAAACAAAGAACTTTTTGCTAATAAAATACAAAATTATTATAATTTTGTGGGAGAATATCTTGTTAATATGTTATCGTATTGGAATGAACGATTATTATATATGAAAAAAAGTCTACTGAACTTTAAAAAAAAATTTCAATCTAATTTAAACTTAGTCATCTTTAAATTAGACGTCTTTGAAAAATGAAACGAATTAAAAGTAATTTGATCTGCTAATGAGACTTATATCATAACAGTTGAAATAGGAAATGGTTTTTATCTCATTTGAATTAATTTTATGTATTTTTTAAAATTTAAATATAAATTTTAAGATTCATACATCTCTATTTTCTTTTGTTATTTTAGACGTTAACTCTAGTAAGAGCTTATAAGATAAAGATGTTGAGAGATTAAAATAAATTTTGTTTTACTTATGAATAAATAGTAATCATTTAAAATAAAAAAAGTAAGAAAAAATTGTGAAAATACATCATTTAAAATCGCAACTAATTTAATTTAATTAGACTTTTGAGCCAATAGGGATTTTGAAATAAGCTATACTTAAAATGGCAATTTCAGAAGTCAAATTTCAATTCTATAGCTTCAATTTTGCTATCTGCTTATAGACTCACACGGTTTATTTTTACTGTAAGTTTAAGTTATTTACTCCTTTTTCACTTTTTACATACGGCTGTAATTTCAAGTTTTTAAATCTGACAGTTCTTGCACAAGAAAACAATATAGGGGAGAGTCGGGTACCCCCGCCCACTGTCAATTTCATGTGTATAGAATATTTTTTCAAGTCAATGGGCCATCGGACATTAATTGTTATATTAAAAAAAGATTATTTTCAAAGTTTCAAGTATTTATGCAGCTGGTAACATGGTAAACAATAGTTTTGAAAATATGTTGAATACAGTAGTCATGAAATTAAGAAAAATTGGTTGAATGTTTCGATTAAACTTCATTTTAATACTAAAAAAATATTTTTTTCTATACATACAGCATTAAAGTATGTAGTCTTAAGTTTAATTTGCACAGAGAAAGAAGTTTGTATGTAAAAAATTGTTCGAGTAATTACAAATTCACAAAGAAATTGGATTTCGGGTAGCCCCGCTCACATGAATGTCGGCTATCACCGCCCAATTTTATTTCGTCGATAAATGTACGGTTGCAAAGATTATTATTTTATTACTTCAAATTTGAATGTTATATGCATTTTAAACAACAAATATATGTTTTAATATTATATGAAAAATAAATTTATATATTTAAAAATGAAAAATTAAATATTTTTAAAATGTAATTGATATATCCAAATTAAATTTAATATTAAGAAATCATAAATATTATGATAAGCTATTTGCTTACTTATTTATTTTCACTTATTTGTGAACGAATCAATCTACAGAAGCATTTGAATGCAATCAAAATACAAAGTGAATTTGTAATTTTATAAGAAGTATTTTATATTAAGTTTATAAGAAGAAATCAACCAAATAAGTTTATATTGAAAAAACAACTATTGTTTTTAATTATTGTGACTTAAATTAAATTATTTTCGTTAAATATTTAATATAAATATATATTAATATTATAATATATTAATATACATTAATAATGATAAAAAGTATGACATTTGTTGTTATTAAATTATAGAATTCACTAAAAGTATATAAATATGTAATAAATAAAATAATTTTGTGATAAAAATGATAAATGAGGTTTATCTATTGTCAATACATTGGTCATTCTCATTTACACCTGAGAAAATAACCAAAAAACACAATTTTTGTAACTGGGCGGGGCTACCCGACACATTTTGAAAAGAGCTGAAAAACATGTTTTTTTAAATTTCTATTTTTTTAAGTTTAACCATTCTTTTTTTGGTTTATTCTTTTTGTATTATTTAATTAGATGATAAAACAATAGAAACATACAAAAATGTTGATTATTACTCAGTATTATACAGAAATATAAGCAATACTCCTTAAGTGAGCGGGGCTACCCGACTCTCCCCTATATCATGAAGATAAGTACCAAAAAGAGTGACGGCGACAGAGGTCTTACGTTTTTTGAAAGAGAGAGAAAATTGTTTCGTTTACGTAATCTGTTTGATTATGAACAAGTATTTTGCTATAAAAAATTATCTCGCGCTGTTAACAACTTGTTTATAACATTTGAAATATGTCACTCTAGATAAATGTTTGAAAAAAGTTTTTTTTTTGTCCTCAACCGAAACGGGTTTGTTAAAATATATACCAAATTATTTACTTTACTCTACGCGATCGAAGTTAATCAAAATCACGTAATTCTGAAAGCAAAGTTCTTATAAACGGAATTTATAACAAGTCACACTTTTGAGTTCAACGTTTAGATTTGTTATTATACGACTAAGATAAAATAAAAATATCAAAAATGCTTCACCTCTTCGAGTGGAGCGTGTAATACATATTTTAAATACATGCGTGAATTTGGATGTAGTACATACTTTAAATACATTCGTGCAATATCAGGATGGATCAAATTAAAAAGTGGGTATGGCTAATTTGGCAGACTTATTTTGTTTTCACATATCTAATCATTGCTAGTCTAAGTTTATAATTTTACTTTGAACTCTTAGTAGTAGTGAGTTAAACAAATCAAACTATTATAATCCAGACTACAAATAAACTACCAAAGAAATAATTAGAGTATCAGTTTTATGTTTTTACTCTTATTTAGAACGCTTCATGTTGACACGTAATCGCGTGAAAAGCTTAATGTATTGAACTTACCTTTCATAGAATGTTATTGTAACATTTTTCAGACTTCCTGTTGCGGCGAATTTCGTTCTTTCGTTGTAGTGGAACTGGGCCTCTGAGGCCATTACGGACCTTTTCCCATTCATCCTGAAATTTGACTAAGAAACATACTTGACAAAAATAAAGTTAGCGTTGCTACGAATTAAATTTTCTCACGGTACTTAAATTAGTTATTTATTTTTGAAGCTTCCATTTATTTGCTTCTGCCCGGCTTCAGAACTGCTTTTATCGTCTCCAATATACCTTTAAACTATATTTAATTATTGCTGTTGTTGTTCATTTACGTCGCACTAGAGCTGCACAATGGGCTATTGGCGACGGTGTGGGAAACATCCCTGAAGATGATCCGAAGACATGCCATCACAATTTTGATCCTTTGCAGAAAGGATGGCACCCTCGCTTCGGTAGCCCGACGACCTATGCGCGAAATCGAGCACTTTACGGTAGAACAGTTTAGCAAGGACCAATACCGCACAACCTCGGTCCCTACGCAGACTAATCCAAGTGCTCACCCTCCCGCACACTGACCGCAGTCAGTGATGCTTGACTTCGGTGATCTGCTGGGAACCGCGTCTTAGCGATCAGCCCATTGCGGGATATTTAATTATTGTATAAGTAGTAGGTAGGTAGATACTTTATTTACGTCGCACTAGAGCTGCACAATAGGCTATTGAAAACAGTCTGGGACAGAATGAAAACAGATGGGTCATGCCATCGCAATTTTGATCCTCTGCAGTGGGGATGGCTCCCCTGCTTTGGTAGCCCGACGATCTGAGCTTGAGAGTTTTTCGGTAGAACAGTTTAACGAGGACCGATACCGCACACCTTCGGTCTCAACACTGGCTGATCAAAGTGGTCACCCACCCGCTTACTGACAGCCGCCAGTGATGCTTGACTTCGGTGTTCTACTGGGAATTGTGTCTTTACGATCAGTCCACGGCGGGACATTGTAAAAGTACTAATTCATTTAAGACGCATTAGAGCTGCACAACGAATTACTATCGACGGTCTTGGAAACATCCCCGAGATTGATCCTAAGACATGCCATCGCAATTTCGATCCTCTGCAGAGGGACCGCACAGCAGCCAGTGATGCTTGACTTAAGTGATCTACTGAAAACCATCTCTTAATGATCAGTCTACTGCGGGATAATTATTGTGAAATATACATAAGCAGGCTACAGAGTAAGGCTTATAGACCTTTGTCAAAGTGAAGAACAGATAGAATAAACAGGGAAAGATATTACGACGTTGTATAGAGGGTTACGGTGGGACTTGAACCTGCTACAATCGATGTTACAAAGCATTTGGCGGAACGATGCCGCCCCTTACCACTTTCTTGTAAGATAAACTGATCAGGGTCATCAAGAAACTAAACTGATGTTTGCATAAACGGACTGATGCTCATTTTCCCATGATGATACTCGTTTTCTATGATCGGGTTTCACATTCAATAATCGTATCATAGTGGTTCGAAATCTTCTCTTATGCCCCAGTGAGTTTCCAAGCCGAAAAAGTCCACGCATGATTAGATTAGGCAGCATGGAGCGAAGACTAAGTGATTAATGTCATCATTTGCCCTCCCAGTAGAACACGGAAGTCAAGCTGTGGTTGTTGTAGTTCATTTACGTCGCACTAGAGCTGCACAATGGGCTATTGGCGACTGTCTGGGAAACATCCCGGAGGATGATACGAAGACATGCCATCACAATTTTGATCCTCTGCAGAGGGGATGGCACCCCTGCTTCGGTAGCCCGACGACCTGCACGCGAAGTCGAACACTTTACGGTAGAACAGTTTAACGAGGACCAATACCGCACACCATCGGTCCCTACGCAGACTGATCCAAGTGGTCCCCCACCCGCACACTGACCGTAGCCAGTGATGCTTGACCTCGGTGATCTGCTGGGAACCGTGTCTTAACGATCAGTCAACTGCGGGACCCGAAGTCAAGCTTCACTGGCTGCGGTCTGTAAGCGAGTAGGTGGCCACTTTGATCAGTCTGAGTAGGGACCGAAGATGCGATTTATCCTTGTTCGTTAAACTGCTCAACCGTAAAGTGCTCGACTTAGCGCGTAGGTCGTTAGGCTACTAAAGCAAGGAAGTCTGCAGAGGATCATAATTGCGGTACCATGTCTTTGGATCATCCTCTGGGAATCTTCCCAAACCATCGCCAATAGCCCAATGTGCAGCTCTATTCCGACGTAAATAAAGTACTTATCATCCTTTGTCCTCGGGTTTAAATTGAGGTAGTGCAGTGTACTCCTGCACCAATGCTGTATTCGGATCATCATTAAATATGAATTAAAGTTAGTTGCCGACAGCCGACTGCGTCAGTTATCATCAATAGTCAATAAATTATTGCCAGTGGCGTTGAAGTGAGAGGTTAACAACCAAAACAATTTTAAGTGACCTTTTTGACATTCTTTTATTTCTTTAGATGAATTGATCCGTCAGGCAACGCTCAATTGTCCAGAGAGGGGATCTCTTTTATTGCGTGTCCGTGATGAATTCAGGATGACAATGTCGACATACGAAACGTTGTACGAGAGCGGGATCGCGTTTGGCTGCCGCAAAGCTTTGGAAGCTGAAATAGAAACAAGAGATATTGAAATACAAGTAAGTTAAATTCAAAGATATATTTCACTTGTGAATAATGACGTCAACATGATGCCGCATACTGAAAGTACAGGTTTTCTTACGAAACTCTTGTTTTTTTTTTTCAAAAAAGATGTTCAGTTGGCAAAAAAAGTAACACCCTGAATAACCTGTGATCTAATGATCAGATCTAGGACAGAATCTTAACGATTTGAGAGGATGATCTCGAATTAGCTATTAGTTGGTGCCAGACGATGTTTTAAGTTACTAAATTAGACACAAAACGTACTTTCTCCGAATAAACAAACATTTTTTTCAACTGTTTCGGATTTCTGATCCCCGAAATATGGTTCCAATAGTTTGGTCAGGAGAGCTGTCCAAAGTTTGGACCCCTTAAATGTTAATTTTACTATTTGCTTACTCCACCATGTCTCAAGAACATTTTAAGTATTGAAAAATTTTGGAATACACTTATAAAATTTGCTTTCCCAAAAGCAGTTCCTCGCAAAAAATAAATTTCAGTAAATATTTATTATTATTTTACCTAATAATAGTCGAAAAATGTTTGAATTATAAGGTATACATAAAATTTTGCATTTTTTAAAGTATTAAATTTTAAATTTCAAAATGAGAAATTTGTGCGAAAACGATTGAATAGTTCCTGATAAATTGAATTTTATAAAAGTCATTTATTTAAAACTTTGTTTCTCACAAAATATTCCACCGATTTCTCTCAAGTTTTGAATTTTACCATGCAAAATTAATTTAAATATTTTCGACTATTATTCAAATCACGGGTTTCAGAAATGACCTTATTCTTGAACACAGTTGAAGTTGACGTCCAAATGAGGTGCACACGCCATCAAACCCAAAACAATGCCCATTTTGCCAATGGGTAATTAGTTGGCAATGGGTCATCCAATACCAATTTGTAAGTCATTATCAATTTTCTTCTGATGAGTTTGTATTTTGCTGTAGTACAAGCAGCTACAAGAGGAAGTTGCCAGAGCTAAGAAACGAATTCAGGAACTACGTGCTGAAATAAATACTGAAGAGGAACAGTCCAAGCAAAGAATCAACATGCAACAGATACGCCATGAAGAAAAGATGGATTTCCTCAAGAAAGCGAACAAACAGCTTAAGGTATGAGCAAACATTAAAGCACACAAATTAGGTTTTGATTCGGTTGTTAGTCACGCATTGAAGAACACTTCAAATATATTTTTTTTAATTTTATAACCGTCATTGAACAGCTGACTCAATGTTTCGGGTTTACGAATACTAATGTTCAAATAAGCAGCTTTGCTATTTTGAACCCAACCCAGAAGACAAGGATTGGAGGAAATTTGCCTTTGTGGAGGACTTTTTGATTGAACTAACCCGTATTTGCGTTATATGGAGGCGAAAGCCACGAAATCCTCCCACGTTTAGTCGGACAGCAAGGGGACTCTTACCCATGATCCGCCTACCACTGAGGATATTTTACGTCAGTACTGTGGTCGGTGCAAACTGGATGCGGAATTCGAACCGACCAGCAATAGCTGGGATTCGAACCCGGTTCACCTCAATGGAAGGCGAAAGCTATATCTCCTGATCCATCATGGCTCATTTAAAAGCTATTGGTGAGGGTTCGGAATTTATACTTAGAAATGTTTTTTAAAGCTCTGTTTTTGTCAGAGAAAATAGAATAAAAACTCAGTTTAAGTGCTTTACCGTAGGGCAAATTTGTAGTTTTAAACTTCATGTACCAACTTACCTTAAGGAGTTCTCTAAGCTACAGAATGGATAAAGAACATGGTGACCTGGAGAAAAATAATCAAAACCATTGAATAATTCTTAATTTTTAAACTTTTATTGAACCCAGCTAATTGAAAGCGTTGAGACAATTATTTAAATATTGAAAAAAATACGTCAAAGATGCTTTTTATTTTGACAGAACTGTGCCTAAATAACAACGATATTTGTTATTTTCAGAATTAGCTAAGAGAGAGAGGGTTAAAGATACTTATTGGCTTAAGAACTATGAATAACTGTAGCAAGTTATCAAAGTTGCATATTATAAGCAAAACAGAGTTATTTAAAGGGGCTCCGAATAAAAGAGTCCTTAACTGATAAAGTTAGAAATTAAGCTATAAATGCCCTCTCCTTCAAAAAATGAGGAAGATTCTAACGTTTTTGATCTATAATTCTTTAAATACTTTGACTGAATATACTCCGTTCATAGAGCTCTGGGCCTAGTTTGCGGATGTGGACAGCTACAGGCATAAAAGCTTGTGCACTTGATTATGGAAACACTCCGTTCATAACGTTGTATCGCTTAATAATGATCCGAAAGGGCCTAGTTGGTAAGGCACTGGGCCCATGTCCAAGAGGGCGCGTGTTTGATCCCCGTCGGCCGAAAACTCCCCGTGTAGTAAATGGGGACTGATGTACGTTAAATTTGTCGAGTCACAAAGTCCTCCATGTTTCCAAAGCAAATCAAAACTCTGGGGATACTGATCCAGGAGTTCCTTTGTCTTCTGGATTGGGTTCAAAATGACAAGGCTACGTAGTTGAACATTCAGAGTCGTAAACCCAAAAATTGGGTAGGCTGTTCAATGGCGGTTATAAAATAAAATAAAAATGAAGATCCGAAGACAATACTAGCGCATGCGTGCTGCACATTACCATAATTTATATGTGTGGCTTTGAACTCGCCGGGAACAGTTCCGGATGATGCCGAGTATCTAAGACACAACCGGAGGAAGTGATCGCTCATCAAATTTTTCGTATCGAAAAATCGATTTCCAGGATTCCATATCAAGAACGTAGGTTTGCTGAATTGACTAAAAAACATTTTCTGCAAGGTTATTAGCTGATAAAGAATAAGTTTAAATGCATTTTTAAGTTTCCCATTTTTGAACCTGTTACAGCGAACCATATGAAGCTGCGTCAGACCTTCTTCCAGCAGTGGACTGATAGTAAAAACACGGCTCCCAGTAGAACACGGAAGCCAAGCGTCACTGACTTGAAGTCAGTGAACGGGTAGGTGACCACATTGATAAACCTGTGTAGGGTCAGAGGTATCGGTTCTCGTTAAACTGTTCTACGGTACAGTGCTCGATTTCGCGCGTAGGTCGTCAGGCTACTAAAGCAAGGGAGTCATCCCCTCTGAAGAGGATCAAAATTGCGATGGTATCATCCTCAGGGATGTTTTCCAGATCGTTGCCAATAGCCTATAGTGCAGCTCTAGTGCGACGTAAATAAAGTACCTGCATACCAAACAGGCCTTTACGTCACACGAGAGCTGCACAATGGGTTATTGGCGACGGTGTGAGAAACATCCCTGAGGATGATCCGAAGACATCCCATCACAATTTTGATCCTCTTCAGAGGGGATGGCGACCTACGGGCAAAGTCGAGCACTTTTCGGTTGAACAGTTTAACGCGGACCCATACCGCACACCCTCGGTCCCTAAGCAGACTGATCCAAGTGATCACCCACCCGCACACTGACCGCAGCCAGTGATGCTTGACTTCGGTGATCTGCTGGGAACCGTGTCTTAACGATCAGTCCACTGCGAGACTTTTTCTTAAAAGAGAATATCAGGTGTTTAACACGGCATACCTCGAATTAAAAAAGTCACGTTATTGATTTTTTGTACATAAATTCTATCCACCATCTTTAAAAACATAGCTTTTCTCAAAACTCTGACTTGTCCGCATTTTAGGTATTTATTTAAACTTCTAGACAATACTACCGATTTACATTTGTAGTATCAAACAAACACTACAATTGTGATTATATGAGATAATTTGATCATAAAATAGTTTAATACTTACGATTGCTATTGTTTGTAGGAGCAAATTAACTACATTTCTTCATTTGAGAGTTCATGAAATGTTCATTTCTGCTGCGTTGGATTCCAAGTTGTCATTTTTTTTATAGTTTTTGAAAAGTAGACTCATTATTAAAATGTACTAATAGTCTTCTTCCTTTGTATTTTTCTTTCACTTTTCTTCCTTTTAGTAATTATAACGTACTTAAGAATTCTCAATAGTTAATACATTGTGCAAACAAGAAGAAATTAAACGCAAAGATATCTCAAACTTACAGTCAAAACAGCATAAAATCCCAAGCGAGTGGTGTTGATTTTGAGTTCCTGTGTATCAAGGCACGCACCTTCGGATTAGTAAATTAGAGGGATCGATTATTTGTGAGTGTTAGTTTAAAATTGAGGAGTTTGATAACATAGTTTGGATTGTATACCTCCATCATGGCAGGCCAGTAGTGTCTTTCGTAAAAAGATAGGATGTTTCAAGTTACGAAAAAAGGGAGGATCACGGCTGAGCGATTCCTTTTCTCAACAAAAAAAGAACAAGCATCCTCTGGAACCACAAGAGTTGAGATTAAATTTTACAACTCTGTATACAAACGGTCCAGGGTATATAGCCAAATCTTTCAAAAAAAAAGCACCATTTAAGCACTCAAAAATATGTTTAAGCACTTTATATGATGTTATTAATTTACGTCGCACTAGAGTTGCACAATGGGCTATTGGCGAGGGTCTGGGAAACATCCCGGAGCATGATCCGAAGACATGCCATCACAATTTTGATCCTCTGCGGAGGGGATGGCACACCCGCTTCGGTAGCCCGACGACCTGTGCGCGAAGTCGAGCACTTTACGGTAGCACAGTTTAACGAGGACCAATACCGCACACCCTCGGTCCCTACGCAGACTGAGCCAGTGATGCTTGACTTCGGTGATCTGCTGGGAACCGTGTCTTAACGATCAGTCCACTGCGGGACGCACTTTATATGAACAAATTGCAAAATAATTTTCAAAGACTTTACATGATCATGATAAAATAACCAGTTTCTGACAACGAACTCTTTTTCTGGATTATATTAGCCATTATAAAAAGATCGAGAGGTTTTTCGGGATTCGATGTCAGAGGGTAGGATATGAAGCCTGCAATTGAGAATATCCTTGCAAAATGCAGCACAGTTGTACATGAGAGAGTGCAATAATCTCACCGAACCCAGCTCAGTAGACGCTCGCGCACGTGGACTCGCAAGTATTTCATCGAACGCGTAAAAATGATTGGCGTTTTCATATGCTTATGGACCGACGGGACGTCAAAATAGATTGTGGTTGTATGAAGTGTGAAAACGGTGAATAGAACAATGTGAAAAGCACACCTTTACTTTTCACATTGCTTAATTTTTTAAGTGCTTAATTTTCGAAAAGGAAAAATTAAGTAATTTTTAAAAAACACAGCTTGAAAAAAGCACCTTTAAGGGCTTTTAAAAACCGAGAATAAGCACCTTTAAGCACTTTTTAAAAGAGCTACTCACCATGCGGCTAAGTTCAGTCTTTCTTTCAGAATTGTTTTCACTTTTTAGACGACTTGAAAATTCTTTTTAAATGTTTTTTAATTTTTATTTTATTATTTACCACAATTTCGCAACACAGATGCCCTTTGTCGTCATTAATATCACAAGGAATAAAAGAGAATTTACCAATTAATATTAGATGAACTGGGATTAAATGTGAAATAAAAAGTACACATAAATTGGTGAAATTTTTAATCTATCAACAGTGAAACATATTCTGATATCACTCAAACAACAAAATAACATCGAAATGACATTTAAATAAATATCATACACAGCTTGCACATTTGAACCCCTCAAATAAAGTACAATAAATAAAACATAAGTTTATGTATCACATTGAAAAAATTTATTTCAAATGGCAAGAAATTGCTAATATGCAAAATAAAGAAATAATTAAGTAGATAAGGAAAATAATTTTTACATCTCATAATAAGTATACAATACAGTAAAGAAATGAGTGTAAAAATATAAAAGTAAACAAAGTACAAAATAAACAAAGGAAGAAAAAACTATCAATGGGATGAGAAGTAAAGATCGAAAACTACAAACAAATCTAAGAGCAACAAAAACGCGAATTAACACAAGTAAAACTTTTAAACTAAGATGAACGAAGGCTTAGAGAGAACAATAAGAAGAAGAAAAATTAAAAGTTGAGAAGGAAAAAAACTAAAATTTACGAGGAAGTAAATAATCTCAAGTGTCAATCGCCTATCTATCTGAAATTTTACATGTTGACGGATAACTATAAATAGATATCTAGGAAATAATATGTGCCAAAAACTATTGGAATTCGGATAAAAAATTGCAAATTATTTAAAAATTCGTATTTTTTCCCCCCAAACCTGACGTCGACAAGAGAGGAAAAATATGGGTTGTACGAAGTTGCTTTAATTTTAAATCGCACTTTAAAAAAACCTGCAACTTTTTAGGTATATCAAAATAAACAAAATAATTTCCAAGCTTAATTTTTCGGCCTTATGTATATATGCACACAAGACTTCATAAGCAAATACAGTCAGACCTCTATTTAATGAAGTCGCTAAATCCCGATAATAAGTTCGTTATATGGAAAATTCGCTAAATAGAAAATTATCTTTTGAAATAATTAAACGCAAACCGTGCATTAAATTCATAAGCACTAGACATAATTAAAATAGCAATGGATTTACCTTTTTCTTGTAAACTAGTATCTACTATTTATTTTTAAAATCTTTACCATAAAAGAAATCTGCTTGGAAAGCAAGAGAAGAGCAAAACATAATCCAGTACATGCATTTTCAACTAAAAAAAGCTAATTTTAGGAATAAAATTATAATTGCGTTTATTATAAAAGTAATTTTAAACAAGCATTACCACGTGTGTTCTGAAATTTAATTGCTACCAATAAAATCCATTAATTTTGTCATGAGTTTTTCGTTTGAAATGCAAACAAAACGAGGAAAGGGATTTTACTGCTTCCTCTAAAAGTTAAGTGGCTTCGAAAATCAATTAGAGGTCATTTCCCCCCATAAAATGTGTTAACAAGTTTGAAATTATCTGAAATATTTGGGAAAATAGGTAAAGTGGAAAGTTCGTTAAATAGAAAATTCACTTGGATATTTGGAAGTTATTTTACGAAGAAATTTCCAAAATGTTCTTGGTTCCTCAAAAAAAATCGCAAAATAGAGAAATTCGCAAAATGGAAGTTTGTTAAATGGAAGTCAGACTGTATTTAATTTACTGTAAATATTGCTACACTAACTGGCTATTGTTTCGAAAGGGAAGATTTGAAAAATACACTCAAAAATTGGAAAACTAGGATGACTTTCTAGATAAATTTATGCAATTCACGTTTTGAATTGCGTGTAGAATTATCTATTTTAGTAAGCAACTGAAATGGTGACTATCCAAATCAAATAATCATTCTTAAATTTTTTACTAAAAATCAATTGCGATAAAAATGCGCTTAGTTAAAGATATATTTAAAAACATAAGTTTTTTGTCATATTCTTGAGGAAAGAAAAAGCTATTTAAATTTATAATATATTTATAAGAAAATTATATGATTATCAGACATATTCATGTATGAAAAGATATATGACGTTTTCCTTTTCGCAAAAGTCATACAAAAATACAGGTTCCGGAATTATGAAAAATATTGATTATTAAAAAATTGCGTCAAAAATAATGTAAGCTTTTTATTACCGTCTGAAACAGCCTTATCTGCAAACTATTTTCCAAAAAGCTCGTTCATATTTTTCGCTGGCGTGGAATGATTAATCGAACAAAAAATAGAGCGGCTGTTCAACTACTTTCACACATTAAATTACAATCACTAGAAAACGTCATTTATCTTTTTCAATAAATAAACAGTTACATAGAATGCATCACCCTTACACAGATAATGTATTATAACCATTACAGATTCAACTATGAGAAAGTAATGAGAGCAAAAGAATTAAAATTATCTTTCAAAATGTAGTACTGAAGTACTCATGTAATGTGTTCCAAAAATGACCCGTTATTTGAAAACACTGATTGCTCTATTTCAGTTTAAAACTTATGGTTTGTTAAGTTCTGCTAAAAGTACTAAGGCCCATTTTCCGCAATTTAAATATTTAACCATGAAATTCACTAACAGATGACGAGAAAAACTATAAACAATTTTTTTCTTCGTAATGAAATATATGCAGCGCCATCTGTTATATTTGTATTTAAACAGCGCCATATTATGTCAGCAAATAGTTACCAGTTAATAGTTATTAGCAAAAAATTATCAAATAGTTCTCAGATACCAGTGACATCTGTTGACGAATTTTGTAACAAGATTTTCAACTTAGTTGAGAGAGATTAAAAATTCAGATAATCATTTTGATAGCATTATACGATAGATTTTTTGGATAATATTATAAGCTTGAGAAATTTTGGTAAAAATATAGACATTAGAGGTATGGTTTGAGATTGCCTGGATAGTTTGGAGTTCCATATATTTTTAAATCATCCATCCATTAAACCATATTATAGTGTTCTTTTTTTAATCTAAACTTGCGAACATAACGCTAGCACCCTTACCCGCACGAACCTACTACTAACGCCTTCTGTCGCTAAAGAGAAGGTTAAGAGCTAATATTTTTTAGTAGACCATTTTCAGCCGTCATTTTTGCTGCTGTCATTAATATGTATTTTTTTTTGTGTGTGCATAAATTAGACATTAAAAATCTTCTACCTAAAATGTCCCTTTTTTAAGCCAATTGACACAACTGTTATAATATTTTTTTCCTCGATGAATTTTAGTACAAATAATCATTAATAACTAAACTTTTCGACTGTTTTTATCAACTTTTAATTCTTTATAACATTAAGTTGTAACATCAATTCTCAAAAAATAACTTAATTACAGTCTTTACTTTGCTTGAAGGGTTGAGTTTGGTTCTTTAAAAAAAGGTACCAGTTTTATTATTCGTTTCCTAATTAAGCACAAAATACAAAGAAAAATTATTTTTTTTAAAAAAATGATCTTTAATTTCCATCATTACTTTCTCATAGCATTTAATTTTATTTTCAAATAAACTTTACAAACAACAAAGAGTTATTAGTACTATTCCTTTATAAAGATACATTCTTATTTATTCATATGATAGACGCCAAATACAGATAAGACTTCTTATTTTATTCTTTTACATAAACAGTTTACCGTATTTGTTGGAATGAATTATGTTTTAGTAATTATATAGAAAATTCGGGCCATAATATACACTGGTTGTCAGAAATTAAGAGAATTTGCAAACTGGGTCGATTATCTCTAGAACTGCTGGTCCGATTTTAATGAAATTTGTTACGTACATACATTGATACATTACAAAACAAATAACCATTCAGCAAATGTAATACACGTGCATGATCGAGCATAACATTCGTTGTAGTCGGAGGGTATGAAATAACCACAGGACAATTCAGGCTAATAGCCACAGGAAATGATAAGCTGCCTTATTTCAAGTATGAAATCAAGCTGCAAGGCCTGTATATTTGTAAGGGGAATAATGTGGCGTAACTACCACTACAAATATTAAATACCAAATCAATAGTATATAAGACTTGTTAACTTGAAACCATCACGAGGTACCTTTTGATAGATGAAGGTTGACATAGTCTAAGATTAAATCCCCACTGGACCATACCCCCTATTAACCCATATTTTTTTTTTGTTTATTCTGCAACCGCTGTTTCGTACCATCCGACTTCAACGAGAGTTTTACCCACGATCATGCTTGTGTATTACAATTGTTGAAAGGTTATTTGTTTTGTATTGTATCAATCATATCAAATTTCATTAAAATCGATCCAGTAGTTCTAGAGATAACCGACCCAGTCTGAAAATTCTCTTAAATTATTACACCTTGCTAATATAGGCTACCATGATATAGTTATGGGGATAAATCATATCTTGTTAATTATACGGGTAATTTGTATAATGAGTTACCATATAAAGTAGGTTTAGGGATAAAAACGGTAAATAACGGAAGACATTGTCTTTATAAAGGAAAAGTACCCAATTTTGAAAAAAAAAATGGCGTTGTTTAAAGAAGGGTTCAAATAGCAAAAATCCATCAAGTGTTTATCGTGAGATTCCTTGGAAGTTGTAAAGATGTGAATGCACTATGACCACAATGAATAAAAACCATTTACACAACAACTCGTCAAAAGTGCCTCTTGTAAACGGCACTTCTTTCACTTTCACACAAAGAACATGAGACCGAAATCATCAAGAAATATTCATTATACAGTCCATGGTTGAATCATTAGACGCACTGTAAGATTTTATGTAAAGTGTTAATTATTAGGTGATACTATACAGCTTTATTGCTTTCACACGGCTGAAACCTTTTTGCACTTGAGTATCAATTGGTTAACATCATAATGGAATACGTTAAAACATACAAATAATAAATATATAAAAAATCTCTTGAATAAAAACCCATTACATGTATGTTTAAACATAAAAGTATTGCATATAAACTCGTGCAATTATTAAAAAACTACAGTGTGTCGAATAATTTGGTCTAATTATTATAATATACTAATACCTGATTTGATAAATATTCTATATTTATATAATTTATTGTCTAATCTTCGAATTTATATTACCAATTGATACACGAACGTAAACAAGTGCAAACCGGTTTCAGCCGTGTAAAAACAATAAAGCTGTATAGTGTCACCTAATAATTAAGATTTTACATAGAATCTTACAGTGCGTCTAATAATTTGGCCAGAGACTGTATTTTAATCAGCCAGGGACTAAAATGTGCACTATTAAATAGAAATCAAAACTGTATCAAAAATCATTACGTATGTTAATAGATCCAACGAGTATGATAATAGATCATGTGTATGTTAATAGATAGTGTGTTAATAATCATTAAGTATGTTAATAGAGCAATAAAATAACAGAATGAGCCATTTTCTTACTTTGAATAAAACTTAACTGTATGTATAATTAATTAGTTAAAAAAAAGAAAATAAATTTTAAGTAGTAAAAATTAATAATAAAAAATAATAATTTTGAGGCATTAGATTAAATCATGAAAGCTTCTAAAATTTAACAATCACTATGTGCACTGAATTAATAATTATACTTTTATAAGTAAATTAAATTTATTTTTCATTACCTAAATTCATTTTTAAATGGGCAGGGGTGATTGTGAGCCCAAGTCGAAATTCCGGAAAATTTCTTGAGTTTAAAAAAAAAAGTCAGTTTAAATTGAAAAAAATTTAAACAACGTTTTTTTTCTCCTTTTTCTCAATATTTCTTAGTTTACTTAAAATATATTTAAAATTTTACACATACCTATGATGACCTGGAGAAGTAATTAAAATTTACTAATATGTCTTTCTTTCTTGAGTTTATGATTATAACAACTATTTACTGATAAAAAAGGAATATTAATCATGAATATAAGCTTATAAAGTATCTCTCTGGCTTTCCCTTACAAACAAATAAAATAAACTGTGTTTTTAAGTTCCACCTTTGAAAATTTGATTTCCGGAAACTTCTGTGATCAATGATTTTTGAAACATCTGGACCTTCGATCTCCGGAAACTTCCGGATCACTGTTAGCGAAAATTCCGGAAATCCGGATTTTTTCCGGAGCACAATCAGCCCTGAATGGGTATTAAAAATTCCAAAATAAATATTTGTTAGTATATTTGACAAGATATTGTCTATTTCGATTTTACATCGAAATATTTTAAAAAAAAAATTGACAAGGCGTCATTAGAAATGAATTTGAAAGAAATGATTCAATTGCCATTAATGAGAAATTAAATAGCTATTAAAATTTTTACAATAATTCAACTTATTAAATAAGTAATTAAAGAAGCTGAATGCAAATTTATTAATGAAAAAGTAATTAATATGGCTAATTAATACACAAATTTATTATAATTCAATTTTTCATAATTTTGTACTCATTCGTGCGAGAATTAATGATTTCTTTCATAGTTGCGACCCAAACTTGGGCCGTGATTTGTAAAGCATTTCTTATACTCAGCTGGATGGTTGCTCTTCATTCTCATCTTGGTAAATACAGTCAAAACCCGCTATAGTGAACACGGTTTACAGTGAACTCCCGGATATAGTGAATGAAATACTCGCTCCCGTGCCTTGCTACACATGTATGTTTTTTTTTGTTGATATAGTGAATCAACAAAATAGAGGAAGTTGTATATTATGAACTTTATTCATTCTTCGATTGATTTATTTTCATTTTTTTGTAATAATTTTGAACTTTCAACTTCAAAATAAATACATATACTATTTTTAAAACCATCAATAGCATGGAATGTAGCCTTAAGCATTTTTTCTTGTTTGCTTCATTATTGAATTGGATCAGCATTCAAAGAAGTCGCAATCTTCCAGTATCTGGACAAATGCTTCAAGTCAAAACCGATGAAATTGCAAAGTAATTTGGTGCTTTTATGTGCTCGAATGGCTGATTAGACAGGTTTATAAAACGGAATAAAATAAATTCAGGAAAAATTATCGGCGAGTCGGGAAGTGTTTCATGTCTAATGCTGAGGATTGCTCATCAGCTAAAAATTACTATTTTTTTCTGCACGCAAGACGAAGAGTAATAAAAAATAAAAGTTAAACACATTTTTTGTTACTACATATTATTTTCCCGTCATTTTTGTTTTCATTTTATGGGTCATTGATTTAAATAATGTGAGGAACTATTAGTTAAAATTGTTTCGAAACGGATATAGTGAAGTCCCGGTTATAGTGAACCAAAATTTCAGTCCCGTCAAGGTTCACTATAGCGAAGTTTGACTGTATTTTATTCAGTAATGTATCGTAATTTTGGTTTTGAATGGACGCAGTGAGGGGTGGCGGAGACCTAGCCAAGTTTCCGGGAGTCTATCTTTTGAACTTGGGGGTTCCTCTCGGGTGACAGTTTATATCTCAGTATTGGGCAGAACTGAGTACCAAATCAATCAGTAACTGTTCACCCGATATTGGAACACGACTTAGGAAAATAATTTGTTCTCAATAAATCCTGATGATAACGGTCAAAGGTTCTATTAAAAAGACGCTCAAGAAATTCGAAGATATAACGTAAAAAATAAGTTCATAATCTCAACAAAATCTTATTTAGTTGCACGTGTCACACTTTAGTTTTGGTCAGCCCGTCATAGTTCGTGGAACGCCGACTGTTGCCATTACTAACCACTGCTTTGTTGTCATCGCAGGTGTTCCCCCGCCGGGGCACAGTCCTGTTGTGCGGGGGCGGTGGAGAATCGAATAAGTCCGATTGGTCTTGGTCCGATTTACAACGGGCCAGAGCCCCCTGGTTGGGTCTCGACCCCACCGACATGTCGTCTGATACCCTAAGAACCGGTGGGGTGGGTGAAAGAGTCTCAGAGCCACATGAGGAACTGTCGCTCATTTCATTGGTGGAGCGACGAGTGATGCGGGGGGAGGCGTTGGGTCGCCGACCCAAGATCTGGGTTTGGATATGCTCACAGATACGTTTAAATCGTCGAAAAGGTCCTAAAAAAAGAACAGTATTTAGTCAAGTTAATAGAATATAGTAAGTTAATTTGAATATAGTTAGTCTAATAAATAGAATAGGGTTAGTTAAGTTAATAATTTATCAACTGATAGTCAGGTAAACAAAATACGGTCAGTCAAATTGAAAGAACAAACTTAGTAAAGTTGTTACAATACAGTTAGTAAAGTTGATTGAATGTGGCTAGTCAGGTTAATGAAATATACATTTGATTAACCACATTACCTAGCTTCCGGCCATCTAAAAGGTTTATTTTCCGAAGGAACTAAAACCTACCCCCTCTGCCCTAAATGTCATCTACACCGGGCTTCCTCTGATCACACCCTGAACTGTCTTCTCTGGGAGGACATTTATTCTACTCCTCTTTTGGTTTTTGATTTTTTTTCAGGTCAACGGGTTCATGGATCTGGTCTGACTTCGTCAGGCCAGAAGAGGATAAGCAACAACCACATGTGTCTACGTTGGATATGCGTTTATGTCATTGAAACGGTCTTGTAAAAGAATAACATTTAGTCAAGTTAATAAAATATAGTTAGACATGTAATCTTTGGTAAGTTAGTAGAATGCGATTAGTCGTGTTGATCAGATATAATTAGTCCTGATAATCGAAAGTAATTAATCAAGGTAAAATAATACTGTTAGTCAAATTATTTTATTAACTAATGGTGAAGTGGATAGAATACGATCAGTTAAGTCAATACGTTTAGTCAAGTTGATTGATTGATTGAATGTAGGGTTTAATGGCACAAAGTCCAAAGAAGGACATGCTGCGCCAAACAAACGGTTTTAAAATGAGGTAAATGTATAATACAAATTTTCTTCATTAAAAGTCACACGGAATTTATAAAACTAGGTACAACGTGACAGAGGTATTCAAAAGTGAGTAAAAGTAGATAAAAAGGATAAAACATTTATATACAGTATAAAAGACCAATCGCGCGTAGAAACGCAAAAATGTTAGGATGATGAGAGTCACCTAACAAATCCTGCAGAGTTAAAATAGAACTACCAAAAAAGGTTAGACGATGACGGTTAAAACATGGGCAGATGATTAAAATATGATGAATAGTTAGTAAAACTTTACAGGTGTTGCATTGGGGTGGAGGTTCCCCAAATAACAAATGTAAGTGTGTCAGCCGAGTGTGGCCGATTCGGAGACGATTTAACTTTACATCTGCATGCCGCAGACTCAATACAGGATAAGGGTTAAAATCTGTTTTTATTGAGTGAAACTTGTTATAAATTTTTAGATCCCATTGTTGTTGCCAAACAGATGTGATGAACTGTCGAATATAAGTTTTTGTATCCGAGAAAGGTATAGATAGAGTTAAAACAGAGGTAGCAGATCGTGCAGCCGAATCAGCCAAGTCGTTCCCTGGAATACTGACGTGACTCGGTATCCAACAGAATAAAATACGAAATCTATTTTTGTGAAAGGTTATCAACAAGTGATTAATAAAACATAAAATCGGGTGAGTGTCACTGTTAAAATTTTCCAACTGCCTCAAAACACTCATACTGTCGGAGTATATGCAATATTTCCTTGTAGAGCGAGTGGAAATCAGTCGCAGAGCCAAGAGGATGGCAGCAGCTTCAGCAGTAAAGATGGAGCAAATACTTGGGATTCTGTAGCTATAGGTATCATCGGCTATAATGACGCCACAACCCACATATACCGCAGATTTTGATCCGTCAGTAAACACAGGTACATACTCTGAATATTGGTGACGATGAGAAATAAATAGTTGCTGGAAGATAATGGGTGCAACATTAGATTTATTATACATCATAAAAGGGGAATAAAATTGATATGGTATAATGTTCCATGGAGGTATGAGAAGATGATCGACTGATTGCGATGGTGATTTGCAAATGTCAAAAGTTTGAATGAGTAAACGCATGCGAGCATGAAATGGACGGACGTGAGAAGATCTAGCTGCATATAATCTCTCTAAGCTTGTTGAAATTACATAATGCTTTAGTGGATGATATCTAGAGGACATGATACGAAAGTAATAACTGAGGGATAGCTTCATGCGATGTAAATCTAATGGTATTTGATTGCAGACAACGTATAAACTTTCAACGGGGGATGTACGAAAAGCTCCCGAACAAATGCGAAGAGCTGAATGGTGTACAGTATCTAAGATACGTAGATTGGAGGTGGTTGCAGAGCCATAAACTGCACATGCATAGTCAATTCGCGATAGTATGAGTGCTTGATATATGCGTAGCAGGGCTAAGCGATCCGCTCCCCAAAATGTATTAGACAGTACACGCAACATATTCAGTTTCCGTTCGCATTGTTTTCGTAACTGTCTTATATGAGGTATGAAAGTTAGCTTATTGTCGAAAATGACACCTAAAAACTTCGTGTGTGGTACAACTGGTATACGAATGTTTCGAATGGAGATTTCAGGGTCATTATGAAGAGCGCGTTTACGGCAGAAATGGATACAGCAACTTTTAGATGGTGAAAGAGTGTGACCATTCTGATCACACCAGTCTAAGATCTTGTTCACAGCTAATTGCAGTTGTCGCTCGATGACTCTCATGTCGGATCCTGAACACGAGATGTGCAGATCATCGACATAGAGAGAGCCAGAGACAGTAGGGGGCAAGAAGTTTAAAACTGGTGAAATATGCATGATGAATAATGTGACACTTAAAACGCTGCCTTGTGGGACGCCTTCCGTTTAGTCAAGTTGATGGAATACATTTAGTTAAGTTGATAGAATATTAATATAATCAAAATATGTTCTAGAACAACACGTTCAAGAAATTGAGTGCAAATGTACACTTTCCAAAAATCTTTTCGTGAATGTGGTGTAAAACAACGTAAGAAATTAAAGAGTGGTCTACAACATCGTGTGGACGTGAAATGTGTTCTAGAACAATATGTTCAAGACACTACACATGTTTTATCCACTGGTTTATAGCCAAAAACAATTTTTATAGTATGAGAGATCGCCAAAAAAAGCAACTATCCTTACCAGATATGAGAGTAAAGATGACACAGTAAACGGACTGTGGATTCCTTTGGGTCAAGTCCTGAGGACCCGTGGCCGGAGAGATTTCAGCATGGAAGCGAACATTTCTCTGGAACATGCTTGTCCCTCCAGGTCTCCGGTACTCCACTCGGAATGTGATGGGGGTCAGCACACTGTGACTCAGGTCAGAAATCTAGTTGACACCAAAAATTGAACATTACGGAAGTTCGTAAACATAAAATTTTTTGATCATATAAAGGTGTTAACAAATGCTCAAAACATTTTTTAATCCTATTAGTACAAAAGATGTTCGCAAATATAAATATTTCAAATCCAATGAGTGCAGAAGGGTGTTTAGAATATAAACGTTTTTAATCAAACATTTCAAAAAACGTTTAACACCCTGAATGACTTTTGGTCTGATCAGATTTTCACATAAAAAGACTTAATATCAATGATTCGAGGAGCGTACTGAAAAGTAAAACTTTTTTAAGTTACGGTGATGCCACAATAGCCATTACATATTTCAAATCTCTTAAATTTTTTTAAATTTCTTAAACTTATTTTTTTAATCATTCTTAATCGAATTTTAATTAAATTAAATCAATTTTAAAATTTTTATTATATTTTATAAAAAGTGAATATGAAATATTTTATTCTTTTCTTAACAATCAATATAACAGCTAACTTTTCATTTCAATTCATTCACCGTCGCAACTAAATCAAACTCAAAAATCTATTTATCACTCTTTATTCTTTATTTCTTACTACAAAAATGTTTCAGTTACATGGTTAAATTAATTCTCATAATCTTTTTAACCATTCGATTTCACCAAATTGTTTTTTAAATTTAATATTGATTGGTTGTCATTTTTTTTGGCTATTTTATCTTTCGATAAATCGCCAAAAATGGATCTCTTCCCAAGCTCCTTACTGGCTGTTGGGAACAATTCAATCACTTATTAATTTAGCTTTTGATTAGGCTGGTCATGGGGAATTGTTCTCCCATGGTCTGTCCTGACTGATATTAATCAGGGGTCTGTTTAGAAGAAATTTGGGTCTGTTAACGGACCCTTCACAAAATATCTCTTCATGAAAACGGACCCTTCGCAAAATATTTTAACTTAAAAACGGACCCTTCACAAAATGATTTTTCTTTTGATCGAACCCTTCACAAATTTGTTTATCTACATTATTGTTTTGCCAATCGAATAAACCCTTCCCGAGGGGGAGAAGAAAGACGGTTCGAGACAAACTAAGTTTCCCTAAGTTTAAATTCCAAATGTAGTATTCTAATAAAATGTTTCTACTTTTACAAACATATTGTGCGCATTCTTAATAATATTAAATCATATTTTTTTGTAAATAAATTGATCAATTTATATTTATTCATAAAATTAATTAAAAGAATATTATGTAAATAAAAATTAATTTCTGGCAATTTTTAAAATAAAATATAAATTTAAGAATTGTTTAAGTTTACTTAATGCGTAACACATTAAAAGTGATACATTACTAAGTTGTGTTATTTAAAATATGTCAATTGAGATTATTAAAAATGTGAGGGACTTTGTTTCCATTAATCGTCCGAAATGAATATTCTGCTTTGAGCAGTATAGGCAATATACCAAATATTTGTATGTTGCATCTGTAATTTAGTAGTAGCAATCGTTGAGCAGAATCTTGTATCTATTTACAATTCAAAAACTTCTTGAAAAGGTTTTCAGCAATTTTTGTAATAACAGGACACTATTTGCACAAATTCACAAAGCAGGAATCTGGTTGAAAGAATGTGACTTAACGCTTATTTTATATTCACAATATACGGATAGTTTTTTCGCAATTTTATAAAAAACAGGACGTTTCACAAAATGTCTGGACAGATCCCTGTTAATATACAAAATTTATTATTTCACATAAAAAGTCTTTAGTATAAAATATTCTTTAATTTTGTATCTCGAGCTTTACAACTGTTACTGAATAAAAGTTTTCTTATTATCCTGATTTCATCTTTATCTTTTATACCATAAAGCTACAACTGCAACAAATTCTGTCATTCTAGTTACGAAATCAGACACAAAAATGTACCTTTTCTGAATAAACACGTCATTTTTTCGGATTTTTGGTCTCTTTTCATCCGGAAGTGCATTAAACGCCCTATCAAGCAGATTCTCAAGGTGGCACCCGGAAATTTGACGGGGATTTCTCCTCTTTTATGTGCAGCAGGAATCAATCCCAAAGTCATAAAAATAGGGTAGTTTCTGAAGAACATTTTGTGGTATTTGGGGATCAGAGTGAACATTACTTTTCCTTGCGTAGTTGGTAACGCAGCTATTACCAAAAATGTAAACTTGTTTTTCTATTGCATTAAAACAACGCGTTAAAATAAAGATATTTTATTAAAAGATTGTATTCTTTTTAACACATCAACGGTGTAGAAAGTTCGAAATTTCTGAAGAAAAAAAAAGTACATTTTTTGCAAGAGGAATTGTTAACTAACTAGAAAAGGGTATTCCAGAAACTGAAAGAATAAAGGATATAAACAAAACTATACTTGAATTTATCACATAAGTATTTATTTATTTTATTTATCAATCTGTTTAAAAGACAATAAATAAATAAAATTAGCAAACTGTTTTTTTCTGTAAGTAAAAGCATTCCTTTCATCACATGGTGATTTTGCTTGGCGTAAAATACAGTCAAACCCCGCAATAGTGAACATTATTTATAGTGAACTCCCGGATATAGTGAACGAAATGTTCGCTCCTTCGGAGAGTCGGGAAGTGTTACCCCTATCTGATGTAGAGGATTGCGCATTAGCTAAGGATTACTAATTTTTTTTTTGTACGCAAGGCGACGAGCAATAACGGGTTTGACTGTATATAGAGTATATCATGGCTAAAGTAATGAGACTAGTTGAAATAAGTTTCAATTAATGAAATGAAATAGAAACAAAACATAAAATTATACAAAATGTGAAATAATCCTTCTATACACATTCAATATTCAAACTAAAGAAAAAATTCTGCTTCAGCTAATTCTATTGATTTTTGATGTTAGATGTATTAAATATTCACTATCTAAGCAACATTTATTTTCTATTTATATAAACGCTGTCATAAGTTTTTCCCATAAATCTTGAACAGTAAGTTTGTGTCTTGGCGTTGTGTACATTTCATAATTTGGGCATGCCTATATTTGTTACAGAAATATCTCAGAACAACTTAAACACTGGAAAAGTTAACTTAAGATATTAATAAGTTTAAAACACTTATTTGTAATTTTTTTTCGTATTAAAACAAGAGTACGGTTTCGAACTTGACGTTTTTAGTCATGCATCAAACTACTGTCTTGCTTTTTATAAAACTCTTTTCAACTATCTCAACTGTATTATCAGGGGTCTGTCCAGACATTTTGTGAAAGGTCCGTTTTTCGTGAAATTGTGAAAAAATTACTCACATTTTTTCAACCAGGGTCCGCTTTTACGAATTTATGCAAATAGGGTCCGTTATTGAAAAAAAAAAAAACTTTTCAAGGAGTTTTTAAATTGTAAAGGCATACAAGATTATGCTCAACACTGTAAAATTATAATTAAAAAAATTAAATTTTAAAAAATAAACAACAATTGCTGCTTTTAAATTAGAGATGCAACATACAAATATTTAGTATTTAGCCTATACTGCTGAAAGCAGAATATTCATTTCGGACGAATAATGAAAGAATCGTCTGCCGAAGGCAAAACTTACTTCGTTTACATCCATCTTTCTCCCCCCCCCTTCCTGGGAAGGGTTTATTCGATTAAAATAACAATAATGAAGATAAACAAATTTGTGAAGGGTCTGATTAAAAGAAAAATAATTTTGTGAAGGGTCCGTTTTTAAGTTAAAATATTTTGTGAAGGGTCCGTTTTTATGAAAAGATATTTTGTGAAGGGTCCGTTAACGGACCCAAATTTCTTCTAAACAGACCCCTGATTATAATTTATCGATTGCTGTAGTTTGTTGAGAATATTATCAAATAACCGTTTAATCCAGTTTCTGTATTTTTATTTGTAAACATCTAGATAATTT